>NC_045439.1:42480813-42562874 GCF_002776525.5 Piliocolobus tephrosceles | reverse complement strand
CACTGCAAGCTCTGCCTCCCGGGTTTACGCCATTCTCCTGCCTCAGCCTCCCAAGTAGCTGGGACTACAGGCGCCCGCCACCTCACCCGGCTAGTTTTTTGTATTTTTAGTAGAGACGGGGTTTCACCGTGATAGCCAGGATGGTCTTGATCTCCTGACCTCGTGATCCGCCCGTCTCGGCCTCCCAAAGTGCTGGGATTACAGGCTTGAGCCACCGCGCCCGGCCAACCTCTTTCTTTTTTAAATTGCCCAGTCTTGGGTGTGTCTTTATCAGTACCCTGAAAACAAATTAATACCATAAGTTGGTACCAGTAATGTAGGGCATTGCTGAAAAGATACCTGAAAATTTGGAAGTGACTTAGGAACTGGGTAATAGGTAGAGGTTGGAACAGTTTGGAGGGCTCAGAAGAAGACAGGAAAATGTGGGAAAGTTTAGAACTTCCTAGAAACTTGTTGAATGACTTTGACCAAAAGCCTGATAGTGAAATGGAAATAAGGTCCAGGTTGAGGTAGTCTCAGATGGAGATGAGGAACTTGTTGGGAACTGGAGCAAAGGTGACTTGTTATGTTTCAGCAAAGGGATTGGTGGCATTTTGCCCCTGCCCTAGAGATTTGTGGAACTTTGAACTTGAGAGAGATGATTTAGGGTATCTGGTGGAAGAAATTGCTAAGCAACAAAACATTCAAGAGGTGACTTGGGTGCTGTTAAAGGCATTCAGTTTTATAAAGGAAGCAGAGCATAAAAGTTAGGAAATTTTGCAGTCTGACAATATGATAGAAAACAAAAACCCGTTTTCTGAGGAGAAATTCAAGCAGGCTGAAGAAATTTGCATAAGTAACACACTGAATGCTGATCCCCAAGACAACGGAAAAATGTTTCCAGGGCATGTCAGAGGTCTTCATGGCAGCCCCTCCCATCACTGGCCCAGAGGTCTATGGAAAAAAAAAAAATGATTTTGTGGGCTGGGCCCAGAGTCCTTTTGCTGTATACAGTCTAGGGACCATGTGCCCTGTGTCTCAGCTGCTCCAGCCTTGACTAAAAGGAGCCAAGGAACAGCTCGGGCTGTGGCTTCAGAGTGTGCAAGCCCCAAGCCTTGGCAGCTTCCACGTGGCGTTGAGCTTGTGGGTACACAGAAGTCAAGAATTGAGGTTTGCGAACCTCTGCCTAGATTTCTGAAGACGTATGGAAACACCTGGATGCCAAGGCAGAAGTTTGCTGCAGGGGCGGGGCCCTCACAGAGAACCTCTACTAGGGCAGTGCAGAAGGGAAATGTGGGATCGGAGCCCCCACACAGTGTCCCTACTGGGGCACCACCTAGTGGAGTGGTCTCACTGTTACCTAGCCTGGAGTGCAGTGATGCAATCATGGCTCACTGTAGCCTCAGCCTCTTAAGCTCAAGTGATCCTCCCACCTCAGCTTCCTGAGTAGCTGGGACTACAGACACATGCCACCACACTGAGCAAATGCCACTGTCCTCCGGACCCCAGAATGGTAGACCCACTGACAGCTTGCACTATTTGCCTGGAAAAGCTGCAGACTCTCAATGCCAGCTTATGAAAACAACCGGGAAGGAGGCTGTACCCTGCAAAGCCACCGGTGCAGAGCTGCCCAAGACCATGGGAACCCATCCCTTGCATCAGCATGACCTGGATATGAGACCTAGAGTCAAAGGAGATCATTTTGGTGTTTTAAAATTTGACTGCCCTGCTTAATTTCAGACTTGCATGGGCCCTGTAACCCCTTTGTTTTGGCCAATTCATCCCATTTGGAACAGCTGTATTTAACCAATACCTGTACCCCCATTATATCTAAGAAGTAACTAGCTTGCTTTTGATTTTACAGGCTCATAGGCAAAGGGACTTGCTTTGTCTCAGACGACACTTTGAACTGTGGACTTTTGGGTTAATGTTGAAATGAGTTAAGATTTGGGGGGACTGTTGGGAAGGGGTGATTGGTTTTGAAATGTGAGGACATGAGATTTGGAGGGGCCGGGGCAATATGATGTGGTTTGGCTGTGTCCCCCACCCAAATCTCATCTTGAATTGTAAGTCCCACAATTCCCATGTGTCGTGGGAGGAACCTGGTGGGAGGTGATTGAATTATGGGGGTGGATCTTTCCTGCGCCATTCTCGTGATAGTGAATGAGTCTCATGAGATCTGATTGTTTTAAAAAACGGGAGTTTGCCCACACAACTTCTCTCTTTTTGACTTACTCCTTGCCTTCCGCCATGATTGTGAGGCTTCCCCAGCCACATGGAACTGTAAGTCTAATGAAACCTCTTTCTTTTTTAAATTGCCCAGTCTCAGGTATGTCTTTACCAGCAGTGTGCAAATGGACTGATACAGTTATATTTTATTAAGGTTCATATGAAATATTTTATATATTAAAATAAAACGTTTCAAATGAACATGCAAAGTAAAAATAAAATGGAGGAAAGGGTGGTGAGCAAAGGACGCCTGGTGATGAAAGAATCTTTAGTTGCAGGAGCCTATCAGGACCTGGAGTCTGTGTTCTAACCTCCCTGCCACAAGCAAAGGACCTTTTACATTTGAAATGTTAGTTCAAGAGATTCTGTTGGCTTTTCTGCCAAGTTAGAAACATGGCTTTGGGAGTTGGTAAACAATTGAACTTTTGGGGGTAATCTCAGGTTTTCGAGCATCCTTTTTCTGACTACTAAAGGCAGTTGTTAGAAATGTTACTTTTCTGTTGTGTAACCATAGTCCTCAGGTACTGGATCATCAGATGAGAGAGACTAAGGGTTCTGCAGTCTTAGTAGATGAAGAATAACAGATAAAGTGTTCCTCAGGTCCAGTATCTAGGCTTTTAGTGCAGGTTCTCCGGGGCCCAGGATGTATTTCTAGGGGTCCTCTAGGTAATAGCAACCATCAGATAGAAAGGAGACAACTGTCTAGCTCATAGGACTGGCTCATAGGCAGAAAGCACCTACTGGCCAGTGAAACCTGAGGTGTGGCACCACTCTTCTTCTCACAGCCTTCCTGGATCTTTCCCCTGCGAGATGCTGCTGCCCTAGCTGTAGATTTTCACCACACTGTCCCTCAATACCTTGTTGGAACCTGAAGAAATTTACAAAATTATTTCAGTAATTTGCAGCCTTTTAGAAGAAGTGACTTGTGCTAAATGCCAATTAAGTACTTCAAAACCAGTAGCCTTGGACAGTGGAATTCTCTTTCCAGTTAAAACTGGTGAAGCTCCTGACAGTATTTGTTTTATTTCAATCAACTTTTAATTTTACAATAGTTTTACAGTTACAGAGAAGTTGCAGAGATAATACAAAAAGTTCCTTTACACCCCTGCACCCAGTTTCCTCTATCGTTAACGTCTTACAATATATCTAGAGAGTATTTTTAAGACATCAATTTCTACCTTGTTTGGGGATGTGGACATGTTTTATTCACAAATATGATACCTCAAAGAGTCTATGGACATGAAAGTATATAGCACAATTAAATGATTTTTCGTATATAAAGTAACCTGAAAATAAAAACGAGCACCTTAGCAAAATTATGGACATCTTTTAAAATTACTGCCATGGTGCTTTGTACATCTCAGGGCTTCACAAATATTTATTGAAAGAATAAGCAAGTGAATGCAGATGCATTCTCTCTCTGTGTCCTATTGAGAACCTCAAGTTCTTAAAGCTTTCAGAAAAGGTCAAATTACCTCATATATAACTTGTTCTGCCTTACCTAGGTTTGAATTATTACTACTGATTGGCTTAAGACATAATTTATCCTTTCTTTTTTTTGAAATCAAAATGATTTTGAGACAGGGTCTCACTGTCACCCAGTCTGGAGTGCAGTGGCACAATTATGGCTCACTGTAGACTCAGCCTGCTGGGCACAAGTGATCCTCCCACCTCAGCCTCCTGAGTAGCGGGACTGCAGATGCATGCCACCACGCTGAGCTAATTTTTGTATGTTTTTGTATAGATGGGGTTTCACCGTGTTGCCCATGGTGAACTCCTTGAACTCCTGGGATCAAGCAATCCGCCTACCTCAGCCTCCCAAAGTGCTGGAATTATAGGCATGAGCCACTGTGGCTGGCCAATTTATTCTTAATGATACAGAATTTTTCTCGGCCCCTTCACCAGACTCGTAAAAGGGGCGCCCCATCTACTTGGTCCACTGTGCTCAACCCCTTGCAGGAGGGAGCATGTGAGCAAGCGAGCATAGGATCTGGCCAGCTGCTCTGGGTGCCAAGACAGGAACGAGCTCTGTATGGGGCCTGTGGCCAGACCAGGCATGTCACCTTGAGGGGAACGAAGTGGCTCCTGGGTGAGGTGCCCATGATCTTTCTACGGGGTATTACGGCGCTCCTTTAGTTCTGCTGTCCGCAGATGGTGGTGTGTTGGTAGCTCAGCTGGCCCCTTGCCTCGTCATGTGGGGCAGCCGCCCTCCACCTGCAAAGGCAAAGGGCCGGTGTAACAGCCTTTCTGGGTACCCATGCTTGGTGGGTCCTGAGCTCTTGTCCAGCATCCAAGAAGAATGAGGTCACATGGATGATTGAAAGATGGTAAGGGCCAAGAATTTTATTGAGCGATGAAAATGGCTCTCAGTTGAGAGGAGAGCTGAATGGGGGATGGGAAGGGCAGGCTGTCTTCCCTGAAGTCAGGTTGTCTCTCCCCTGAAGTCAGGCCATCTCCTCCTCTACCGATTGATTCTGGTGTCTTTATAGGCCCAGGATAGGGAGTGTGTGCTGATTGGTTTGTAATTATGCGAAAAAGTTTAAAGCGAAGACTCCACTCAAAGGAAAGCATAACAGTGTAGTAGAAGACCCATTAGGAAAGGGTAGGTATATGTAAAATAAGGGAAGGGTGGGGATCAATCAGAGGAAAGTGTGCCAAACAGGAGGACAAGTTCTCGGTCCCGTCCTAGGAATTAACTTGTAGCTTGACTTTCAGGCTTTAAACTATCTTTGGCATGGAGGCGGGGTTTCTCCGGGGACTTGCCCCTATCTGTCTAGGCATTTGACTGCCTCCTGTCACTATAATTAATATCACGAATCCTTGGTGTTACCTCCATTTAGCCACTTATTTTAAACTACCAGTAGGTAACAACAAATGCCTATTATTTGCCCTGCTCACTGTATCCTGGTGAACACTAAAGCATACACTTTTGGGTTTTTAAAAAATATCTTTTTTCTGTCTTTAAGACTATAGATTTTGCTTCAATATACAATATACATTGAGCAATGCTGTATCCTATACTGCTTTATCAAAAAAGGTTTCATCTTTGGGTAATACCAACATAGGCATTATTATATGGAAAAATCACATTTCATAGTGCCCAAATATACTTTTTAAGTCTGTAAATCCAAGTAAACAGAAGAAACTGGAATGTTTTCATAGAGAAAAATAAACGGTATTTATTTGGAAAGTAGACTATTCAGCAGTTAATCTTTTTATATATTTCAGGATTCAGCTGTGGAAATGATTATGTCAAAACAACTTTCTCTCAATGCTCAAGAAAGCATGAAGAACACTGAAGATGAGCAGAAAGTCAATGAGCTGCAAAATCAACCTTTAGAATTAGATATTATGTTAAGAAATGAACAATTAGAAGAGATAGAGGTATGGAAACATAAAAACACTGACAACATGATTGCATCATTTATCCAGTGCAATACAATATATTTTAATTGACAAAAACTTGCTTGTACAGAGTGAAAAGTCTTATTTAACCTTTCCCTGATGATCAATTTGGTAACTATATAATTATGTACTAAGTAAGTTGTATAAATCTTTCCATTTAGAAAGTAGAAGAATTTAATGAACATTAGTCTTCTTTCTGTTTCACAAAGTTCCTAAAACCTCAGTGACAAAATTTGGAGATTTTGACTTGCCATCATTCCTTTTCTTACAAGTATATATTCTTCTGATTCTGACAAATGTATTTTTCCTAACAATCAGTGCAATGAGGTTCCTCCTCCTTTGTTTTTACATCTGTGTTGACATAGTTACGTTTATGTATTTATGTGCTTCCAGCTATGTAAAGTAATGTAAAAATCCAATACATGGCCATATTTTAAAAAGTGAAACTGCAGCCAGACATAGTGGCTCATGTCTGTTATCCCAGCACTTTGGGAGGCTGAGGCAGGAGGATTGCCTGAGTCTAGGAGTTGGAGACTAGCCTGGGCAACATTGTGATACCCCATCTCTATCAAAAAAATACAAAAATTATTTAGGCAGGATGGTGTGTGCCTGTAGTTTCAGCTACTCAGGAGGCTGAGACAGGAGGATCATTTGAACCCAGGAGTTCAAGGTTGCAGTGAGGTGAGATTGTGGCACTGCATTCCAGCCTAGATGATGGAGCGAGATCCTGTCTCTAAAAAAAACAAAAAACAAAAAAAAAAGAAGCAAACTATAAACGATCCATGCAATTAACACACATCTAAAATAGGAAAGATGGGTGATGTATGTAAATAATAAAATTAAGATTAATCTCCCTTTAGATATTGCAGAACTCTTTAAGATCTAATTGACATTAAATGCTGGACCCATGGTGAATTTTAGACTAGATTTTAACATGATTTTTGGGAAGAAAAACCTTTTAAATATTAGGGATATGGTGGTTCATGCCTGTCATCCCAGTCCTTTGGGAGGCTGAGCTAGGAAGACTGTTTGAGGCCAGGAGTTCAAGACCAGCCTGGGCAATATAGCAAGACTCTTGGCTCCACAAAAATAAAAATAAAAAAATTATCTGGGTGTGGTGACATGAACCTGTAGTCCTAGCTACGTGGTAGGGTGAGGTGGGAGACCTGAGCCCAGGAATTTTAGGTTATAGTGAGCTATGACTGCACCCTGCACTCCAGCCTGAGTGACAAAATAACAATAATTTTTAAAGGTTACAACTTTAGTTACCCTGTGTGCAAATGAGTTACCCTCTTCTTGAGATAGAGTGTGTTATCTCAAAGAGAAAAGAAGATGAATGAATTAATGCATAAATAAGTGAGTATTTATTGACTGATCTGTTTGACTTATTTTTAGGAATTATATACCCAGTTGGAAGCAAAGAAAGCAGCCATTCAGCCACTGGAACAAATGGAATGTCTTAACAAAACAGAAACTGGGGCCTTGGTTCTTCACAATATAGGATATTCGGCACAGCACTTGGACAGTTTGCTTCAGGCACTTATTACTTTGAAGAAAAACAAAGAAAGCCAATATTATCTCCTCAGAGATTTTCAGGAACACCTTGCTGCAGTTGAATCCTCAGTGAAAGCCTTGTTGACGGACAAGGAAAGTCTAAAAGTGTAAGTGTAAGCATTTAGGACTTGTATTCTTTTTATTCAAGCACAACCATCTGCCACCTTGGACAGGCCCAGGGTTTTAAGAGTTTATTTTGTGAAAGGATATTATGATTTTAAAACCACAGTATGGAAATTTATTTCATGTGGATGCTGTCTTTGTTTGGGCTGCTGTAACAAAATACTGCAGACTAAGTGGCTTATAAAAAAGCAGAAAATCATTTCTTACTGCCTTGGAGGGTGGGAAGTCCAAGATCAAGGCAGCAGAAGATTCAGCGTCTGACGAGGGCCTGCCAGTTCACAGATGGCACATCTTAGCTGTGTCCTCACATGGTAGCAGGAGCCGTGCAGCTCTCTGGAGTCTCTTTTATAAGGGCTCTACTCCTATTCATAAAGGCTCCACCCTCATGACCTAATCACTCCTTAAAGTTCCTAACTCTTAGTCCTATTACATTGGTGATTAGGTTTCAAAATGTGAATTTTAAGGGATACACATTCAGACCATAGCAGAAGCCATTTGAGGAAACTGTGGGTTTCATGCAAAAAATAATTTAAATCATTGAATATGTTTTACAAAGTAATTGATGAAACAATTCGTGCTATAAATATCTACAAAATAGATTTATGTTCTATGGAATTCACTATTATTTTTGTCAAGAATTCTAAACCATGTGGGCAGGGGAGAGAAACATATGTAATTGTTTAGTATCAGCATAATTAGTTAAATAGTTTGGTATATATTGAATATATATGTATTGGAATGGTTTCTTTTAAAATATATGCACTCCTTTTGGCTTTGAAAAGGATGGCAAATGGCATTAAATGTAATCTTCATATGTAAATATTTTCTCATTATTAAAAAGTTTATTTTAGGCCAGATGTGGTTGGTCACACCTATAATCCCAGCACTTTGGGAGGCTGAGGCAGGTGGATCACTTAAGGTCAGGAATTCGAGACCAGCTTGGCCAACATGGTGAAACCCTGTTTCTACTAAAAATACCAAAAAAATTAGCCAGGCACACACCCGTAATTCTAGCTACTCGGGAGGCTGAGACAGGAGAATCTCTTGAACCCGGGAGGTTAGAGGTTGCAGTGAGCCGAGATCACACCACTGCATTCCAGCCTGGGTGACAGAGTGAGACTCTGTCTCAAAAAAAAAAAAAAAGTTTAGTTTATACTTGCATTTAATTCAGGTTTACTTTCAGTAATAGCCCTTGAGGAAACAATTTTAGGTTAGCTTGATGATTACAACTTTTTCTTCAGTATCTTTCCCTTTGTTAGAAAGATGACAAGGGAGTTGGATATTATGGTAATATCTCTCAGTCCTAGACTAACCTTTATACAAGTACTTTACAGTTTACAGAATATTTTTATGTTCTTCCCTTCACTCTTCATTTTTTTCCTGTGGCTATTCATTTTTAGGATACTCATTTTCTTTTCTTTTTTTTTTTCACTCAAAGTAAAAGCCAAGATACTCATTTTATAAGAGAGTTTTCTACACCAAGTGAAAGCCACAGTAAACAAGATTCTGATTTTTATTTTAAGGATAGATTATTTTTACAGACAGCCTAAGTTTTTCTGTGAATTTAGAGCAGAATTAATTTCTTCTAATGATATTTATCCATATTTTAATGTAGAATAAGCATTAAATATTAACAAGCTCTATTTTTATTCTTTTTCTAGAGGACCACTGGACAGTGTAACGTATCTGGACAAAATTAAAAAATTCATAGCATCCATAGAAAAAGAGAAAGATTCTTTAGGCAACTTGAAAATCAAATGGGAGAATTTATCAAACCATGTGACTGACATGGATAAGAAATTGTTAGAAAGCCAGATTAAGCAACTTGAACATGGTTGGGAACAAATGGAACAACAGATTCAAAAGAAGTATTCTCAGCAGGTACTGGAATATGATGAATTTACAACCCTCGTGAATAAGATACGGGACATTGAGATTTCTCTGCAACAGCAGCAGCAACATCTACACTTAAGGCTGAAGTCTCCAGAAGAACAGGCATTGAACCAAAGCATGATTGCCTTGACCACTGACCTCCAGGCTACCAAGCATGGATTTTCTGTTTTAAAGGGGCAAGCTGAACTTCAGATGAAGAGGATTTGGGGAGAAAAAGAAAAGAAGATTTTAGAGGATGGAATAAATAACTTGAAGAAACAATGGGAGACACTGGAGCCATTACACTTAGAAGCAGAAAATCAGATTAAGAAGTGTGACAAAAGGAACAAGATGAAAGAGACTATCTTATGGGCCAAGAATTTGTTGGGCGAACTTATTCCCTCCATTTCCCTTCTCCCAGATGACATTCTTTCACAGATCAGAAAGTGCAAAGTGACACATGATGGCATTCTAGCTAGGCAGCAGTCTGTGGAATCGTTGGCCGAAGAGGTCAAAGATAAGGTTCCCAGCCTTACAACCTGTGAGGGCAGTGATTTAAATAATACCCTAGAGGACTTACGGAATCAATACCAAATGCTGGTTTTAAAATCAACTCGAAGATCACAGCAATTAGAATTTAAGTTGGAAGAAAGAAGCAATTTTTTTGCAGTAATAAGGAAGTTACAACTTATGGTTCAAGAAAGTGAAGCACTGATAATTCCCAGGGTGGGGACAACTGCCACGGAAGCTGAACTAAAACATCACCATGTTACTTTGGAGGCATCTCAGAAAGAATTGCAAGAAATTGACAGTGGAATCTCAGCACATCTTCAGGAACTAACAAACATCTATGAGGAGCTTAATGTGTTTGAAAGATTATTTCTGGATGATCAGTTGAAAAACCTTAAGATTAGGACCAACAGAATACAAAGATTAATTCAGAATAAATGTAATGAAGTAGAACACAAGATAAAGTTTTGCAGAGAATTCCGTGAAAAAATGTCAGCGCTTCAGGAGGAGGTTGACAGTATACAGCACAATGAACTACTACTTAATCAAGAAGTAAATAAAGGTGTTAAAGAGGAGATCTATAATCTTAAAGACAGACTTACCGCTATTAAGTGTTGCATCTTACAGGTATTGAAACTTAAAAAAGTGTTTGACTATTTTGGACTAAACTGGGATTTTTCACAACTTGACCAATTACAAACCCAAGTATTTGAAAAAGAAAAGGAACTTGAAGAAAAAATTAAGCAGTTGGACACATTTGAGGAAGAACATGGCAAATATCAGGCATTACTAAGTAAAATGAGAGCTATTGATTTGCAAATTAAGAAAATGACTGAAGTAGTACTAAAAGCTCCTGATAGCTCTCCAGAAAGCAGATTGCTCAATGCCCAAATTTTAAGTCAGAGAATTGAGAAAGCCAAGTGTTTATGTGATGAGATAATAAAGAAATTAAATGAAAATAAGGTCGTTGATGACTCATTCAAAGAGAAAGAAATACTACAAATAAAGCTGAATGCTGAAGAAAATGATAAGTTATACAAAGTTCTCCAAAACATGGTATTAGAACTCTCACCAAAAGAATTGGATGAAAAGAATTTTCAGGACAAACTAGAAACTTCCTTACATGTTTTAAATCAGATAAAATCTCAATTACAGCAGCCTTTACTTATAAATTTGGAAATTAAACATATTCAAAATGAAAAGGACAATTGTGAAGCATTTCACGAGCAAGTTTGGACAGAAATGTGCAGTATTAAAGCTGTGACTGCTATTGATAAGCAAAGAGAAGAAGAAAACTCTTCTGAAGCGAGTGATGTGGAGACAAAACTACGTGAGTTTGAAGATCTTCAGATGCAACTTAACACAAGCATTGATTTGCGCACAGTAAGTTTTAAAAATTGGGCAGTTAGTGGCCGGGTGCGGGAGCTCACGCCTGTAATACCAGCATTCACTTGAGGCCAGGTAGAGACCAGCCTGGCCAACATGGCAAAACTGCATCTCTACTAAAAATACAAAAGAAAACCAAAAAAAATTAGCTGGGTATGGTGGCACATGCTTGTAATCCCAGCTACTCGGGAGGCTGAAGTACAAGAATCACTTGAACCAGGGTGGCGGAAGTGAGTCAAGATCCTGCCACTGCACTCCAGCCTGGGTGACCAAGTGAGACTCTGTCTCAAAAAAAATAAATAAGTAAAATAAAATAAAATTGGGCAGTTAGTGCATCTATTTTTATTTTATGATTTTCTGTTTTGCTAATGTCTGTAGTTCTAAAGAAGCTATAGGTCCTACATGGAAATTCTCTACAGAAAGATAGCCATTTTCAAAAATTACAGTGAACTGGTTTGTAATCCTGACTCATACTGCATCTAAATGCAGTGCCTTCTAGTTTAGAAAAGGACAAATCTGACTCCTTTATTTCTGTTTTCCTCGTAGTCTCTATTGAGCTCAGAACATTTTAAAAAATTTGTTTTCTGTTTTGTTTTTAGAGGTAGTAAGATATAATGGAAGAATTACAGTGTAGAGGGAAGAACACCAAATAATAACTAACATTTATGTAGAACTTACAGTGTTGGAGGCACTGTGCTAAAAATTTCATGCTGAATTTTCATAGCAACTCTGTGAGATGGGTGCTATTATTAGCCGCGTTTAAAAATAAGGAAATCGAAGTTTAGAAACATGAAGATTTTTCTTAGAGTCCTGAGAACAGTAATAGAACTAGAGCAGGGAACATCACATTCAGGCTCATGGGCCAAATCCTTCCCACAGTGCCTGGGTTTTATAAATAAAGTTTTATTGGAATATAGCCATTTGTTTTTGTATTGACTGTATTTGTTTTCATGCTATAGCAGCAGAGTTGAGTAAGTTGTGATTATTTGCTCACCTGTGTTGGAAAGTGACTCCAACACACTCCATGCCCTTCCTTTTGATAGAGAGGATATCTTAGGCATCATTGAAATTCACACTGTGCTGAATATAATGCCGTACATAGTGTTTTCAGATTGATCACATTAAATTTATAGAAGGGGAAATTAACTCCCTTTTCTAATTTGAAGAGTTATTAAGAGATACTATATTTGGAATATTTTGATAGGTGTAAATGCTGTGGAAATATAAAGTTTTATGAACTTATATTCCTTAAATAGTTTTGTAATAAATGAGTAATTTGAGTATTTCTCCACTTGAATTTTAATACAGTTTCAGGAAACAATGTGCACAAATCCCAAAAATAATAGCATTAGAACTGAACTGGACCTTTATTTATTTCAACTATTTTTGTTATTTCAATGAGATGACTGAAGTCTAGAGACATCCATTCAATGATGTAGCTAAACTAAAGTTAGTGGCAGAGAAATTAGTTTAAAAACTTAAAAGATCTGGAGATTTTGTTTTCTTTTCATTTGTTTACAAATACTGATTAAGGTTATATACATTAAACATAATTCATTGTTTTATTTAATTCATAGTCTAGTACAAGTGTTCCAAAGCAGAAAGATACATTAATAGACATTATTCTTGAGATGTTATTTTGAACTTAGATTATTTTTCTTATTAAATGTGAAAACAACTTTGATTTTGTTTTGTTTTGTTTTGAGACGGAGTCTCGTTCTGTCGCCCAGGCTGGAGTGCAGTGACGCTATCTTGGCTCACTGCAACCTCTGCCTCCTGGGTTCAAGCAATTCTCCTGCCTCAGCCTACCAAGTAGCTGGGACTACAGGCGTGCGCCACCATGCCCAGCTAATTTTTGTATTTTTAGTAGAGACGGGGTTTCACCGTATTGGCCAGGCTGGTCTTGAACTCTGGACCTCGTGATCCACCCGCCTCGGCCTCCCAAAGTGCTGGGATTACAGGTGTGAGCCACTGCGCCCAGCCTGGAAACAACTTTTTTAATGCAATGTTATTCACTTAGAAATAATAGTGTAATATTGTCAAACTGTAAATATGAGAATGCTAACTCTTATGAGACTTAAGGACGTATTATGAATGCACCACAAAAACTTAAGAATGACAGAAATTCCAAAAGTTTGACAATTTTGTCATAGCATTTTATCTCCTATTCACTAGAATGTCTTGAATGATGCTTATGAAAATCTAACACGCTATAAAGGAGCAGTCACCAGGGCAGTGGAGAGCATCACTTCCCTCGAAGCCATCATTATACCCTACAGAGTAGATGTTGGTAATCCAGGTGAATCTCTAGAAATGCCTCTTCGAAAACAAGAGGAATTGGAATCCACAATAGCACACATCCAGGACCTCACTGAGAAACTGGGAATGATATCCAGGCCTGAAGCCAAACTACAACTTCAGTGTACTTTACAGGAACTAGTTTCTAAAAACTCAGCAATGAAGGAAGCTTTCAAAGCACGGAAAAATGAGGCAGAAAGGTAGGTCCTCTTCCAAAGGTAATCTTTAAGAACATAAGAGATCGTTTTAAGATATAATTAAACTATATTTTAATAGTTTTAAGAACATAAAATATAAGTTTTTTTCTCTATCATTAACACATGCATTAGAGATAATTTGGAAAATATGGTAAAGTAGAAAAAAATTGCAATGTAAAGAAAGCTGTGGTAAATATTGTATTTATTCTTTTTTTTTTTTTTCTTATTTAATATTGGGTACATACAACAGAGTGTTTATAAAAGTATATGCATGGTATAAGTAATAATGATAAAACTAACATCTTTGTACCCAAAGGTACATCATTAATTTGAGTTATCTTGTGTGCTCCTCTCTCTTCTCAGAAATAACCATCCTTCTCCCAAATTTTGTTTACCATTTTCCTGACTATTGTTGTACTTTTTTTTTTTTTTTTTTGAGACAAAGTTTCACTTTTGTTGCCCAGGCTGGAGTGCAATGGCACTATCTTGGCTCACTGCAACCTCCGCCTCCTGGGTTCAAGCAATTCTCCTGCCTCAGCCTCCCGAGTAGCTGGGATTACAGGCATACACCACCCATGTGTGGCTAATTTTTTGTATTTTTAGTAGAGATGGGATTTCTCCATGTTGGTCAGGCTGGTCTTGAACTCCCAGTTGTACTTTTACTATGTGTTTGTGTGTCCTGTTTTCACAATTTCAAGCTAATACCTAGTGTGTACATTCTTCTGTTACTTCTTTTTTTAATTTTTAATTTTTGTGAGTATATAGGTATATATATTTATGGCATATATGGAATATTTTGATACAGGTAATCAGTGTGTAATAGTTGCATCAGGGTAGATGAGATATTCATCATTTCAAGCATTTATCTTTTGTGTTACAAACAATCCAACTGTACTCTTTTAGTTATTTTTAAATGTACAGTTAAATTATTATTGAATGTAGTCACTGTGTGGTGCTATCAATACTAGAACTTATTCATTCTTTCTATTATTTTGTACCCATTTACCATCTCCCTTCCACCTCCCCCACTACCCTTCCCAGCCTCTGGTAACCATCCTTGCTGCTCTCTGTGTTCACAAATTCAATTGTTTTGATTATTAGATCCCACAAATAAGTGGGAATATGTGATGTTTGTCTTTCTGTGCCTGGCTTATTTCACTTAACATAATGACCTCCAGTTCCATTTATGTTGTTGCAAATAACAGGATCTCGGTTTTGTTGTTGTTGTTGTTGTTGTTGTTTTTACTGGCTAAATAGTACTCCTTTGTGTATATATACCACATTTTCTTCATCCACTCATCTGTTGATGGACACTTGGGTTGCTTCCAAACCTTGACTATTGTGAATAATGCTGCACTAAACATGGGAGTGCAGATATCTCTTCAATATACTGATTTCTTTTGGGTATATACACAGCAGTGGGATTCCAGGATCATATGGTAGCTCTATTTTTAGTTTTTTTGAGGATCCTCCAAATAGTTCTCCATAGTGGTTGTACTAATTTGCATTACCACCAACAGCATATGAAGGTTCTCTTTTCTCCACATCCTTGCCAGCATTTATTATTGCCTGTCTTTTGGCTAAAAGCCATTTTAACTGGGTGAGATGATGTCTCATTATAGTTTTGATTTGCACTTCTCTGATGGTCATTGATACTGAACACCTCCATATCTGTTTGCCATTTGTATGTCTTCTTTTGAGAAATGTCTATCCAGATCTTTTTCCCATTTTTTAATTGGATTATTACTTTTTTTCCTGTACAGTTATTTGAGCTCCTTATATATTCTGGTTATTAATCCCTTGTCAGATGGGTAGTTTGCAAATATTTTCTCTCATTCTGTGGGTTGTCTCTTCACTTTGCTGATTATTTCCTTTGCTGTGCAAAAGCTTTTTAACTTGATGTTATCCCATTTGTACATTTTTGCTTTGGTTGTCTGTGCCTGTGGGGTATTATTACTCAAGAAATCTTTGCCCAGTCTGGTGTCCTAGAGAGTTTTCCCCAATGTTTTCTTTTAGTAGTTTCATAGGTCTTAGATTTAAGTTTTTAGTCCATTTTGATTTTAGTTTTGTATATAATGAGAGATAGGGGGTCTAGTTTCATTTTTCTGGTTGAAGATATAGATAGATAATCCAGTTTTCCCAGAACCATTTACTGATATCTTTCTATAGGTTTGGGAAGTTCTGTGTTATGATCTCTTTGAGTAAACTCTTTGAGTAAACTTTCAACCCATTATCTCTCCCTCTACCTCCTCTTTAAGGCCAATAACTCTTTTTTTCTCTTTTGAGACAGAGTCTCACTCTGTCACCCAAGCTGGAGTGCAATGGCACAGTCTTGGCTCATTGCAACCTCCCAGGTTCAAGCAATTCTCATGCCCCAGCCTCCCAGGTAGCTGGAATTACAGGCACAAGCCACCACACTGGCTAATATTTTGTATTTTCAGTAGAGACAGGGTTTCCCCATGTCGGCCAGGCTGGTCTTGAACTCCTGACCTCAAGTAATTTGCCCTCCTCTGCCACCCAAAGTGTTGGGATTACAGGTGTGAGCCACTGTGTCCAGCCTAATAACTCTTAAAGGATTCACCTTTTGAGGCTATTTTCTAGATTTTTTGCATGCTTTATTTTTTTTCTATTCTTTTTTCTTTCATCTCCTCTGACTGTGTATTTTCAAATTGTCCTGTCTTCAAGCTTAGTAATTCTTTCTTCTGCTTGATCAATTCTGCTGGTAAGAGACTCTGATGCATTCCTCAGTATGTCCATTGCAGTTTTCAACCCCAGAATTTCGCTTATTCTTTCTGATTATTTCAATCCCTTTGTTAAATTTATCTGATAGGATTTTGAATTCCTTCTCTGTTATCTTGAATTTCTTTGATTTTCCTCAAAACAGCTGTTTTGAATTCTCTTTCTGAAAGGTCACATATTTCTGTCTCTGAAATTGGTTCCTGGTGCCTTATTTAGTTTGTTTGGTGAAGTCATTTTTTCATGGATGGTCTTGATGCCTGTGGATGTTTGTCAGTGTCTGGGTATTGAAGAGTCGGGTATTTATTTTAGTCACAATCTGGGGTTGTTTGTACCTGTCCTTCTTGGGCAGGCTTTCCAGGTATTCTAAGAGACTTGAGTGTTGCGATTTAAGTTTTTGGTCATGGTAATCATATCTGCATTACGGGATACCCCAAGCCTAATAATGCTGTGGTTTTTGCAGAGTCGTAGAGCTACCATCTTGGTGGTCTTGTATAAGATCTGGAAGAATTCTCTGGATTAGGAGGCAGAGACTCTTATTGTTTTCCCTCACTTTCTCCCAAACAAACAGAATCTGTGTGCTGAGCTGCCTAGTGCTGGGGTAGAAGTGAAACAAGCACCCTTGTGGCACCCACTACAGGGGGTGCACTGGATCAGACCGGAAGTCAGCACAGCATCAGCACTGGGCCTTGTCCAAGGCCCTCTGTAAACAGTACCTGGCTATTGCCCATGTTTGCTCAAGGCCCTAGGGCTCTACAATCAACAGGTGATGAAACCAGCCAGGCTTGTGTCCTTCCCTTAAGGGTGACGAGTTGCCCTGCACCTAGGTGAGTTCAG
This sequence comes from Piliocolobus tephrosceles, assembly GCF_002776525.5. Classification (NCBI taxonomy): domain Eukaryota; kingdom Metazoa; phylum Chordata; class Mammalia; order Primates; family Cercopithecidae; genus Piliocolobus; species Piliocolobus tephrosceles. The sequence goes on along the minus strand of NC_045439.1, from coordinate 42,545,748 downwards.
ATATGCTGTCTGGGAGCCAGTGCCTGGAGTTGGAAACCTTAGGAATCTACCTGGTGCTGTGTGCTACTGTGGCTGAGCTGGCACCCAAGCCACAAGACAAAGTCCTTCACATCTTGTCTCCCCTTTTCCCATGTCCACCACCACTGCAGGCCCACAGAAAGTACTGCCAGGTTACTGCTCATGTTCACTAAAGGCTCAAGGGATCTTCAGTTGGCTTGTGAATGCTGCCAGGCCTGGGACTCACTGTTCAGGGCAGTGGGCTCTATCCTCTGGCCCAGGCTGGGTCCAGAGATACTGTCCAAGAGCTAATACCTAGACTCCAAGAGCTCACTTAGTACTCTTCCCCACTGTGGCTGAGCTGGTACCTAAGCTTAAGACAGTCTCCTTTGCTCTTTCCTCTGCTTTCTCAAGCAGAAAGGGCCTCTCCTGGTAGCCACCACAGTTGTGAAGGTGCTGAGTCCCACCTGAAGCCAGCATATCTCAGTCTCACCCAAAGCCCACGGTGTGTACTACTTGGTTGCCACTGTTGATTATTTAGGGCCCTAGGGCTCTTTAGTCAGCAGGCAATGAATCCTGCCAGGACTGGGTCCTTCCCTTCAAGGAAGTGGGTTCCCTTCTGGCCCAGGGTGTGTCTGGAAATGTCATCTAGGAGCTAGGTCCTGGAATGGGGGCCTCATGACTCTGCCCAGTACCCAGTCCTACTTAGCTGGTATCCAAGTTGCAAGACAAAGTGCTCTTTACTCTTCCCTCTCTTCTCCTCAAGTAGAAAGAAGGAGTCTCTTTTGGAACTGTGAGCTGTGGTTCATGGGGTTGGAGGAGAGGTAATGCCAAGGACTCCCTTAGCTGCCCTGGCTGGTGTCTCACTTGATCGCTTGCCCCAGCAAGTCCACTGGCTCTGATTGTAGCACAGCAGTAGGACTTACCTAGGAGTTGCAGTCTTTGTGGTCTCGACAACCTTTCAAGTTTATTTAGGACCCCAGAGTACTTTAGGCCGAGGTGGCGAGGCTTGCTGCAATTCTAGTTTCAACCACTGGGATGGGCAATTGCCCTCTGGCTAGGGCTAGTCTAAATGCTTCATGCTGGCTGAGTTCTGTCCTATGTTGGCAGCACTGCATTCTAATGCTGCAAAGTCCCCCAGTTGCTGCGCTTTCCCTCCCCCAAGCACACGGATTCTTTCTCCCTGCCATGCTGCTGCTGCTGGGGGATGGGTGAGGAGTGGTATCAGCAATTCAAGACTACCTTTTTTATCCTCTTCCATGCCTCTTTCAGAGATATGAAGTTAAAACTAGGTACTATGATTGGTCACGTAATTTTTGTTTTTTATGAAGTTGCTTTTGTATGGAGATAGGTATCAAATTTGGTGTTCCTGTGGGATGATGATAAGTAGAGGCTTCTATTCAGTCATCTTGCCCCTCCTGCCTCACTTCATTTATTCAAACCCATCATTGTAACTGAGGTTTATTCATGTTCTTAGTAAAATTTATTTACTTAGCTATTGATGGACATTTGGATTGCTTCCAGTTTGTGCATTCAGAAACAGTACTACTTAGGAAAATTTTTAAGTGTAATAACTTCCCTTGGGTAAATATCTAGGAGTGTGATCATTCAGAACAAGAGGTTATGGACATCTTAAATTTTTTTCTTTTTTTTTTTTTTTTGAGATGGAGTCTCGCTCTGTTGCCCAGGCTGGAGTGCAGTGGCCCGATCTCAGCTCACTGCAACCTCTGCCTCCTGGGTTCAAGCGATTCTCCTGCTTCAACCTCCCAAATAGTTGGAACTACTGGCACACGCCACCATGCCCAGCTAATTTTTGTATTTGTAGTAGAGACGGGGTTTCACCATGTTGGTGAAACTCCTGACCTCAAGTGATCGGCCCTCCTTGGCCTCCCAAAGGGCTGGGATTATCGGCGTGTGCCACCGTACCTGGCCTGACATCTTAAATTTTTAATATCAAATGATTTTGCCAATTTCCACTCAAACCAGCAGCATGTAAGTATTCCGGTTGTCCCATATCCTTGCCAACATTTGATATTGTGAGACTTAATTTTTGCCCATCTGATGAGTAAGAAGAGGTATTTCATCGTGGTTTTAATTTGCACTTCTGTTACTGCTAATTAGTTTGATCTCTTTTTTTGAATGTTTATTGGTCATTCGTGTTTTCTCTTCCGTAAAATGCTTATTCAAGCCTTAACCCAATTTTATTGGTTGTTTTTTTCTTACTGATTTCTAGGAATTCTCTACTTTAGAGAGTGGTCCTTTCTAGTTATATGTGTTACAAATATTCGTGCAGAGGGAGTTTTCTATTAGACACTCATCCTGGGATTGACTTCCAGCTTTATGGTCTGTCCCCCACCTTTCAGTAGGAATCAAAGAAAACTGAAACTCAGGTGCCCTCAAGGCAAAAAACTGGTCCTACAACTTTGCCTATTTCTGTTTATTTCCATTTTACTGTTTGACTCCCCAATTCCCTGTCAATTTATTCATGTGTTTTAAGAGTTGCTTTTTAAGAATAATTTGATACAGAGTTTTTAGTTACATTCAATGGAGGATTTAGCCTGTGTCTGTTTTTGTATGCATAATTTTATAGTGTTTTAAAATATATATGCTATATATATCAAATATACAGCTTTATTTTAAAATTTTATAACAGTTCTTTTCTTGATTATAACAAATACTTTGTAAAGTAATTATAATTACTCTATAATATTGTATACAATGAATCGTTTTAATTTCTTAATCATACCTTTGTTAGATAAGGGTATTCCAATATGTGCTATTTTAATTAACAGTCTAGTGAGTAAAGATGTTTTACTGTGCAAAGGATTTAGGATAAGTTCCGTATGTTTAGGATACAGTTCTTAAGGTAAATTGCAGAAGCTGCGTTACTGGGTCAAAGATAGGAATAGTTTTAAGACTAAGTGGTTTTCCACAAGAATTGAACCAATTTACAACTCATCAGTGTGTTTGAGAATGCAGTTTTCATTTCACTGAAGTGAACTTTAGGAAAAAAAATCTTCAGTTTAGAGGACAGCCCTTCCTTCCTTTTCAAGTTTGCATTTAAACCCATATGCAGGTCCCTTTGGGAATAAAACCTTCTTAGAAGATGCACTGGCTAGCAAAAAAGAAAGTTGTCATGTCTTTTCTTAAAAATTAAGTGTGGAGTATTTTTTCTGGAAAATTTTGAATGTATTGTGTTAAATAAAATTTAATACCACTTTTTTTTCTAACTGTGACTCACTAGGTGTCTTGAGAATTACAAATGCTATAGAAAACTTGAAGAGGATATTTACAGTAACCTCAGCAAAATGGAGACAGTTCTTGGACAGTCCATGTCCTCGTTGCCACTGTCTTACAGAGAAGCTTTAGAGCGCTTGGAACAGAGCAAGGTAATAGTATTGGCAATTAGCCACTAAGTCTGTGTGCAAAAAATTGCAAAACTGGCAGAGACAGCAGAGAATGTGGCCCTGTTATGACCCATAGAAATATTCATGCTGAGTTAAATACCCATGAATATTCCTCAAATCAAAAGCCAGAGGGTAATGTTATATGTATATTTGAGACAGAGTCTTGCCCAGGCTGGAATGCAGTCATGCAGTCTTGACTCACTGCAGCTTCCACCTCCCGGGTTCAAGTGATTTGATTCTCCTGCCTCAGCCTCCTAACTAGCCGAGATTACAGTGCCTGCTACCATGCCCCGCTAATTTTTGTATTTTCAGTAGAGACGGGGTTTCACTATGTTGCCCAGGCTGCTCTTGAACTCCTGACTTCAAGCGATCCTCCAGCCTCGGCCCTTCAAAGTGCTGGGATTACAGGCGCGAGCCACTGTACCTGGCCTCATGTAATATATTGAAGCTTAAAAAGCCAGAAGGAAGGAAATGAAGCAATGATACTGAGAGATTTAATTAATCAGGTTCACAGGCAGTCATCCCCCAATAGCATCCTGTCCTCACTCATGGCTTTTCTAAAGCGTCACCTCTCATGTGACTTTGAGGGATGCTGCTGGATCCATGACAGAGCCTTATTGTCCACTGATTGCTTACTGCAACTGTCATAAGCTCTAAGTTCTGGTTACTTATTAGACTGTTATAAAGCAATTTGAGCTTTTGCTTATTTTCATCTGTTAGAATTTTTGGTATTATGTTATTAGGATTTTCATGAGGACTTTCTAAATCATCTATAGTTAACATTCACCAAAAACAAAAGCAAACCAAGAAAAACCTTTTAATATTGTGTTGGTGGTTGATATAGGAAGTATTGTGCAAAGGAACACATTAGTGAAATGTGAGACTTAAGTTAAAATAACAAAATGTACAGTAGTCCCCCCTTATCCACAGGGGGATATGTTCCAAGACACCCAGTGGATACTTGAGACTATGAATGCCACTGAACTCTGTTTATAATGTTTTTCCTATACATACCTGTGATAAAGTTTAATTTATAAATTATGTACAGTCAGGTCAACAACAATAATAGAGTAATTATAACAATATGCTGTCATAAAATTTATGTGAATGTGGTCCCTTTCTCTCAAAATATGTCATTGTACTGTTTTCACCCTTCTTGTGATGACTTGAGACTATGCAGTGCCTGGGTGCTGAAATTAAGTGAGGTAATGAAATGAAGTGATGAAATGAAATGATATAGCCATAGTGAGGTAACATTGGGCTACTATTCATCTGGAACACAAGCATTTGATACCACAACAGTTGATCTGATCACCAAGAAGGCTACCGAATAACTCATAGGCAGGGAACATATACAGCATGAATGTGCTGGACAAAGGGAAGATTTGTATCCCAGGTTGGATGGAGAGGTTGGATGGAGGTTGGATTCGTATCCCAGGTTGGATGGAGAGAGATGGCATGAGATTTCATCACACTAGTCAGAATAGCACTTATATATTTGTATACAAATAAAACATACATTTTATACAAATAAATCTTACACATTTTTTCCTTCTGAAATTTTTAAATATTTTTGGACCATTGTTGATCACAAGTAACTGAAACCTTGAAAGGAGAAACCCAGATAGTGATGGCTATTGTACTTCTAGATTTTTGTTGTTGTTGTTGTTGTTGTTTTAATAGGAAAGAGTCTTGTTCTGTCACCCAGGCTGGAGTACAACGCTGTAATCATGGCTTATCACAGTCTTGAGCTCCTGGCCTCAAAAGGATCCTCCCACCCCAGCCAGCTGAGTAGCTGGGGCTATAGGCATACACCACCATGCCTGGTTAATTTTTAAATTTTTTGTAGAGACAGGGTCTTGTTATGTTGCCCAGTCTGTCTTGAATTCCTGGCCTCAAGCAATCCTCCTGCCTCAGTCTCCCAAAGTGCTGCATGAGCCACTGTGCCCAGCCTCTTATAGAATTTCTTTTTTTTTTTTTTTTTAGACGGAGTCTCACTCTGTTGCCCAGGCTGGAGTGCAGTGGTGCAATTTGAGCTCACTGCAACCTCTGCCTCCCAGGTTCAGGTAATTCTCCTGCCTCAGCCTCCTGAGTAGCTGGGATTACAGGCGCATGCCACCATGCCCAGCTAATTTTTGTATTTTTAGTAGAGATGGGATTTCACCATTTGGCCAGGATGGAATCTGCCCACCTTGGCCTCCCAAAGTGCTGGGATTACAGGCAAGGGCCACTGCGTCTGGCAAATATTTGCTTTTGAAAGTACTTTCTTTCTTGGAAAAAAATGGTTTATGGGTCGTTATTTGTCCCTGTAGTCCCAAATTCATGCAAAATACAATAATACATAGATAATTCTCATCTGGTCTAAATTGACTTCTAAAAGAATAAGAAGTGGATCATGTAATACTTATGGAAGATTGAAATAATTAATTGTTCAGAATTTGAAAGAGTTTGTAAGTTTCAGGAAAAACCTAACAGTATGTCCCTCTTATTATTTTTTCTTTTCTTTCCTAAGGACTTGGTGTCAAATCTTACATCAACCAAAGAAGAGTTAACGAAACTACGACAGATCCTTAGACTCTTGAAACTCAGGTGCACAGAAAATGATGGCATATGTTTGCTCAAGATCATGTCGGCTCTGTGGGAGAAATGGCTGAGTTTGCTGGAAGCTGCTCAAGAGTGGGAGATGTGGTGTGAAGAACTGAAGCAGGATTGGAAATTTGTCAGTGAAGAAGTGAGTGCTTCATTTTCAACAAGCCATGTAGTTTCTAATGTGTTATTTAAATTGTTTTATTACTTTCACCTTGTTTTTCTATAAAACGAGTCGTCAGTCTATCCTACTTGTGCACATCACTTATCCGTGATACATAAATGTCTATAGATATCAGGCCTTATTAAGATAACCTCCAATAACTTACTTGGATTCTTTTATAGTAGTGCCTTTTTTTGGTAGCAGATAATTCTTATTAATAAGTGACTACTAGCTGGTTTGAGCATTACAGTCTTTATTGTGAAAATAACCCCTCTCGGAAATAACTGTCTCTACGTTATACTGAAGGTTAGAATTAGGTAATTTGCATAATCACCAAATAATTTTGAAATTAAGTATAATTTTTAGCTATGGAAATTAACTGTAATTGTTAAATGTGGACCTAAAAATATGTGAGGTTATGATATTCTTTTTGAAAATGGTCTCAAAACCTGCATGATATGTATCAATCACAAATGTTAATTTAGCCTTGGTTCAGGATTTAGGTATCACCTATATTTAGAAAGAAAATTAATTTAGAAAATTAAAGATAGCTGGGTGCAGTGGCTCACATATGTAATCCCAGCACTTTGGGAGGCTGAGACAGGAGAATTGCTTGAGCCCAGGAGTTCTAGAACAGCCCAGGCAATGGAGTGAATCCCATCTCTACAAAAAATTAAAAAAATCTGGGCCTGGTGGCACATGCCTCTAGTCACAGCTACTTGGGAGGCTGAGGTGGGAGGATCTCTTGATGAGAGGTCAAGACTGTAGTGAGCCATGATCATGCCACTGTATTCTAGCATTCCAGCCTGGGCAACAGAGCGAGACCCTGTCTCAAAAACAATCAAACAAACAAAAAACAACGTGAAGTTATCTTAGGATGAAATGTTTAGCACTATCGTATTATCTTGCTTATGACTGTTGTCCTTAAAAATGAATATTATGTCAGTGGTCCTGGTGAGGACTGACTAGTGAATAGTCTCTTGAATGTTAAAATAAACTTTGTAAATTACACTTTTGGTTGGGGCTGCTGGCATCAGTGCTTGCCTGTCCATAATGGTACCATTTGTTGAGTTACTACTATGCTGTGCTGAGAAGGCAGTTCACACCTGTTCTTACTGAATCTTTGCATTGTCCCTGGGAAGTAAATATTATCACCATTTTATAGATGGGGAGACTGAAGCACTGACAGATTAAGTAATGGCACAAGGCCCCCAGGTAGAGATTGATTAAGCTGTAATCCACTAAACCCTGTGGGCTGCGGCTGGGGCTGTCTTGCTCACTGCTGTAACCTTGGAACCTGGCTAGGGCCCTGCACTTAGTGGGCACTTAGTAAATATTTGTTGAGGGACGTCTCTTATTTAAATTCAGGTCTAGGCTAATTCTAAGATTTTGCTCTTTTTATTTTATCACATTATTGCTATATACCCATTTGTAATTATGTGTTATTAATTCAGATTCCATTCATATAGAACTTTCTAATTATTCACATAAGCATTTGACAAAATCTGCTAACAAAATATTTTTCAGAGTAACACAAGCCAAAAAAAAATGCTTCCCTGTAATAACAATAATAAAAACAACTACTAAATTGAGCAATTATTATGTGGCAGGCATAGTTCAGAGCACTATTCAAGAATTCTGTGAGGATATTTTTATTATCCTTACTTTGTAGATGAGGAAAATGAGACACGGTGAGACTGAGTAACTTGCTCAAATTCACAAGGGATGGTAGAGGATTCAAACTTAGACTCTGGTGCTTAGCCATTAATCTGTTAACTTACATGATATTTACATACATCAAATTGATATAAGATTTTAATGTAGCTTTTATCCATTCAATAAAAATTACATCATCTAACAGCCCATATATGTAAACTTCTGTTAGCATGGTTGGTGCTTTTATATATGACAAAGCGAATTTCTGCTTTAAACACGTCATCTATAGTAACATAATAATCCAGTCTTGATGAAATAAACAGTTTATATCAGTAGACTTTTAAAAAACTTAAATGACTGTTTATAAGTTTACAAATTAAAAACTAAATTTAAATTTTGATAGAACTTGTGTCCCCCTAAAATTTTATTTCCGTTTTCTTAAACAAAATTTCTTTACTGTAACTATTCACTTGGGTTATTCAGAATCATCATTTTTTGCTTCGATGATCATAATGTGCTAGAAGAATGTCACGTTGTCAAAGATGATTGGAGATGTGAGGCTGGCTTCTCCCATTTGCACCAACAGTCATTTCTTTGTTGAGTCCCTTTTCTGCTGGTTCTGGGTTTTTCGGTCTCCTTCATTGGATGTGCTTATGATGCAACTATGGGTCCTTCTGCCTTTCTAGACCGAACTTTACAATTGACCATGAACCTAAAAGTTTTATAACCAATTTTATTAGGATCCCATGTCTAAGGAAAATCATCAAGGTATTGCAAAGCCTCTTCTAGGTGGGAAAGTGAATGCACAGGCTTTTTGCAACTATTTTACTGATTCTAGGGCTGTCTTCACACTTTTTAGCATAAAATGTGTTGTTCTGACAAGTGCACACGATCACATGATCACCAACAAAATCAATGTTTAAGATAATTCTGTCACCCTAGAAGTTTTTCCTGTTCTTCTTTGTGGTCAGTGCCTTCCGTAACCTCCAACCCTGGAACATTAATCTGTTTCTGTTCCCATAGTATTTCCATTTCCAGAATGTCATATCGATGGACTCCTTACAGTTTGTGGCCTTCTGAGTTTGCTTTTTTTCCCTAAGCATAATGCACTTGAAATTCATTCTTGCTGCTGCTTGTATTCGTAATTCATTTCTCTTTATTCCTGACTAGTATTGCTGTGGGTGGGTGTAATACAGTTTGTTTATTCATTCCCAAGTTGAAGAATTGCCTGGCTTTGGGGTAAAATTATTGTCCTAATAAAAACTGTGGCCAGGCACCGTGGCTGACGCCTGTAATCCCAGCACTTTGGGAGGCCGAGGTGGGTAGATCACAAGGTTAGGAGTTCAAGACCAGCCTGGCCAAGATGGTGAAACCCTGTCTCTACTAAAAATACAAAAAAATTAGCCAGGCATGGTGGCGGATGCCTATAATCCCAGCTACTTGGGAGACTGAGGGAGAGAATTGCTTGAACCTAGGAGGTGGAGGTTACAGTGAGCTGAGATCACGCCATGGCACTCTAGCCTGGGTGACAGAGAGAGACTCTGTCTCAAAATATATATATATATATTGTTCTCCCTCTTGTATTCCCCGTTCTCAATCACTTACCAACTTCTCAGTGGACACCAGAGCTTGGGACTGAGGCTTGCAAATGGTAGTTTATTTTGGAAAGTGATCCCAGGGAACAGGAGTGGGAGATGAGGGGAAATGAAACAGGGAAAGTCTGAGCCTTTAGTCTTTTTACTCTTACTGGATCGGGGTTGCTACAGCTGCCCTTTTCTGGTTATTATCAAGTTAAATCTGCCCATTTCTGGTGTGTAAGCACCAAGAGGTGCCCCATTAAGTCCTGGATTACAGACATAGTTTTTTCAACCCTGATGCACACTGGAAACCCTACATGTACAATTCTCCCATCAATGTAGCAATTTCTTTATTTGCATGCTAGTTTCCAGCAGGGGGACACAAAACGATGCAATGGAACCCTTATCTCATTCCCTGGTGGAAATGCAGCTGTCTGGCAAAGAACCAGGACTTGTAATTCAACTGAATTTAGGTTTGAGGTGATGAGAAGCACCCATTGCACACCTGGGTCTCTTGGACAGTGGCCAGTCTACATCTGCATCCATGTATTCTAGTTATTGGGTACCCAACTGGATCATATAGCCCAAATGGCAGGGCAGCTTATACCACAGCCCGACCCTGCTGTGGTGCTTTTTCTCCAGGTCCCTCTCGACATTGGCAGCATTCTGATAAATATGCATCTGAGCAGTAATCCCAAGGATAGCATATACTGCCTCCCAGACCCCAAAAGGTCTGTTCAGCGCTGTGTCTCTTTCTTAGTGGTAGAATTATAAGATTGAACAACTTGACCTTTACCTTAGAGAGGTCCTGGCATGCCCCAGGCCCTGACACTGGGGCTCCTGAATTTTCACAGGCTTTGTTTCTCACCCTCTGACATGTCTGACTGGCCGTTCAGGTCCTCACCATTTCAGTTAGTATGATATCATAAACATAGATGACTGGAGTGACATCCTGTAATGTCATGATTGCAAGATCCGTGACTGTGTTTGAACATGGAGCAGGAGAGTTAACCATCACTGAGGCAGGATGTGATAAATGAGTACTGTAGCCAAGGGGTGGGCCAGAGGATTCAAGGGGAGGCGTAAGAATGACCTGATTCAGGGGCCTTTGAGACTTTTTTCTACATCTTAGTTGAGTTCAGGGCTGGTGGAACTAACAGTTTCTAGATATGTGATGTAATGGGTTATGTACTTCTGAGTTCTGTGTACACCATTATTGAGAAATACTTGATTGGTTCGGTAATTCTGGCTGCTTTATCTTTGTCGTGTGTCAAGATAATGAGAATCTGCTGGACTTACTTTTTTAGCATACAGGGATTGGAAGTGAAAGAAAAGAGACCAGCAGAAAAATTTTCCATATCCAATAGTTGCCTGACCTCTTATACTTAATGAAAGCAGTTTGGTGGAGCTCATGTGCTTACCTCAGGAGAAATGTTGCTTTATCCAACTGAAATCTGAAGGAGAAATAAATTATTTATGAGGATATTCAACAGCATTTCCTTCATACCACAAGAGCAGTACTCTATTTCAGTCACACATCAACATGAGCAATAGCTGGGAATTAAGGGATTCTGATAGCAGAGGATTAATATTCCCAGCTATAGGAAAACATGCTAGGATATGGCACTAGCAACCATTTGAAGATAAAGCATACAAAAATTATGGCTACTTCAGGTCCTGAAATGGTAACTGCATATTTTACTTATTTTAGTTCTTTTTGTTTATTGAATTAGATTGAACGAGAAGCAATTATTTTAGATAATCTTCAGGAAGAACTCCCTGAAATTTCCAAAACAAAAGAGGCATACACCACAGAGGAACTCTCTGAGCTGCTAGACTGTTTATGCCAATATGGAGAGAATGTGGAGAAGCAGCAGCTGTTACTGACTCTACTTCTTCAGCGCATCAGAAGTATCCAGAATGTTCCTGAAAGCTCAGGGGCTGTGGCAACTGTTCCAGCATTTCAAGAAATTACTTCTATGCAGGAACGATGCAACAAGTAAGATTTACGAAAAACTATTAAGGACATGTGCTTAATAATTATGGCTCAACATTTAGAAAATCTTAAAGTATAGAATAATGGCAAATGATACAATAGAATTGAGGTGAGACAACACTGATAGGTATAAAAAGGGATAGAACAGATTAATAACTGTAATTAAGCACATATTTTCCATCCTGGTATTAATGAGGGTGAATATCCTTCCAGTTTCCTTTTTTGTCATTTGTGATTTTTTTTTTTTTTTGCCCTTTTTCTAGTTTAGTAATACATATTTATTACAGGAAATTCAGGCCGGGCTCAGTGACTCACTCCTGTAATCCCAGCACTTTGGGAGGCCGAGGTGGGCAGATCATGAAGTCAGGAGATCAAGACCATCCTGGCTAACACGGTGAAACCCCGTCTCTACTAAAAATACAAAAAGTTAGCTGGGTGTGGTGGCAGGCGCCTGTAGTCCCAGCTACTCTGGAGGCTGAGGCAGGAAAATGGCGTGAACCCATGAGGCAGATCTTGCAGTGAGCCGAGATTGTGCCACTGTACTCCAGCCTGGGTGACAAAGCAAGACTCTGCCTCAAAAAAAAAAAAAAAAAGAAAGAAATTCAGAAACTGAAAATTAATATAAAAATCTACCTTAATGTCACCACTCAGCAATAATCATTTTTTTCTCCTTTTTTACTATGATTTTGTTTTTAAATAAACTGAGATCAAAATACTTGTACTGTTTTGTATTCTGCTGAATAATTTACCAGCAAATCATGTTTGCCTTCCTATGCCATTAAATGTTCTTTCCAAATGTAACTAGCTGTGGCCGGGCATGGTGGCTCACGCATGTAATCCCAGTACTTTGGCCATGTTGGCCAGGGTGATCTCGAACGCCTGACCTCAGGTGATGCACTCTTCTCGGCCTCCCAAAGTGTTGGGATTACAGGCGTGACCCACTGTGCCCTGCCGGTATACTTCTGGCTGATAGGCTATAAATCAAGGGATTCTTTGATACCTTTCTTGAGTTGAATTAATTTGCTGGAGTGGCTCATAGAACTCAAGAAAACACTGTAGTCATGTTTACCAGTTTATTAATAAAGAATATAATGAAGGATACAGATGAACAGCCAGATAGAAGGGGTGCCTAAGGCATGGTATAGGAAGGTGCCTGGGGCTTCCCTGTTTTCTCTGGGTGGGGGAACCCCCAGGCTTTCAGCAATCCAGAAGCTCTCTGAGCCCTGTCTTTTGGGGTTTCTTATGGAGACTTCATTATGTAGTCTCATTATGAATTCATTATGATTGATTATATAATTGGCCATTGGCAAGCAACTCAACCTTGAGCTTCTGTCCCCTCCCCCAGAGGTTGGGGGTGTGTGTTGGAGGTAGGGGTGGTACTGAAAGTTCCAACCTTTTAATCACATAGTTGGTTCCCCTGGCAACCAGCCCTCATCCTGAGGCTACTCAGGATCCCACCTAGCGTTGCCTCCTTAGAACTAAAGATGCTCCTGTCACTCAGGAAATTACAAAGGACTTAGGAGCTCTGTGTCAGGAACTGGTCAAAAATCAAATATTAGGACAAAAGACTCCTAGCTAGCACTCCTATCTACAAAGGTATTAAGAGCTCTGTCTCAGGAACCAGAGCAGAGATCAAGTATATATTTATTGTATCACAGTATCATAGATACTTACCAAATAACCCTCAGGAAAGATTTTACCCACTTCAGTGCCTTTTCTGATATTTGCTACATCCATAGCAAAATGGATCAGCTTAAGACAAGAAGACCAGTGGGGTTGTCTATCCCCAGAAGCCCACCCATGATTCCATTCACACCTCTAAGTCATTTTCATTTGAGCTCAAGGGTTACATGGAGAAAAAGAGAGGACAGAGATGTCAGTTACAATGGAATATGTGAAAAAGAGAGTATTTGGAGCGAAAGGTTTGGAGAGGTTTTTGATTAAGTGATAGATTTTGTACCTGTTTGTATATGTGGTATATCCATTATCAAAAATTGTTACTTTTTTCTTAGAGGAAATAAACGTCCTTTAAGAGCTATTCAGGCATTTCATTAATTGTTGCAATAAAACTGTTTCACAGAAGAGCCAGATAAAGAAACAATTATATTTTGATGTTCTCTTTTAGGCTTCTTCAGAAAGTTCAAAAAAATAAAGAATTGGTGCAGACTGAAATCCAAGAAAGACATTCCTTCACAAAAGAGATAATTGCTTTGAAGAATTTATTTCAACAGACCACAACTTCTTTCCAAAATATGGCATTCCAGGATCACCCAGAAAAGTCAGAACAATTTGAGGTAAGTGAGGAATGAATTAGTGAATGTGGCAGATACAGGCCCACAGTCTTGTATCCAAAGTCCTTGGGATAGAGATAACTCAGTGGCTGGGTTTGGGGGAGTGGTCTGGGGAGAGAGAGGCACAAGCAAAGCCCCTGTGGCATGGTATGGGCAGAACCAAGGGAGAAGATCAGTGTGGCTGGAGAGCAGAGAACAGAGTTGAAACAAGGCTGGAAGATAGGCCAGTCTGGACCAAGCAGCCTTCTTTCAACTGTATTTCCAGTATGTTTGGTGAATAAGGGCCTCAGACCACTCTTGAGTAGCATATTGGGTTACTCCTTTAGTAGGACTTGGTGCCTTGTCTCTGATAGGGGCTATGTACACCCTACAGGTCATCTGGAATCTCATTTCTTCAGAATAATCTCCTTTTTCATTCCAGTCCAATGGTGACAGCCCAAAAGGATGTTTGGAAGTTTATTCAAAAGTCACGTGTTGGCCGGACACAGTGGCTCACACCTGTAATCCCAGCACTTTGGGAGGCCCAGGCAGGCAGCTCACCTGGGGTCAGGAGGTCAAGACCAACCTGGCCAACATGGGGAAACCCCATCTCTACTAAAAATACAAAAATTAGCCAGGCGTGGTAACGTGTGCCTGTAATCCCAGCTACTGGGTTGCTGAGGCAGGAGAATCACTTGGACCCAGGAGGCGGTGGTTGCAGTGAGCCGAGATCATGCCACTGCACTCCAGCCTGGCTCCATCTCAAAAAAAAAAAAAAAAAGTCACATGCTGTCTAAAGAGAAATTTTGGTTATTATATTGGAAAGTAAAGAAGCAGTCTTCATGGGCAAGCCTTCCAAGTGTACCTCTGAATGAAAGCCTGTCCTCCTGGACTAGGTGTAGATAAAATGGGATGACACTTACTTCTTAAACCCTATCTTTGAATGGCATTGTTCTGTAACTTTCTCTCTCTAGATTTGTCCTCTGCTGAGGATTAAGAAAAGGAAAACAATGACACACCACAGAGTCATTTAAAATTGTAATCATTCTTCACTGCAGTGACTCAATCCATGAACACAAATAATGCTACTGAACAGCTACTGTAAAAACAAAACAAACAACATAAAAGCCACAGTCAAGTCAAGAAGTATTTTTCCACTTGATCTTTGGGAAACTTTCCCAAACAAATGAGTTTCTCCTTTATAATTACTGCAGGAGAAGGTAGATCAGATTTGGTTTCTAGGCCACAACCAATAGACTATTTGTTCAGGTTTCTTTTATCTCCTAAAAACCTACATTCTTTGTATGGAACTGGAATCCTCCCTTTTGAAAGAAGTTGAGCTCTGCTAGGCTGTCTAATTACATGAAAGTAGACACTTCTGCTCCAAGCATGGGGCTTTTAGTGGCCTTGAATCATTGTGATGATAATGGAGAAAGAAGTAGAAATAGCAACACGTTAATAACAACAACAAAAAACTTCTTTGAAACTTTTTTTTTTCTTTTGCTGCTTGCAGCTTTTTAGATCAGGACTGCAACGCAGACACAATTAAATCCTAAAGGTACTTTAGAAGCAGGGGGTGTTGTAATGTCTTTTCTAGATAATGGTGTGACACTATGAAGAGATATCAAGTTTAATTCTTACAAATTAGAAAGCATCATCTGACTAAACTGAGTATCTCTCGGGCTTAATCAGCTTGTATCACTATTGGGGTTTTGTCATGCAAACTGCTCTCCTTTAAATCATAAGGATGTGCTGGAAGACTGCTTTCACTTCTTAGAGTTAAACTTTTCCCCCAGTCTTGTGAGTATTGCAACTCTCTTAATGTTTTTAGGAGCTTCAAAGCATCCTTAAGAAAGGGAAGCTAACTTTTGAGAATATTATGGAAAAACTGCGAATCAAGTATTCTGAAATGTACACCATAGTCCCTGCAGAGATTGAATCCCAGGTGGAAGAATGCAGAAAAGCTTTAGAAGACATAGATGAGAAGGTAATAATAATGTCTATACTACTGTTATTATTTATGGAGCTGAATGTCTATCAAAAGGAAAATATCATTTAATGTCAAATTCCATTTGCTGGGATTTCAGCTATGACTGCTTTTAAGAGTTAAGTGACCATTTTGCCTAATACTGAATGCTAAGATAAAGATGCTCTAAATATGTGACATAAGAGAATTAGATAATTTATGTTTATTTAATTGTTGAAATGCTTCTTCTTCTCTTGTACTTTATAATACAGTTATGTATCTTTTACTGGTTTTGTTTGCTTTTGTACAACCACTGTACAACCACTTGAACATTTTGGACATTAATACTTTGCTTTAAAACACATTCTTTGAAACATTTTGACATTACAGCTGAGGGCAATAAGAATACAAATTTCACAACTCACTAGGAATAGCACTTAGTATGTAGTGTCTGTCTAATGATGATGTTAACAGAATTCTCATGAAAAGTACCTGAGTGAATCTTTATACCTGAAAGTCCAGATTTGAAGAAAAGGTGGAAAATATTTTATAATACTAGAAACATAGGTGCTTAGCAAGATATTTTGATTAGATTGTAAAAAGGCAGCCCATATCAAACAGAAGAAAATTCTGTTTGGACTGGTATCCACAGAAGTTTTTTTTTTTTTTTTATTAATTAATTAATTTATTTTTTCTGCCTAGAATACTTACAGCTTGATAAATAAAATAGATCTTAGATAAACACAAAAATTCAGATTTCAAACTTAGTTGCTAGAATATGTCATTAATTCTATGACAGATTTCTCAGGAAAATCTCACAATGTAAAAAACATGTAAACTCTTAATGTAATTTATAACAAATCTTTTTTATTTACACACAAGAAAACCTATTTTGTACTTTCTCAAGGATCTTGTACTATTGATTTTATTTTAGGAAAATACTAAGTGTTTTGGGAGAAACTAAATGTTATTCTCATGAATACTTACGAAAATCTGTAGCAGAGAAAATTAATAATCAAAATCCGTCGTTCAAATTCAAGGTAGAAGATTTCCGCTATGACCCTGTATATTTGTCACAAATAGCAACTAATTTTTATTATGTGATGTGGCTAAAGGAAATTCAAGGATCCCAGGACAGACGCAGTAACATTGTGTGTAATTCAAATGGCTATGTTCATTTCCTAAATCATGATCTGTCCTAATGTATCTAAATGGTATACATTTCTGCCAGGAGAGTAAGTGCACAAAATATCAGAAAACTTTGTCTTGTGGTAATTTGTGACACAGCCAGCCATAAAAAACTGACATGGAATTTTTTTTCGAATAATATTGACTGCATTATGGTCTGGGGAATGAAGACAGGATATAAAAGTATCAACAGCCTGATACTGTGAATAGAGCCTGGGACTCAATCTCAGGACTTGGGGGTTTCTCTGGACAAGTTCAGCTACTTCCTTGACGTATGACTGCAGCAAATCATTTAGTCTGTGTTCCAGTTTCTGCATCTGTATACTATCTGCATAGGATGCTTTTAGTCTCAATGGTTACACAGATACAGTGTTTTTTTTTTTAATTTACAAAACAAAGGATTATATAAAAGCATAAAGTATTACTTGGTTATTTAGTAGCTGCTTGGAGAAAGCCTTATCAAATAGCAAAACGAGAACACACACCAGTCAGGTATTTGGAAAGTGATATATTCAACATTCATTTATTATCTTTCCCAGCTCAAGGGTTTTTTTTGTTTGTTTCTTTTTAAGAGAATCGTTTAGATAAAAAAAATTACACTGTTCAGTAGCTAAGTTTCTGATGGCTGGGAAAACATCTACAAATGGTTATACAGAGAATAATTAAGCTCTGTGCATCCTCAAGAAATAGCTACTTTTAGAAGGTTGTTTCACTCAAATGAAATGAGTGCTATGATTGGAATTATATTTTTTTAAAAAGTCAGCTTGAGAGTAAGTTTGGTTTTATTGAAAACAGATCTATGCAGAGGATTTTCTCATAAAATGGAAAGATCATATAAAAATTGTTTATCCCCCAGGAATTCTTTTATATCATTTGATCCATATGGAGATGTTTCACACTATCCACTCAGTAGTTTTGCCCAACACAGCATATATCTGTAATACATGTTAGATTACATTAAACTAATTTTTATTTTATTTCAGATGAGATTTAAAAGGTCAAGTAAACACACCTGCCATTTATTAGTCTTCCTATCCACCCTCTCATTAATGCATTTTCAGAATTTCTTCCTCCAGCCCTTAAAAGATTTTTACAAGTTGAAACAGAGTGACTACCACTTTTGTTGTTCGAACCTATGAATAAAGTGCAGACAACCTCTCTAAGCCAAATGCATCTTTCTGTCTTTCACAGATTAGCAATGAAATCGTAAAAAGCTCACCGTCGTATGCAATGAGGAGAAAAATAGAAGAAATTAACAATGGGCTTCATAATGTTGAAAAGATGTTGCAGCAGAAAAGCAAAAATATTGAGAAAGCGCAAGAAATTCAAAAGGTAAAATCCTCCTTTAACTCCCTTCAGCATTTGGTATTTCTGACCAACTCCTGCCCTGTTCATCAGTTATCACAAGGTGAGTTCTTTGAATTAATCTGAAGCACGGAAATCATAAACCAAATCCACAGAGGCATCACCTAGAGAGGCTTGATAGGGAAAAGTTGCATTTAAAAATTATTCTGTTGGCCAGGTGCGGTGGTCCACACCTGTAATCCCAGCACTTTGGGAGTCCAAGGTGGGATGATCACTTGAGCCTAGGAGTTTGAGACCAGCCTGGCCAACATGGCAAAACCCCGTCTCTACTAAAAATACAAAAATTAGCTGGGCGTGGTGTCACAAGATTGCAATTCTAGCTACTCGGGAGGCTGAGGCATGAAAATCCCTTGAACCCAGGAGACGGAGGTTGCAGTGAGCCAAGATCACGTCACTGCACTCCAGTGTGGCTGACAGAGTGAGACTCTCTCAAAAAAAAAATTCTGTTTTTCCATGGTGGGCATATACCCAAACTTCTGAGAGCCTGTGATTTTCACAAGCAAAGGAAAGTAAGGATCTTATCTTGGGGATACTGATATTAAAAATCATTCAATAGAATATGAAAAAATATTAAAGCTCTTTTTTAGACTGCCAAGGTTAAATAAAAATAAAAATTCCAAATGTATTTCCCTTGTAAAATGTCTTATAAAATAAAATCTTAGGTAAAACTGTACATAAACACTATTCTACTTCTTAATTTGCAAGCAAACTACAGTATAGGGAAAGGATTCTTATTTTAATCTGTATCTTAAGGAAATATTTTAATAATTTGGGGCTTTTAAAATAGGTCAGAATATGGCTCACTATTGGACAAATCTTAAGCAGAGGAACCTAATTTAACAAGTTAGATATAGACCTCAAGATAGGGAAAAAAAATGTTCTTAAGCAAACATTAAGAATTGAATATTTTAGCTTTGAAATTTTCCTCTGCCCAGTGAAGTTCAGATTTGAATCCAACCTATTGGTTTCTTGAGTCAAAAGCAGTTGCTCCTAATACATGTTTCTAGAGCTCTCTGCCTCTGCATTCATCCCAAGTTGGCAGATAGTTTTCTTTTTTTAAATTTTTGAGATAGGGTCTCACCCTGTCACCCAAGCTGGAGAGCAGTGGTGTGATCAAAACTCACTTCAGCCTTGACCTCCCTGGCTCAATCAATCCTCCCACCTCAGTCTCCCAAGTAGCTGAGACTGCAGGTGTTCACCACCACACCTGGCTAATTTTTCGTGTTTTTTGTAGAGATAGGGCCTCCCTGTGTTGTCCAGGCTGGTCTCGAACTCCTGGGCTCGAGCAGTCCACACACCTTGGCCTCCAAAATTGCGTGAGCCACTACACCCAGCCCAGATATTTTTCTTTGTTTTATTTTTTCACTTAACATTATTTTCTAGATTGTGTGTGTGCGTGCATGCACACACGTGTGTATGAACTGGTGTAAATAGGTTCAAGTATTTCCCCAAGCCGTTTTTAAACAGAATGTTTTGCTTGTCACTCTTGAGAGACGAGGGCTATATTGACCTTGTTTATGTCAGTCATCTCTAGAAATGTCCAGGTCTTTCTGTTCCCCTACAGCTAATTTGTAGTGAAATGAATACTGTTACAGTTGGGAGAGCTCAGGAAAAGTGTTTTTCAGTTTAGATCACAAATTGCTGGATATAAATTAACAGCTATTCTTGTGATGTTGTTTCTGTGGTGTTTTAGTA
This sequence comes from Piliocolobus tephrosceles, assembly GCF_002776525.5. Classification (NCBI taxonomy): domain Eukaryota; kingdom Metazoa; phylum Chordata; class Mammalia; order Primates; family Cercopithecidae; genus Piliocolobus; species Piliocolobus tephrosceles. Next base: position 42,525,882 of record NC_045439.1, on the reverse strand, counting down.
GCATTTATAAATGTAAATACTGTGTGAAAACCAGGCATAGCCTCCATAAACTATGACTTCTTCATTCAAGTTGACTTACAATTTCCTTCTCCAGAAAATGTGGGATGAGTTAGATCTATGGCATTCCAAACTAAATGAGCTGGATTCTGAAGTTCAGGACATCGTTGAACAGGACCCAGCACAGGCTCAAGAATGGATGGATAACTTGATGATTCCTTTCCAGCAGTATCAGCAAGTATCACAGAGAGCAGAGTCTAGAACCTCACAGTTGAATAAGGTATGGCTGTGACTCATAATAGCTTCATATCATGTGGTGGTATTGAGATGGTGTTAAAGCAAAACAATATATTCAGAAACAGCCAGTTTCTCTTGAATTATCAGTTTTGGACTTGAAGCTGGGGCCATGGTAGGCTCATGTGGGCACTGAGGAGACAGATTTCAATGCTAGTGCAGGCAGAAAGTCTGATTGGGCAGATAGAACCCCAAAAGCTGACCACAGCAAGAGCCAGGCAAACTGTTGGGAAGTCCAGGCTCCCCAACAGGTGGATAAAGACCAGTAATGGGAATTTAGGACAGGTGATCTCAGGAGTCTAGTGAGGGAGACAACAGTGAGAAAGACTGTCATTCAGGTACAGGACACCCTCTCTACCCTCCTTCCACACAGGAGCTGTGGTTGGCTGAGTTGTGTTTGTGATTTAAAAGAGTGAGGCAGCATCCTAGTCTTAGAAGAACTGTAGGGCAAGGTCTTGAACAGGAGGACAAAGTACAGCCCAGTTTTTAAAATGAAGCCTAAAATGGGAACCAGAATAGTTGCAAGGCTAACCCAGAACTTCGCTGAGGCCCATGATGTTGGAGTAGAACTGCTTAAATCCTTTCCACCTATGGTCAGAGTTAATCTTAAAAGTCAGAAGTATCATAACCTAGAGCAGGTGAACAAGTGGCCCCAGCCATGGGGAGCAGACATCTGCAAGGCCTGACACACCCCTGACTAACAGCAACTGACTCTTCATCGAGGAGTCATTCGGCTCCAGTAAAAGGCATGTGACTAAGTTTGGTCCTGCACCTCTTTCTCAGGCCACATTTAAGATGGAGGAATATAATGACCTTCTGAAGAGCACTGAGGCTTGGATAGAAAATACCAGTCATTTGCTGGCCAATCCTGCTGACTATGAGTCTTCGAGGACACTGAGTCACCATGCTAGCACTCTGCAGGTAAGTGTTCTTCCAGGTTTTCTGCCGCTCATAGCATCTACATAAGGATTCATGGCTTACCTGATCGTCCTGGTGCTTTTTTCCTCCTTTCCTGAAATACAGTCTTACCACTAACCATGTCAGGGGCAGAAGGAAGCTTGAGAGAGTGGCAAGCACTAGACACAGATTTTGGAGAGCAGGATTCAGTTCTTACTGTCCTGATAACTACTTTATGACTTTTTGGATAATTTCGTTTACCTTCTGTGGACCTCAGTTTCTCCCCATGAAATAAGAATGTGCACAGGATAGTGCTAATGGTTTTGGTTGTTAGAATTCTAAGATGCCCCCCAATATTCCCATCCTCTGGTGTATATGACCTGAAAGAATAATTGAAAGAATAATACTTGAATGTGGGCAGGAATATGAATATGATGGGTAAGTCACTTCATTGACTAGGTTACGTTATATGACTAAGGTAATGGGGTAGTCACTCCCATAAATACTTGATTAACGTGATTATAAGACTCTCTAATATGGGATTTTTGGATTTGGAATGCTCCACCGGTAAGTATAATACTTATATTCCAAAATTTGAAGAAGTCCAAAATCCAAAACGCTTCTGGTCTCAAGCATTTCAGATAAGGGTTACTCAGCCTGTAGCAGAGTGTAGTGAGATTCTCCTTGAGAAAGTGGCTCTATTGTCAGAGGGCCATGGAGCTAGGACCCAAAGGCTTTCTCTAGAAGCTGAGAGTCAGTGAGAGCCAGCTAGGAAACAGGGAGCCCAGTCCTACAGCTGAATTTTGCCAACATCCTGAATGATCTTGAAAGAGAACCCCGAGCTCCAGATGGCACCGGACTGCATCCTTGTGGCTCCCCGTACAGAGGACTCACCTCAGCTATACCTGGACTCCTTACCCCTGAACACTACAAGATAACTTTGTTGTGTTTTAAGCCATTAAGTTTGTGGTAATTAGTTACACAGCAATAGAAAATGAATCCATGGTTCCTTCCACTTCTAACACACTATGATTCCAAATTTCCTGTCCTTCCTGGTGCTCCACATGTGCCCCATGTGTCCATGCTGGCTTACAAAGACAAAACAAATGAAAGTGTTTTCCCACTTGAGGCCTCAGCTGCAAAACATCTTCTGGATGCTGAGTATCAGGGAAGTTGCATTGCACAGGTGTATTTTCCTTCTCTTATTCTGCCATGAGAAGGAACCCCTTAGAGAAAAGCTTATTTGGTAACAGTGTTTACAGAATCAGACCTCAAAGGTGATTCGGCTCCTTTTTCTATCTTTAGAATGGCACAGTGTGTTCCTAAGTGAGCTGCTGACCTCAGACCTCCCTGAAGTTTGAGAATTGTTGGCGTTTTTTTTTTTTTCTTGTGGTAACAATTGTAAAGATGCTGCATTTCTACCCATTTTTTTTTTTCTTTTCTTCCCCTTGCTTATGATTTTTTTGCCTTCCCCCACTTGGATTAACTTTCCACATCCCCAAAGTTTGTCATTTTTAAACTTTTTATCGCCTCCCTGAGTCACTATTTTTGAGGACTTTACCAAGACAAAAGAGAGGAATGATGCTTTTTTTTTTTCCTTCAAATGCTTATTATGAGTTAAAAAAACAAACTGTACAAAAGTGAGCTCAGGCAAAAGCAGCTGGGATTTTGCTACCTTCTACTGATACAAATGTAAAAATGTGAAAGCATCTCTCAAACTTCAGGACATTTCAAATTGCTAGACTTTCTTTCTGAGCTAGAACTGAGTAAAGGAACTAGGGACAAGGGAAGGTGCGAGTTTATTTCTGTGTGCCCGGATGTGTCCATATCTCCCCCTGGGAAGTAAGTCCCAAATAACTAGTCCTATGTGAAATCCTCGTTTGTCCAATAATTCTACTTTTAGGATGCCCTTTTCCATTTTCTAGCATATTCAGGTATTACTTTTTAAATTGGCTTTTAAAGAGGTGTCAGAACTCTCAACTAGGCTTTAAATGTTTGTTTTAATTGCACTATACCCTTCTACCTGGATTGCATTTGTTAAAACAGGTCTTTGTAACCTAAAGGTAATTCCACAAATACTACTGTTGTAAGAATCACTGAGGCCGGGTGCGGTGGCTCAAGCCTGTAATCCCAGCACTTTGGGAGGCCGAGACGGGCGGATCATGAGGTCAGGAGATCGAGACCATCCTGGCTAACACAGTGAAACCCCGTCTCTACTAAAAATACAAAAAACTAGCCGGGCGAGGTGGCGGGCACCTGTAGTCCCAGCTACTCTGGAGGCTGAGGCAGGAGAATGGCGTGAACCTGGGAGGTGGAGCTTGCAGTGAGCTGAGACCCGGCCACTGCACCCCACCCCAGGAAAAACAGAAAACCCCCGTCCTAAAAAAAAAAAAAAAAAAAAAGAATCACTGAAACATAAATTCATAAGTTGTCATTATAAAATAGAGAATTATTATTTTTTTCTTTTTTGAGACGGAGTTTCACTCTTTTTGCCCAGGCTGGAGTGCAATGGTGCGATCTCGGCTCACCACAACGTCCGCCTCCCAGGTTCCAGTGATTCTCCTGCCTCAGCTTCCCCAGTAACTGAGATTACAGGTGCATGCCACCATGCCCACCTTATTTTGTATTTTTAGTAGAGACGGGATTTCACCATGTTGGCCAGGCTGGTCTTGAACTCCCGACCTCAGCTGATCTGCCCACCTTGACCTCCCAAAGTGCTGGAATTACAGGCGTGAGCCACTGCACCTGGCCTGTTTTTAAAATCAACTTTATTGGCCGGGCGCGGTGGCTCAAGCCTGTAATCCCAGCACTTTGGGAGGCCGAGACGGGCGGATCACGAGGTCCGGAGATCGAGACCATCCTGGCTAACACGGTGAAACCCCGTCTCTACTAAAAAATACAAAAAACTAGCCGGGCGAGGTGGCGGGCGCCTATAGTCCCAGCTACTCAGGAGGCTGAGGCAGGAGAACGGCGTAAACCTGGGAGTTGGAGCTTATAGTGAGCTGAGATCCGGCCACTGCACTCCAGCCGGGGCGACAGCGCAAGACTCCATCTCAAAAAGAAAAAAAAAAAATCAACTTTATTGAGGTATAATTTACATACAGTAAAAATATTAATACACCTATTTTAAGTATGCAGCTAGGTGAGTTTTGATAAAAGTGCAGTTGTGTAACCCCCACCGCCATCAATATAAGGAACATCTCCATCTCCCAAGACGTTTCCTCGTGCCTCTTTGTAGTCAATTCCTTTTCACCCATCTTCAACCCTAGGTAACCACTCATAGTTTCTTATTACTATAGTTTTGCCTTTTATAGAATATCATACAGAGGGAATAAAACAGTGTGTAGTCTTTCGTGTCTCACTTGTTTCAATTCACATAATGCTTTTGAGATTCATCCAGGTTGTTGCACTTAATGCATAGTTAATTCTTCGATTGCCAAGTAGTGTTCTAGTTTTGGAAATAAATTCGGAAATAAGTAGTTTGTTTATCTACCAGTTAATAGATATTTGGGTTGTTTCCAGTTTTGAGCTATGTATTCGCTATTGTTGTCTAACAAATTACTCCAAAAGTTAGCAGCTTGAAACCGCAAACTTTTATTATCACAGTTTCTGTGGGTCAGGAGTCCACCAGCATGGCTTAGCTAAGTATCTCTGGCTCAGGTTCTCTCATGAGAATGCAGTCAAGGTGTTGGCAAAGGCTGCAGACTCATCTGAAGGCTCAATTTGCATGAGGGAGGAAGTGGGATCCGCTTCCAAGCTCATTCCCATGGCTGTTGACAGGCCTCAGAAGATCTGCTTCTACTCACAGACACGTGGGCTCCTCCAGGAGTCTGCCTCACACCATGGCAGCTGGCTTCCCTCGGCATAAACAATCTCCAAGAGAGTGAGAGAGAGCTCTCAAGACAGAAGCCACATTTCTTTTTTTAATTTTAGAGACAGGGTCTTGCTCTGTCACCCAGGCTGGAGTGCAGTGGCACAATATCGGCTCACTGCAACCTCCACCTTCTGAGTTCAAATGTTCCTCCCACCTTAGCCTCCCAGGTGGCTGGGACTACAGGCACACACAACCATGCCCGGCTAATTTTTAAAATTTTATAGATAAGGTCTCACTTTGTTGCCCAGACTGGGCCACAGTCTTTGTAATCTAACCTTGGAAGTGACATCTCATCACTTCTGCCACATTTTATTAGAATTAAATTAGTAAGTCTGGCCTGCATTCAAGGAAGCTGATATAAGGGTATGAATACCGGGAGGTAGGGGTCATTCAGGGCTACCTTAGAGGCTGCTACCATAGGCTATTATGAGCAAAACTGCTGTGAACATTTATATATAAATCTTTGTGTAGACAAATGTTTTCATTTTATTTCAAAGAATAAATACCTAGAAGTAGGATCTCTGACTTTTACGATGTGTTTAAATAAATAATAAACTGAGAAATTGTTTTCCAAAATGGCTATATCATTTTTCATTCCCACCAGCAACATGAGTTCTAATTGCTTCATATTTTCAACAGTACTTAATATTGTCTGCCTTTTAAATTTTAGCCATTTTAGTGACTTGCAGTGGTAATTCATTGTGGTTTAAATGGCATTTCTCTAATGACTAATAATTTTGAGCATTTATTTATGTCTTTATTGGTCATTTGTACACTTCCTTTGTGAAGTATCTGTTCAATTTTTTTTTCCCATTTAAAAAATTGCATTGTCTTCTTGTTGAGTTGTAAGTTTTTTGTAAAATATTCTGAAAACCATTCTTTTGACACATATGTCATTTACAAATATTTTCTTCCAGTCTGTGGCTTGTCTTTTCATTCTTTTAACACTGTCTTTCAAAGAGCAAATGTTATTAATTTGATGAGGTCCAATGTATCAGTATTTTCTTTTGTGGATTATTCTTTTGTGCTGCATTCTAAGAAATCCTTACCTAACCCAGGGTTGCAAAGATTTCCTCCTGTGTTTTCTTCCAGTAACTTGATAGTTTTAACTCTTACTGTTAGGTCTGTGATTCATTTCATGTTTATTGTTGCATAAGGTGTGATTGAAGGATCAAAGTTCTTTTTTTCCATGGGGATATCCAATTGTTTCTGCATCATTTATTGATAAGAATCACCATTAAATTACTTTGGCACTTTATTAGAAATCAATTGACCTTACACATGTGCATCTATTTCTGGGCGCTCCCTTCTGTTCAACTGATTTGTTGTTTTTTTGTTTTTTTGTTTTTTTTTTTGAGACGGAGACGGAGTCTCACTCTATCGCCCAGGCTGGAGTGCAGTGGCCGGATCTCAGCTCACTACAAGCTCCGCCTTCCGGGTTTACCCCATTCTCCTGCCTCAGCCTCCCGAGTAGCTGGGACTACAGGCGCCTGCCACCTCGCCCGGCTGGTTTTTTGTATTTTTTAGTAGAGATGAGGTTTCACCGGGTTAGCCAGGATGGTCTCAATCTCCTGACCTTGTGATCCGCCCATCTCGGCCTCCCAAAGTGCTGGGATTACAGGCTTGAGCCACCGCGCCTGGCCTGTTCAACTGATTTGTATGTCTATACTTTTCACCAATATGACAGTCTTCATTACTATAGCTATACAGTAAGTCTTGAAATCAGGTAGCATCAGTTCTACAACTTTGTCCTTCTTTTTCAGATTTGTTTTGGCTAAATCAAGGCCTCTGTATTTCCATATAAATCTTAGAATACACTTGTTAATTTCTAAATAAAGGTCTGTGGGAATTTTGAGTGGGATTGCATTAAATTTGTAGATCAGTTTGGAAGATAATTAACATCTCAACCATAGTAACTATTCAATCCAGGAGCATGATATCTCTTTATCTCTTTTGGGGTTTAATTTCTCTCAACAATGTTTTGTAATTTTCAGTATGCAGGTCTTTTTTTTTTTTTTTTTTTTTTTTGGAGATGGTGTCTCTCTCTGTCGCCCAGCCTGGAGTGCAGTGGTGCGATAATGGCTCACTGCAACCTCCACCTCCTGGGTTCAAACGATTCTCCTGCCTCAGCCTCCTGTAGCTAGGATTACAGGCTCCCGCCACCACGCCTGACTAACTTTTGTATTTTTAGTAGAGACAGGGTTTCGCCATGTTGGCCAGGCTGGTCTCGAATTCCTGAACTCAGGTGATCCACCCATCTCGGCCTCCCAAAGTGTTGGGATTACAGGCATGAGCTACCGCACCTGGCCCAGTAGACATTTCTTGCATGTATATTGTTAAATTTATTCCTAAGTAATTTATTATTTTTGATGCTGTTGTCAATGATAATTGGTAAAAAACAAAAAAAAAAAATTGGTTTTAAGTTTTGTTTTCCTAAATGTTTTCTCCTATAAGGATTTTTGAATAAGATTAATATAAAATTCTGAATAACCCACTTAGTTTTAGTGACTTATGACTAAAACTCTAGTTGCATAAGTGAATGTTCTTTCTCCTATCAGTTATTTTTTGTGGAATCACCTGAAGAGTACATTATCAAGCTGAATATTTTCATTAGGTGGCTGAGCTATTTTGATGTCTTAACTTTGAAAGTTATTATATGTATGAAAGGGCTTATCATGTATAATAAAAGAGACTTCTCTCACCCCTATTATTAAAGGATTCCAAAGGTTTTAGAAGTGGACAAAGACCAAATATGTATATTTCTTATTATATTACAGTATACAGGTAGATACTCTGAAGTCTTTCACTGTCATTGACAATAGAGGGTGTTGTGTTTTCATTATTGAACTAGAAATGAGTAGGAGTTTAAAATGTTGAGACAACTGTCAATTTTCTCTGGTTTAAATTTTAATCAACTTATATCAGGATCTTGATGCCTCTCTCTCTTTTTCCCATTCTGTGTTTATCTAGATGGCTTTGGAAGATTCAGAACAGAAGCACAGTCTTTTACATTCAATCTTTATGGATCTAGAAGACCTGTCAGTAATTTTTGAAACAGATGAATTAACACAATCCGTACAAGAATTAAGTAATCAAGTAACAGCATTACAACAAAAAATAATGGAAAGCCTTCCACAGATTCAGCGAATGGCTGATGTAAGTTTACACCATAAAGATGTGATTTCTTATTCTTTATTTATATTTCATTCAGGATTAAATTAGAGGCTGCGCAATGGTGGCTCACGCCTATAATCCCAGCACTTTGGGAGGCCAAGGTGGGTGGATCACTTGAGGTTAGGAGTTCAAGACGAGCCTGGCCAACATAGTGAAACCCCATCTCTACTAAAAATACACAAATTAGCTGGGCATTGTGGTGCACACCTGTAATCCCAGCTACTTGGAAGGCTGAGGCAGGAGAATCGCTTGAACCTGAGAGGCAGAGGTTACAGTGAGCCAAGATTACGCCACTGCACTCCAGGCTGAGTGACAGAGCAGGACTCTGTCAAATAAATAAGTAAGAGTTATACTACTAACCAAGCACTATACAACTAATCAGTGTGAAGACACATTGATCTGGTAAAATGTCATGTGTGTTCTCATTTGGGAATTACATTTTACTATACTTTGCAACCTGTAGCATAACGTGTAACTATAACAAAAAGCATCTCCCCATTTGCAATCCAGAAGTGGTCTGTTTTAAAGAGTAAAGAATCCTCATAAAATAAGCTCAGTGTTTTCTCTTTGTCAAAGAGAAATACTACTGATTTTTAAGTGCTGGATAGGAAAGAGGGAATTAAAAGAGATAGTTCTGGCTGGGCGCAGTGCCCGGCACGGTGGCTTATGCCTGTAATCCCAGCACTTAGGGAGGCAGAGGTGGGAGGATAGCGTGAGCACAAGAGTTTGAGACCTGCCTGGGCACTATGGTAAGACCCCATTCTCCACAAAAAGGAATTAAAAACAAGTGTAAAACAGGTAGTCCCAAGTCTTTATTTACCAATAGCAAATATTTATCGAGGGGTTGTTATTTGCCAGCCTCTGGATTTTTATTTTTGCTTGAAACATCTGAAGCATTTATTTAAAGAGAGAGTCACATAGTAGAGGCAATTACAGTTCTTCATTATTTACCTTTGTTAGTTACATTCCCTAGGCCACACTCATGTATCTTCAGGGAATAATAACTGTTAAAGTAATTATTTTTGGTTACTGAAGTTCATTTCAAAATTTTTAAATGCTTCTATAATTTTTGATGAAAATTACCCTAAAATACATTGTGTAATTCTATATACCTTCTTAAATAGTAGGTACACACAATAATGTCCATGTAATTTAACTTTTCCTCATAATTTGGAGATACCACTATAAACAGCTATTGTACATACTGCTTCATTTTCTTATGAAGTATTCTTGGTGCCTGGCCAGGCGCGATGGCTCACGCCTGTAATCCCAGCACTTTGGCAGGCCGAGGTGGGCAGATCACCTGAGGTCAGGAGTTCGAGATCTGCCTGGCCAACATGGCGAAACCCCGTCACTACTAAAAGTACAAAATTAAGCCGGGTGCAGTGGCTCACGCCTGTAATCCCAGCACTTTGGGAGGCCGAGGAGGGCAGATCACGAGGGCAGGAGATCGAGACCATCCTAGCTAACACGGTGGAATCCCGTCTCTACTAAAAATACAAAAAATTAGCTGAGCATGGTGGCGGGCGCCTGTAGTCCCAGCTACTCGGGAGACTGAGTCAAGAGGATGGTGTGAACCCGGGAGGCGGAGCTTGCAGTGAGCTGAGATTGTGCCACTGCACTCCAGCCTGGGTGACAGAGCGAGACTCCGTCTCAAAAAATAAACAAACAAAAAAACAAAATTAGCTGGTTGTGGTGGCAGGCGCCTGTAATCCCAGCTACTTGGAGGCTGAGACAGGAGAATAACTTGAACTTGGGAGGTGGAGGTTGCAGAGAGCCGAGATCGTGCCCTTGCGCCCTAGCCTGGGCAAAAGGAGCAAAACTCCCTCTCAAAAATAAAATAAGATAAGATAGAATAAGATATTTGTTGGTTCCTATATTGAATAGCTCCAGACTGCTATAATTTGATACCCTGTCTTTTTTTATGTCATTTTTAAATCTCCTTCATTATTAACCATTCCTTATTGGTACAGTAGATCTGCACTGAACTCTAAAGGCCTTAGGCTCTCTTATGGTTGTGTGGACTTCAGTGTGTAGGTTTTGCAGCATACTTTACTTATTTTTGCAGCATTTCACTTGAAGGTTCTTAGCCAGGTTCTGGATGTTGATACTGATGAGAGAATAACCACTGGACAAATGATCCATTGTTTAAATTAATCTGAGTAGGTTATAAAATAACTCAGTGACACTCCACTTGGCAACAGTTTATTAAGGGGTTAGTGAAAAAGTCCTCACCCTTTTCTAGCTCCTGTGTGTTCGTTTTCCAAGGGTGACTTTATCATTTTACTTAAGATGGTGGGAGTTTTTAGAATGTCACACCTACCTGTTTTCAAGTCTTTAAATATATTCCAAAGATAAATCTGAAGAGTTAAAAAAAAATTGATTTCAGTGTGTAGGACCTTTGATCTCATAGTATGAGTAATTTAAAATTGGCTATATGATGAGCTTTAGTCCAGAAGGTATATAAGCAATGCTTTGTATTGCAGTGTGCTATTAATAGATTAACATTTATATTGGAAGTGGTGAACACTGGCCGGGCGCGGTGCTCACATCTGTAATCCCAGCACTTTCAGAGGCTGAGACAGGTGGATCACGTGCGGTCGGGAGTTGGAGACCAGCCTGGCCAACATGGTGAAACCCTGTCTCTACTAAAAATATAAAAATTAACTAGGCATGGTGGCACGCGTCTGTAACCCGTAGCTGTTCAGGAGGCTGAGGCAGGAGAATGCCTTGAACCTGGGAGGCGGAGGTTGCAGTGAGCAGAGATCGCGACATTGTACTCCAGCCTGGGTGACAAGAGTGAAACTCTGTCTCAGAAAAAAAAGAAAAAAGAAAAAAAGGAAAGACAATGGTGAATATTATTTATCTATAGTGTGTGGTTAGTTTTTAAGAGGTATAGATGGCAGACATTATTTGGCTAAATAAGAGAATAGAATTAATGCCAATAAACTGTGTTTTATAGATGATTAATACACAATATATATTGCATCAGTGTGTTCTTCTGAAATTCTAGGATGTGGTTGCTATTGAATCTGAAGTAAAATCAATGGAAAAAAGAGTTTCAAAAATCAAAACTATCCTATTATCAAAAGAAATATTTGATTTTTCACCTGAAGAACATCTTAAACATGGGGAGGTAAGCATAGATTATTATTTAAAGTATTTTCTTGTGATACTTATTATGTCTTTTTCAAAATAGAATATAATGTGATTTTAAAAAGCATTTAGTCTTACCAGAGTAATAGCAAAATAAGGTTGGGAAATTGATGGGAATAACTATAACTGTATATTTAAATCATAGTTTTAGTACCACCTATGTAAAGATAATTTTCCTATAGGTTATTTTTTCATTTAAATCAAACTCAAGGGCTTGAGCACCTAATTCAGGCTGAACTGGGTTCCAGCCCCAGCTAGACTGCTCACTGCATGACTTTGAGTAATTAATGGTTTTTGGATTGTCTTTCATATCTGTGCACTGGTACTGAGGTGATTACATTGGCCAATTGTAATGTAAATAGAGCCCCTGACAGAGGAGCTGGGACATGACTAAACAGCAGGCAAATGTTGATCCCCTGCTCAGCCTAGTCATTGAGAGCATGTGGTTGAGGACCAGGGAGGCCTGGATTCTGTTCCCAGCTCTGCCTCTTAACACACTAAGCTTACCTGGATCTTCTAACTTCTGTGAACCCAATTTCCTCACCTGTGAAATGGAGGTTAGGATACTTAACTTCTCAAGGGGTTGTAAGGATTAAATGAAATGATATTATATGAAATATGACTTAGTACAGTGAGTAATCTCTTCTAATATATTGGTTACATAAATCCAGATTTCTATGGATCAGATGTTATTAAAGCAAAATATAATTATACTCCTGGGACTCATGCAGGACAGTTCTGTTCAAGTCAATAAGCATTTTTGAGGGCTTACTATGCGGGAAGCCCTGTGGTAGGTGTAGTTGCTACGAAAGTGAGAGGCAGTAGTACCTGCCCTTACATTGCTCACTGCCTAGTGACAATATACACAGCAGAACACCAGTTCTACACAGAAAGTGGAGGGAGAAAAGGAAGAAAAAGTTGTCCAAATGCGTAATTGAGTATTGGTAGGTTACTCTTGCCCCAGTTATTCTTTCCTGAGACTTTCAGCTCCCAGATCACAAGTGATATAATAGTTCTTTTCAATCTGAGCTAAGAAATAGTTTTAAAAATGGAAACTATAAAAACTATACCGTATTTTAATTGTGAATAATTAAATTTAACAGTGACCATTGTCTTTTCATTTCTGTAACATGCTCCTCTTATGTAATTAAGGTCATACTTGAAAATATACGTCCCATGAAGAAAACCATCGCTGAGATAGTGTCTTACCAAGTGGAACTGAGGTTGCCGCAGACAGGAATGAAACCTCTCCCTGTGTTTCAGCGGACAAATCAGCTTTTACAAGATATAAAACTATTGGAAAATGTGACTCAAGAACAAAATGAGTTATTAAAGGTAAGCAGTTTGCGATGACAGCCAACTTACTGGATGAGAATGTTCACCAAAAGCTGGTTTGGTTTTCACTTCTAATTGAAATTCGTTATTATCCTATTATTATAGGAGGTGGCATTTAATATAAAAGCATATCTTCATGCTCAAATGGAGCTAAGGTTATTCTTCTCACTTCTTATCCTTGTTCTGGTTGAAGACATTAAAACATAGTTATGGTCTATTTAATTTCATTCCACAGTTGTTAAAGGCCTACATGGGCAAAATTCTGTGGGAAGAGAGTCAAACCTGAACAAGGCATTTGCAGCCCCTGAGGCCAACAGATCTGTAAAGTAATCATCACCATAGTAATCTCTTTATTCATCTCAGTCACTCTCCTATTGACTTTCTCGTTACCAAGCATGTGATGTAGGCAGAGTAGGTACTTTATCATCTTTCTTTTTACAGATAAGGAAATCGGCATCAGGGCTAAGTGATCTGCTGAAAGACCAAAGAGTTCACTTGTGTACAGGTTAATGTATGTACACATGGAGCAAGAATTTGAGTTTCTAAACTCCTGGTGTCATTTCTGCATATTGAGGGCTGATATTTTTCATCTTCCTCCCAGAGGGGTTTTGTATTGTGGTGGTAGTGGTTGGGTTTTGTTAAATCACTAGTCTCCATCAGGAATCATCATTAGTTAGGAATAATCTTTAGTTTGTATTCCTAGATCAAGGAATTCCCACAAGAAGAGAAAGTTATAGAAAGTCTGCACGGACTTCCAACCCTCTCCGTCAACCTCCTGCATGTTGCCTTTCCTGATTAGATGGGTCACTGTAGGGGTTATTTTTCATTTTTCGTGACAGCCTTCTGGTTATAAGAAGAAAAATGACTGTGTTTTAATCCCTGTTAAATTTCATGTACATTTTGGTGGCCACTCTGTTCTCCTAAGGTTTGAGGAGACTGTGCTCTCAGGTTTGAGTCTTAACTCAGTTTCTCTGGTCTGGCTACTGGTCAATGATGTCATTCTGTAACACCCACAGAGAGAAAGAAGATCTAGCACTCGATGTACTATCTTGTAATAATATAAAGAGAAGAAAAAAATATATAATTTGATCTATTATTTTCATCCTTTTGTGCTTTATTGGTCTCCTGGTCAGAAGAAGAAAGCCACAGTCCTAACTATGCTTTCAAGTGGCTTCTTCACAGATGAAAGGGGTGAAATAGAAGAGGAAGTTCTATTTTGTGCCAAGTTAGGTATCAAACTGGGCTGCTCAAATTTTCCATCTTATTGTGCTGGTGGCAATCAGATGTCCCCTCAGACATTTCAAAGCTAAGGAAGACAGTGGTGATGACAATCATTAGAATATGGTACATTTCCTTTGATTTCTACTTTAGATGTTGTAAGTGCCCTCGTTGTAGAAAATAAGACAAATTACTTTTGTGGGAGTAACAGGATGTAGTTCATTATTGAGGGCTGGGGAGCAGATGTGCACAGTGAACAGAGTTATTCATTTCCAGCCTACAGCTAAAATTATGGTTAAATATTAAAGAAAATACAAGGAAGAATTCCGTGTTGGCTAGAAACTTTGTAGTTTTAAAAGGCATTTTGCTTCACTATGTAGCATACCAAAGAAGTATCTAGTTTTTCTTTTGAAGTCTGTTTCTTTGTTTTTCATCATATTTAATCATACTATTTAGTCCCCAGATAGGTCAGAGCTTTGCTGCTCCCCTAACACTAGATGCCAGGTATTGTTCTGGTTAGTTTTGCCTTATTCTGCAAATTCAGAATGTTCTTGAACCCTCAGCCTCTTACTCATAAAATACACATCACTGATCCCAAGGGGTACCAGGTGAAGATGAGTCTGGACCGAGAAAACTCATCATCACTGACATCACATGCTCTGTTCTGTCTGAATCAGTTATGTCACCTTTCTATGCGGAAAGCCTGCCCTCCCCCACCCCCCATGGAATATGTATTAAAATGGTGTATGCGACTTGTCAGTAAATTCTCAAAAGTTAGCAACTTTATGTTAACATGCCATAAAATGCTTTCCAGAATAAACCCACTGGACTGGAAATACTTAAGAGCAAAGGTGTGTCCAGTGAGACTTGTACTTTAAGCACTGCCCAAGGTGCTCTGGCATCTAGTAGAGCAAGAAGATCAGGTGTCAGCTTTGCAAACATTCTTCTCTCTGTTTAGGCTACCGCGTCCTATTGAAATCTCAATGGGTGCATATTTGCCGTGAGTGATTAAAACTTCTGTGGAGCTAAACAATGAAAATAGTCCATTAATCTGCTTAGATTATGACAAATATTCTTTTTTGTGGGGGTTATTTTATAGGTAGTCATAAAACAGGCCAATGAATGTGATGAAGAAATAGAAAATTTGAAACAGATCTTAAATAATTATTCAGCTCAGTTCTCCCTTGAACATATGTCACCAGACCAAGCTGCCAAGCTGCCACAACTACAGGTATGTTTCTTTCATTCATGAAGGTATGTTTCATTTGTCCATCCATCCATTTATTTAATACTTACTAAGGCTTTGGTGTCTAGTTGCCTTTCTAGTGGTACAGTGTAAGTTCCTATTTCTCTGTTACAATTGAAGGTATTTCTGTGTGTGTTTACTTTCCATCCCTATTTCATAAAATAGATGATTATACAATTATCATTACTAAAAAGTGATAAAATTGTAGCCCCTGATGTTTAATCAAGAGAAGCCTTATCTGTTTGTAGCCTGGGCAGCCCTAACCCCAAAAACTGAGCCAGGGCTGCCACATCTCCTTCTTTATTGGAGGGCTTTTTAAGTGCCCTTGGCCTCAGCTTGATGCGTTTTGATCTGAATTTGCTCTAGTGCCAAAGAACTTGATATAACACACAGGATATTTGGACACCCTGACTTTCTGGGATAGAGTCAGGCAGTGTGGGCAGGCTGGCCTTCAGCAGTGAAGACCCTGAATACTATTGTAATAAAGAATTCCATATTCTAAGCAGTATTGCCATACTAACATATTGCTATATGTCAGAATTAACAGGGTCATGTGGATTCGGTTACAATGGTTTGCATGATAACCTGTTGCTAGGTTTTTTCAGTCTTTGTTTTTGAAGTAACATTTCCATAAACAACAACAACAAAAAAAAATCTGATTGTATGGTAGGAGTAATAGAGAGCTGCTTTTTTTCTTGCCATCAAATTTATGCAGACAGGCAATTAATATGGTACTCAAAGGAAGATAACACTACTTGCCAGCTGTGAGACCTGGGGCAAGTGATTTGACATCTACAGTGAAGTACAGGACAGTACAAGATGACACAGCTGTTAAATGGTGGATCAGTAATTCCCAATCAGTAATAAAGACTCAATATTGTAAAAATATTAGATTTCCCCTTATGCTAAAAAATCAGGGACCCCAAAGAGCTTTTGTTTATATGAATTATATCCATTGATAACGAAATTAAAACTCAGAAATGTAAAAACATTCATTTAGTTTTTAAGCAACAATAATAAACCCACTGTATTTTAATAGGAATAACTATTTTTATTATTATTATTATTTTTTTAGAGATGAGGTCTCACTGTGTTACCCAGGCTGGAGTAGAAATAACATTTTTTTAAGTAGTTATATTTTCTAAAACAAATAGTAATGAGAAGAGTGACATTGTTTTATGTATCTGTAATCTCTTTAATATCTGGTTTAATATTAGGTCAGTGCAAAAGTAATTCCAGTTTTCTCATTGAAAGTATGACAGAAACCACGATTACTTTGGCACCCACCTAACAGACAGATTCTTATGTTTCTGCATTTGATCTGTTGAGGCATGTAGTTTTGTTTTAAGTATGCGAAGACAATACAACCTCTCAAAGACATGCACTTGGAAGATGGAGGGATATTTTAATAGTCCTTTTGAATAATTGTGGACATTTTTCTTTGAAACTATACTAAAACCCAACAAGTGCAAATTACATATTAATTGTAAAATGGAATCCGAACCCATGTCAATGAACTTTACATATTCTTACATTAAAATTTACTGGTCTACTTTGTACTTCGAATGGATCTTCTAACAATGCATGATTTTATAACATCACGCCCAATCACTTGGAAAATCCTGATTAACTGAGTTATGCGGATCTTCTAAATGTTGACACATTTCAAGAGTCAATATTTCTTTGAATCGTACTTGTTAATATTAACACCTATCTCTTCAGAAAAAAATCTTTTAGTATTTAAGGAAAGCAATACAGTTTATCAGCTGGCTTTTTGTTCAAGTAAAAATAGTGTTCTTTGAATAAAAAGGATAGTTCAGCTTACAACTCAAACAGTAGCATAAGTGCTTTTTCTCAGCCATTGGCCCTTCATATGCAGCAGAAGTGCCATATGCATACTTTCCGTTTTTTCACAAAGAATAGTGAAAATATATACTGCTGTGGTTTGAATGTTTTTGTCCTCCCAAAAAATGTTGCCCTCCCCAACATTTTTATTCATGTTGAAACTTGATCACCAACACAGCAGTATCGGGAGCTGTGGCCTTTGGGAGGTGATTGAGTCATGAGGGCTCCTCCCTCATGAATGGGATTAGGTGCCCTCTGAAAAGGGCTTGAGGGAGGGAATTCACCCATTTTTGCCCTTCTGCTTTGTGCCATGTGAGAACATGACAAGCCTCCCTTCAGGAAGATGTAGTGTTCAATGCACCATCTTGGAAACAGAGAACAGCCCTCACCCGACACCAAACCCCCCAGTACTTTGATCCTGGACTTCCCAGTCTCCAGAACTGTGAGAAATAAATTTCTGTTCTTTATAAATTACCCAGTCACAGATATTCTGTTATGGCAGCACAAATAAACTAAGACACATATTTTTATCAAGGACATTCTTAAGGAAAATGGAAATTTTTTTACTATAAATACATCAAAGTGAAGAACCCAGTAACAGCTAATACACTTGGCGTGCATGCCTTGATTCATATAAGGTGCCAGTAGTTTTACCCACCATTGCTTTTATGCCGTCAAGTGCAAATGTCAGCACAGTATAAAAGGCAAATAGCGTTTTAGTGTAATGAAAATGATCTGGACCTTATGGACTGTGGCCAGGGGTCTGCAGATGCTGCTTTGAGAGCAGCTGCTCCATGTAGTACTGTGCCTCTACTCTGTTTCTGTTATTCTAGTGGCTACAGTATCGCTCTTGTTGGGAGGCAGTGTACTTCTAAAGTTTAGTGTTTATTGAAAATGGAACACAAAATACAGCCAACTCAGATTTAAGTCAAACAATTGTTATTTCCCAAAAGCAATCACAGAAATTTTGACTTCAGACACAATAAGGGTATTGGCATAGGAATGTGTGCAGTAGAGCCAGGAGAAAGCCCAGGCCTATGCTCTGCTGCGTGCTAGCTGCAGCTTTGGACAAATCACCTTCTTTCTCTGGCCTTTAGAGCTCTGTCTTGCAGGTGGAGACAGATTACGTTTCTCTGTTCTGTAAGAAAATTAATGCTTCTGTGACTATCTGTAGGATGGGTGGGTGGATGAACCAACAGCAAGAAAGGAAGAAAGAAGGAGGAAAGAATAGGGGTTTGAGGAATATATTAGGAACAAATTTCAAACACATGAAGGTTTTCTAAAAAGGAGCAGGCTGCTTCTGATGCAGCACTCACTTCAGGATCTCAGGCAAGTTGAATGACATCTCTCAGAGGTGCTAGAGAGGAGGATGTTAGTGTATTTGTCACCTGCTATTTCTTCCAGATCTAACAATCTATAATCCTATAATCATCTCAGACAGACACCGGGCATCTGCATATCTGCCATGTATAAGAAATTTTATTTGCACATGTCAATAATACAAATGTTAAAAGTAACATTATGAAGGTTGAGATCATCTGTCCATCATTCCCATATTAAGTTATACTACATGGTACCCTTATTTGTTTATTTATTCTTATTTAGTAGGAAGATTTTACTGTAGAAAAAGTAAATTATTGAGCAGAATAGACTGTGCTTTAAAAAAAATGAATTTAGTAATACCAAAGAAGTCTTCAGAGATGATAATAAAAGAGTGAGATTTCTATCTTCATTTTCTCTCAGTGGTTCCCAAATGTTAATCTGCTTAAGAATTTCCTGGAGAGACATGGGAACATGTCTCCTGGGGACATGCATTTTTAATATGCTTTGGGACACAATGGGAAGTATGCATAAGGCACTTGTGTGGTGTTGGTTAGTGTGCAGACTCCTGGACCCCGCCCCCCCCCCCCCCCCCCCCCCCGTGGATCCTGGTTCTCTCAGTCCTATAGCTAGCCACTGGAGCAGTAGCTCCCAACCCTGGCCACACACCACCACAGTCATCTGTAGAGCATGTTACAAGTTTCCACGCTTTGGCTTAACCCCCAGGGATTCTGATTCACAAGGTCTCTGGTAAGGCTGAGGCATCCTATAGCTTGTAAACCCTACATAGGACCTTTGGAAATGCAGCCAGGATGGAAAGGAGCTATACTATACCAGAGACTAGCTTCTGGCTTTGTAAACCAAACAGCAGAGAAAAATCTTCAGCCCTTGTACCAAAGGAAGCAGGCTGTTCTGGGCCCGCAGAGGCCTCAGACTTCTCAAAGCTATGCAAACACTCTTTCTACACAGGGAGAAATCGAAGATATGGAAAAACAGATTCTGAGTTTGAACCAAAAAAAAGAAGACCTGTTGGTGGACCTGAAGGCCACCGTACTAAACCTTCACCAGCATTTGAAGCAAGAACAAGAAGAAGTAGAAAGAGATATGCTGCCAGCTGTAGCATCAGAGGAGGGTGGAGTGGCAGAGAGGGACGCTTCTGAGCGGAAGGTGAGTATGACTTTAGGTTAATGCCGGCCCCACACTCCACAAGAGCATTAATGGGTAGTGTTTTCCACCTGAACGACCTGTGGCATCTATATCTATGGCTTGTAGTAAAGGAATTTTTAGAAGTGGAAATACTCAACCTGAAGTTGTTTACTAGTGAATATAAATCCTCAGGGTGTGCCTGTTCTGGACTCCACCCAGAATTCTTAACACCTGAATTACTTTAGGACACGCTTATAAAATTTCACAGGCAGATCGATCTAGCCTCCCTTTGAAGTATCTTCGTATGGAAAAGTCAGCCCTCTATAGACTTAAGAAGGGCCCAGTGCCTAAGTCTTCTCTGCATTCACATCATTGAATCACATTCTTTCATTGTTTGATGAGAGGCCACAGGGGGCCATGAAAATATCAAGACCTAAGGTTTGACTGACTTGGGATATCTGGCTGGAGGAGCTGAATGGAGCAGGAGACAGAGCCTCCTTGTAGGAGTGGGCATCTTCAATATAGTGATTAAAAAATTAGCTACATAAAAATGTAGCCGGACAGGGATCTTGGTGATGTTGACTGGCAAGCAGACTGCAGGTATTCTTGTGCTGTGCCTTTCAGTTGAACAGAAGAGGCTCCATGTCTTACCTGGCAGCAGTCGAGGAAGAGGTGGAAGAAAGTTCCGTGAAGAGCGAAGTAAGGGAAATGATTTTCTTGTTCAAGTTTGTTAGAGCCAGGCCTCTAAAAGAAGTCAATGAAAAGATCTTAAAGTGAATGGAAACATAAGAATTTTTAAAATTAATGTTGATATTTTTAAAGTATGATTGAAGTAGTTCTCTTATGTTATTAATGTTTAAGTGTATGGAAACCTACTTCAGCATGTAAGAGTGAGATGAATGTAATTCAGGCACTCTCGTTGGCATACGGGAGAAGGTGAAGAAGTTCCCTGTAGTAGCCTGATTTCTGAGGACTTTCTCTGAAGTTTTGAGAGCATGCTGTTTGTTTGGCACTCCTGGTCTCATTTTTAGAACTGTATTTTTCCACATTTCAATTACTCTTTTGGTCTAAAACAGTATTTCCAATGACACGGAGAGTTGTGTTAGCAACTCATACTAAGAATTTGTACTACTTAATTGTAACTGGTTGAATGAGACATTTTCAATTGTCTTTTCTGACATCAGTTTCCATTTCATACTTGAAAAAATAAGTTGCAATGGGTGTTATGACAAAAGGAAGAAAATTGAAGCAACTTACAGTTTTTGTGACTCGCACGTAACCACTAGACAGTTTTGGGGCTCATTTTATAGATGGTTAAGTAGCTCCACTGTCACACAAAACAGACCTCTTATCCTAGAGTGTGTCGCTAGGACATGGTGGAACTGTGACAAGGAAGAGTTAAACTTTACTGTGCTCTGTGACCATCAGACAACTTATACCCCTTCATGGCAGAGAATAATGGAGGGACCAGGGACCAGAAAGAGTGACTTCAGTACGATGTTAATTTGAGATGTGTATTTGCTTCTGAGCTGATGTTTATAGTGTTGTCTTTGACAGCAACAAAAAAGTACATGTTCGTCAAGCTGTGATTTAAAAAAAAAAAAATTGACAGGTAAAAATTGTATACATTCAAAAAAATTTGCCGGGTGTGGTGGCATGCACCTACAGTCCCCCCTACTCGGGAGGCTGAGGCAGGAGAATCACTTGAACCCAGGAGGCAGAGGTTGCAGTGAGCCAAGATGATGCCATTGCACTCCAGCCTGGGTGACAAGAGCAAAACTCAGTCTCAAAAAAAATTATATATATTTATGATATGTATGATGTTTTGATACAGTATATGTATATATGCATTGTGGAATGGCTAAATTGAGCTAATTAACATACACATTACCTCAATACCATTTTTTTTGATAATGAGAACACTTAAAATCTACACTCTCCGTGATTTTCAAACATATATTAACTATAGTCACCATGATATGCAAAAGATCCCTTGAACTTATTCCTCCTGTGCCCTTTTTTTTTAATGCTCGTTGACAAACATTTTTGTAATCCCTGGTCGCTGGTAACCATTGTTTTATTCTCTGCTTCTATGAGTTTTTTGGTTTTTTTTTACATTCCACATAGAAGGCAGATGATGTGGTATGTGTCCTTCTGTGCCTGGATTATTTCATTTAACAGAAGATCCTCTAAATTTACCCATGTTGTTGCAAATGACAGAACTTCCTTATTTTTTAAGGCCATATAGTATTTCACTATGTATATATAACCACATTTTCTTTATCCGTTCTTTTGTTGGTGGACACTTAGGTTAATTCTGTATCTTGGTTGTTGTGAACAGTGCTGCATTGAACATGGGAGTGCAGACATCTCTTTGACATACTGAGTTGTTTCTTTTGGATATATACTCAGTAGTGGGATTGCTGGTTCTATTTTTAATTTTTTGAGGAACCTCGATACTGTACCAATTTACATTCTCACCGACAGTATTCAGGGGTTCTGTTTTCTCCACATCCTCATGACCACTTGTTATTTTTTTATCTTTTTGATATAAGCCATTCTAACAGGTGTAAAGTAGTATCTCACTGTGGTTTTAATTTGCATTTCCCTGGTGTTTAGTGATGTTGAACTTTTTTTCTTATACCCATGAGGCTGTAATTTTAAAGATAGCATTTTAATTTTTCTAACTGTTATGTATTTTTAAATATTTATTTAGAGACAGGATCTCACTCTGTTGCCCAAGCTAGAGTGTAGTGGTGCTCACTGCAACCTCCAACTCCTGGCCTCAAGTGATCCTTGCACTTCAGCCTCCCACAGTGCTGGGATTACGGGTGTGAGTCACAGTACCTGTCCTCAAAGATACCATTTAAGGTTACATTGACCAAAGCAGATTAAGTTCCTAAAAGCACCGTTTTAAAGATTTCCTTCGTGTGACATGAGCTGAGCCCCTACTTTTAAAAGTATTTTCTAGGCTTTAGAAAGAGCAGCTACATTTGTAAACATGATATAGTTAGCAAAAAATACAGATTAAAAAAATGGGGGAGGGCTGCAATAAAGGGCTCTGGTTACACTGCCTGATAAGTTGAGTCTGGTATAAAAGAGGTGAGTGAGTAGGGCGCCGGTTATGACAGGAAGGGAAGCTCTTCCTTTTGCTAACCAATCGATTACTGTGATAGAATGGAGATGAGAAGGCAGAGCCATCTCCTCAGTCTTGGTCTTCACTTTGGAAGCATGACAAGGACATGGAAGAAGACAGAGCTTCCTCATCCTCTGGAACAATTGTTCAGGTAATGCTGGGCATAACAACCACGCTTAGGGGTTATGAGCGTAGCGGGGAGCAGAGATCTATTTCTGCATGACTTTCTTTCCCCCACACCCCCGAGATGGAGTCTTGCTCTGTTGCCCAGGCTGGAGTGCAGTGGCATGACCTCAGTTCACTGCAACCTCCGCCTCCTAGGTTCAAGCAATTCTCCTGCTTCAGCCTCCCAAGTAGCTGGGATTACAGGCACACGTCAACACGCCCAGCTGATTTTTGTATTTTTAGTAGAGACGGGGTTTCACCATGTTGCCCGACTTTCTTGTTAGCTTTGCTTCCTCTCTTTCCCCTTTACTTTGTTTTTCAATCAGCACTGCCTAAACCTTTAAAATGCCCATTTGTAGCTCAGACAAGGAATAAAAATAAGGGTAGTAAAGAACTATCTTATATAAAGGAATGCTTAGGGAGGGAACCTACAATGGGCGGAATTTCTTTTTTTTTTTTTAAGCTGACAACAATTGTATATATTTATGGTATACAACATGTTTTGAAATGTGTATACATTGGAAATGGCTATATCAAGCTAATTAACATATGCATTACCTCACATATTTGTCACATTTTCAGTAATTAGAATACCTAAAATCTAGTCGCTTAGCAACTTTTAAGTATACATTATTATTAACTATAATTGCCATGTTATACATAGATTCTCTTGAATTTATTCCTCCTGTTCAACTGAAATTTTGTATCCTTTGACCAACATTTCCCCAGGCCCTCTCTCAGCCCCTACCCTCCACCCCCAACAGCCCTGGTAACCACCATCCTATTCTCTGCTTCTGTGCAGTCCGTAGTTTTAGATTACACATGTAAGTGAGATCATACGGTATTTATCATTCTGTGCCTGGCTTATTTCACTTAACATGATGTCTTCAGGTTTATCCATATTGTCACAAATGATGGAATCTCCTACATTTTGAAGACTGGATAGTACTCTGTTGTATATATATGCCGTGCGTTCTTTCTCCATTCATCAGTTGATGGACACTTAGGTTCCTTCTCTCTCGGCTACCGTGAATCTTTGAAAGCTTCTGACATCACCTTTGCACAAACACAAAGACAGCCTTAGTGAGCCCCTGCTTGGTTCTATTTCTGTTGTGTACTCAGTGATAACAGGAGAGTACTTTTTTTGAAGAAAACTCCATATATGTGAAAATCCAAACTGACCAAACAGATAACTCAAAGGGGCAGCTAAAAGCTTCACTGCACTGTTTTACCAAAGCATTTAAATTAACATGCCGCTCTTTTGGGAGTATTGGTGGAGGGTCTCTCCATAATCTTCTGTGTGTGTGTGTGTGTGTGTGTGTGTGTGTGTGTGAAACAAAGTAGTATGTAAGGTAAATTAGATGCGCTAAGTCTTTTTTGCTCCTTATGACATTCTAAATATTTTCCAATCTCTCAAATGCCCTCACTTTAGAAAATCATCGTAAGCCTATGAACCACGTTCTTCCTTTGCTCCCGGAAGATCTTTGCATCCTCGTGATCCATACACCTCTCGCTCCTGCCTCCTATCCAGGGCTGACCCCCTGCCCCGCTCTCATGCCAACTCTTTCCCTAATCGTTGGCACCATTCTCTGCCTGTACCAGCCTTGTCAGTCTCTGCCTCTGGCTAGGTTCCTTCCTTCTCTACCTCAGTACTCAGGCTTCCCCTCCCTAACATGTTCTCTTCCTTGTGGCCCCACTACTTCAAACAGAGAGATAGTTCCAGAACCAGCCTGCATCTTCAGTGGCTCCACAGAAGGCTTTGGTCCCTGGGATGCCCTTTCTCCATGCCTGGCTGTAGACTTCATTCCTGTCCACAAAGACCCATCTCAACTTCCCCTGCTCCAAGAAACCTCCTGACATCCTGCAAGGAAAATTGCCGTCTCTTTCCCTGTTTTCCAATAGGATTCTGGACCTCAATTATGACTTAGCACATTTTTATGAATACACCTGATACGATTTCATGAGTGGAAAGAAGCTTATCGTTTATATCCTATACTCAGCTCAGTATGGTACTTTAATGAACTGAATTTCTTGATCCTGCTTCCCATGTTAATTACCACACTTCCTCTTTCATTTGCTACTGAAGGTCTTTCCTTGGTGCTCCACTCCCTAGGCCCCTTTTGTAACCTTGTTTCAGCCTCTGGCTGTGCTTAAACTGCCATTGATTTCTGGAGCACCAATTTAGTGCCCTTTTATTAGTCCTAATCCTTATTGACCTCTCTGGGATTGACCACCTCTTCCTTCTTTAACTGTGGTGTTCCTTTAACTTTCTTAATTCTGTTCTTCCCTGTCCCTTCTACCTCTAGTCCCTCCTCCGTCTCCTTTTCTTGCCCCTCTTTCTCTTTCGTCTGTGATGCTAGGCATTCCCCCAATGTTCTGTCTTCTTCCTTCTCCCTGTTTTCTTTTTTTTTGAGGCGGAGTCTCGATGTGTCACCCAGGCTGGAGTGCAGTGGTGCGTTCTCAGCTCACTGCAACCTCTGCCTCCTGGGTTCAAATGATTCTCCTGCTTCAGCCTCTCAAGCAGCTGGGATTACAGGCACCTGCCACCATGCCTGGCTAATTTTTTTATTTTTAGTAGAGACAGAGTTTTGCCATGTTGGCCAGGCTGGTCTTGAACTCCTGACCTCAGATGATCCACCCGCCTTGGCCTCCCAAAATGCTGGAATTACAGGTGTGAGCCACTGCGCCCAGCCTCTCTGTTTTCTTTCAGGGCAATTTTATTTCCTCTGAGAGCTTTGTGGTCACCTCTATGCCAGTGATGACCAAACTAAATCTCTAGTCTTGGCTTTTCCCTTAAATCTATAAATCTATTCCACATTTCTATCCTCCTGATAGACGTTTTTGGGATGGAGTTTCTCCAACTCAAACCCATTTTACCAACTTTCCTTCAAAGCTTGCGCCTCTTACTAATTTCTCAATGTCTGCTAATGGTGCCATTATTTTCTCAGAGATAAACTTTGGAGTTCTATTAGGTGCCTCATTTCTCTCACCTTTCACATCCTGTCAGTGGCCAATGATGTCCATTCACTGCATACAACCTCTCCTCCCATTATTGTTGCTATCATCTTATTTCAAGCAATTCTTATTACTTCCCTGGACTTTTGGAGTAGCCCTCTAATTGGTTTACAATTTCCAATTGTTTTTCCTAATACATCTTATAAAATACTGATGACTTTTCCTAAAACCAATCATGCTAAACCTCAGCTTAAAATTCTTCATGGAGTCTGATTATCTACTGAAGAAAATGCAAACTTAGCCTGGCATTCCAGATTTTCCTGATCCCTACCTACCTTTCTGATTTTATCTAATCTCTACCTTTAATTCTTGGTTTGTACCTTTCTGATAACAGTCACTGTTTTCAGTAGAAGAAGCTGAAAAGACACTAACATTTTCTTAGGAAATGCTAAATGCCATATATATGTGACTAAATTGCAAGCGTGGGTGAGATAGTTTTTATTCCCATTTTAAAGGTGAAGTAACTGAGGTTCAGAGAGTTCAGGTTAATTTTTCCGAGATCACACAACTTGCAGGTAGAGCAATCAAGGTTGGTTGATTATAATATCCACATGCTTTCTCCCACGTTGTGTTAATTCTTTGTGTACATGTCATTTTCCCATTGCTTAACTTTGGTTAACCTTAAAAGAAGGCTTGCTGAATCAGAGTATATACCCATTTAAAATGTGACACACATTTTCAAACTGCCTTCTAGAAAGGTTATACCAAGCTAGGCACAGTGTCTCATGCCTGTAATCTTAGCACCTTGGGAGGCTGAGGTGGGTGGACAGCTTGAGCCCAGGACTTCAAGACCAGCCTGGGCAACATAGTGAAACCCTGTCTGTGTAAAAAAATATAAAAATTAGTCAAGCGCAGAGGCGGGCGCCTATAGTCCTGGAGACTGAGGCGGGAGGGTCACTTGAGCCTGGGAGATGAAGGCTGCAGTGAGCTAAGGTTGCACGACTGCACCGCAGCCTGGGTGACAGAGTGAGGCCCTGTCTCAAAAAAAAAAAAAAAAAAAGAAAGAAAGAAAGAAAGAAAAACAGAAAGGCTGTGCCAATTCTATTTCTCCTAGGTATACATGGAATTGCATTTCCTGACCCCTAAGCTGATTTTTGATATTGTCAGTCTTAGCCAAACTTAGCCAGTGGTTTAAATTAAGTTATGCTCTAAGAATGTTGAATATTTCTTTAGATGCCTACTGGCTTTTGTAATTCTTCTTTTGTGACTTGCTTGTTCCCACCATTTGACTGTTTTTCTATGTAAGGGTTGATGTTTTCCTTATTATTTATAAGAGTAATTAATATATTAAGAATATTGGCCGGGCACAGTGGCTCACACCTGTAATCCCAGCACTTTGGGAGGCCAAGGGGGGCGCATCACGAGGTCAGGAGATTGAGACCATCCTGGCTAACATGGTGAAACCCCGTCTCTACTAAAAATACAAAAAACTAGCCGGGTGTGGTGGCGGGCACCTGTAGTCCCAGCTACTCGGGAGGCCGAGGCAGGAGAATGGTGTGAACCCAGGAGACGGAGCTTGCAGTGAGCCAAGATAAAGCCACTGCACTCCAGCCTGGACGACAGAGTGAGACTCCATCTCAAAAAAAAAAAAAAAAAAAAAAAAAGAATATTAATACTATGTATAATAGTTTTCCCAGTTTGTTATTTCTCTTTAACTTAGATTATGGTAACTTTTGTGGTGCATATTATTATTTTTTTTATATAGTCAATACTAATATTATTTTCATTTCTTGTCATGTTTCCCCACACCTAGAATTTTTATGGTATAACTTGGAGAATTCAATGAGAATTTATTGTTAGGGGTAATACAAGGATTCTAGTTATATTTTTCATAACTAGAATTTATTGTTAGGAGTAATACAATAATTCTACTTATATTTTTCATCAAATGCCTTCGTAGTTCCTAAATGGAATAAATTCGCCTTTTCCCCACTATTTGAAATGTGACCTTTATCATATAATTGTTTGTTTGTTTGTTTATTTATTTATTTCGGTAGAGACAGGATCTTACCATGTTGCTCAGGCTGGTCTCAAACTCCTGAGCACAAGCAATTCTCCTGCCTTGGCCTTCCAAAGTGCTGGGATTATAGGTGTGAGACATCACACCTGGCCATGTAATTTAAATTTTCGTCTTTTTTTTTTTTTTTTCCCCTTTTTGTGGAGAACCGGGTCTCGCTGTACTACCCAGGCAGGTCTCGAACTCCTGGGCTCAAGCTATCCTCCCGCCTCTGCCTCCCTGAGAGCTGGGATTACAGGCGTGAGCCACCACGCCCGGCGTAATTTAAATTTTCATAAAGACATACTTTTAAAGAATTATTCAACAAGACAAAGCATACTTCTGGAAAAATCTACCTAAGTACCTAATTCTCTAGATTCTTTATGTGCTCATTAAGAAGAGAAGTTTGGAGAATGTAAGTCTTTCAAATAAAGACAATCTTGGGGAAGCTGATTTTTTCTCTAATGAGCAAACTTTTTTCTAATTGTACCTGACTTCTCTGTACCTGACTTTTTTTGCAAGCAGGTAGTTTGTTAAATGAGCAGGCACAGAAAGAAGAACTCACGTGGCACCAGGGCAGGACCTTTTCTGGAGCTCTGATTCTTTTCTTTACAGGAAGCATATGGGAAAATAAGCACCTGTGATAATTCCATGGCACAGATCCTCACACCAGACTCACTAAACACTGAGCAAGGCCCAGAATGTTCCCCAAGGCCCAACCAAACAGAAGAGGTAAGTCCCGGTTGGTAGTAAGTAAGCTGCTCAGATAGCTGGACTAGCACCTAGAGATGACCAGTGTTCTGTGTCCTGCAATACCTTGTACATCAAGCCAAGTGTTCCTTTTGAACTTTAACATATGAAGATATGTGCTGTCAAGCTGTAGAACTGGAAGACTTGTCAGCAGATATTTACAAAGAAAATAGACATGGCGTAGAGAATTAGATGTTTTTCACTCATTTACCATTTGTGAACATGAAACAGTCTTTCCGTTGATGACTACTTCTTTAATCTGTAGATAGAACTTATGGGGGCAAAGAAAGTAGAGAAGGTATTGATTAATATAAAAGGCATTTATAGTTATCCGTTTAACTCTCAGACTGTATAAGGTAGGTTCGTCCCTACCATATGTTTACAAATTAAGAAATCAAAATTCAGGGAATAAAAATATAGCTAGTGGGCCAGGCGTGGTGGCTCAAGCCTGTAATCCCAGCACTTTGGGAGGCCGAGACGGGCAGATCGCCTGAGGTCAGGAGTTTGAGACCAGCCTGACCAACATGGTGAAACCCCGTCTCTACTAAAAATAAAAAAATTAGCCGGGCGTGGTGGCACGTGCCTGTAATCCCGACTGCTCAAGAGGCTGAGGCATGAGAATCGCTTGAACCTGGGAGGAGGAGGTTGCAGTGAGCCAAGATTGTGCCACTGTACTCCAGCCTGCCTGGACGATTGAGCAAGACTCTGTCTTTAAAAAATATATATATATGTGTGTGTGTGTGTGTGTGTGTATTTATATTTAAAAAATATATATATATGACTAGTGAATGGGGGAATAAGGAATCAAACCCAGAATATTCTAATCTGGCTTCCTAATTTGGAATCTTGTACCTCAGTGGTTCTCAAGAACGCCTTACAGCAGGGTGTGGGGGGACGGGTACTATTTCCCAAGTTAACCTTGGTGTTTAGCTGGACCTAAAGCTCCATGGGTCTCACCAAATAGCTCCTGTAAAAGATATTGGCATGTTTTTGCTATTTCTATTGTTTAATTATTGCATCTCTTCTTTTATACTGAGTTGTATTTATGTTTTTTTCTCCCAACCTTTTGTCTAGTCTTCAAAAATATCTCTTAGTTCTCAAATTGTTACTCCTTTCTCTTCTTTCTTTCCCTCCTCTGTTTCATTCTCTGTCTCTCTTAACAATATATGTCTGGGAAGGTGGACAAATGTGAGAGGTTTACACCCAGTGGCTATGCTAAGAAAGTTGCTGACCTGGTCAGTAGGTTTTTTTGCTATTCAGAATTAATCTGGGTTTTGTTTTGTTTTTGAGACATGGTCTCACTCTTCACCCAGGCTGGAGTACAGTGACCACAATCATGGCTCACTGGAGCCTCAACCTCCTGGGCTCAGGTGATCCTCCCACCTTAGCCTTCCAGGTGGCTAGGACCACAGGTACACATCATCACGCCTGGCTAATTTTTGTATTTTTTTCAGACACACAGTTCTGCCATGTTGCCCAGGCTGGTCTCGAACTCCTGGTCTCAAATCATCTTCCCACCATAATGTTATTTTTGACACCTAATTAAAAATCAGATGTAGCTTCAATGGTGTTTTAGCTACAGTAGCCATTCTGCTTAATATTCTTTCTGCTGGTGTGGATGACCTCTAGGGTCTTTTCCCTGACCATGTGGATACTAGATAATGATGACAATAAAGAGAAGGAAGAAGAAAAAGGAGGATAACAAAATACTTACTGAACATTTAATATGGGCCAGGTACTGAGATTTTACATATGCCATCTCTTTTAATCATTAACAACAGCTCTATGAGATAAATATTGCTGTTACCCCACTTTATAGATAGAGAAACTGAGGCTCAGAGAAGTAAGATGCCCAAGGTCATTTAGCTAGTAAGTGGCAAAGCTAGGATTCAAACCCAGATCTTTCTGACTCTGAGTTTAGAACCTGAGCTTTGAACTATTAGGTTCCAGTGACTCTCTTTTAAACTAATTTATGTATGTGTGTATTTGTATTTTCTTCTTAACTCAGAACTTTTGCTGGGGAGGAATTCTTGGGGCAGGAAAAATAGATGTTACCCTTTACTACAGGAGGAATTTGTCCACTTCTGATTATTCAGGGACTCCTTTACTGGCTCCAAGTTGCATACCTCTTGGTGACTGTCTTCCTGCCTTTTAGTCATTTCTGTCTCATCGGCACGGCACATCACTGAAGAGAGGGAAAGTGGGGACTCTGCAGAGACCAGGCAGCCAATGTCATCAGCCTTCTATCAGCCTCAACAAACCTTTTGTTTCAGGGGTTAAGTGTATTGACCAAATGATATTTGCATAATTGTTAGTAAAATTCCGAGTCATATTACAACCAAGGATAAATATTTAGTATGGAAAAATGTGAAATCAAGCTAGGCATGACCTCAGAGTAAACCGCCACCATGGCATTCCAGGGGCATGCTTTGCATTTATTCATGTGCAGTTAGGTACTGTACTTTAGGTACTCAGTTTTACATTTCATAAGCAGTGGGGGAGATATGCAGGTGTTTGTAGAAATGCCTGAAGTATTAAGGAGAAAATGTAAAGGTTTGCTATTTTGGCATGAAATGTAGCAATAGCCAGAAAATCAACATGCATTTTAACTGCAGTTTTTTTTATTTTAACTGATTACTTCACTGATCATTTAGATCAGTGATGTGTTGATGCAGAAATGAAGCAATGTGATTCACCAACTGAAAAGTTAACTTGGATACTAAAAGGTTGGTGAAATTATGTCAAGAATGTGGAATTGTAGATGCCAAAGTGTAGTGAAAGCAGGAATTGCTTTTGATTCTATTTACTAGTTGTGTGACCATACAACTAGGAGGCAGTTTGAATAACCTCCCTAAGCCCAGTTTCCTCATCTGTACACTAGAAGT
Source organism: Piliocolobus tephrosceles (assembly GCF_002776525.5). Taxonomy (NCBI): domain Eukaryota; kingdom Metazoa; phylum Chordata; class Mammalia; order Primates; family Cercopithecidae; genus Piliocolobus; species Piliocolobus tephrosceles. Next base: position 42,494,433 of record NC_045439.1, on the reverse strand, counting down.
AATAATAGGTTTTAGTTTTGAAATAAGGTGGTGGTCCGTGTATTATGCTTAGCCCAGTGCCTGCTTGTGTTAAGAGCCCAATAAAGGCTAGCTATTATTAATTTACAGTTATGCTTTAGAGATGACATATTTATTTAATAAGAAATACTTGTAGTAATACTTTTTAGCTCCCCCCTACAAGGTGTACAATCATAAAACATCCATTTAAATAAGTTTTGCTTTTAGAATTTGGGGCTATCATTTAGAGAAGGTATTTTACAGGGGTGCTACTGTGTAAAAAACCAGGGAACTCTGAATTAAAAGATCACAGAGCTATGTGACCTTGGGTAAGTAACTTGGGTGCTTCTCAGAAGCAACATGGTAAAAAGGGAGGCATGTGGGCTGATTAAACGTTCTGTGCACTTGGGTTTCTTAGACTTTAAAAAGAGGTGAGTGAACTGATCTCTAGTGGGTTCCTTAGGCCACCCTCAGCTCTTGAAGCTCTGTGGTTGGAAATATTCTTTTTTTCTTCTCTTCCCCTTTGGATTCTTTTCAGGTTCAAATAACTAGAAAATAAAACCCAGATTAGTCATGCAGCTTCCTTATTTCCTCATTAATTTGGTGAGTTCATGAGAAAGCAGAGAAACTCAATAGTGTCATTTTAAAAAGCATGTGGAGGGCCAGGTTTGGTGACTCATGTCTGTAATCCCAGCACTTAGAGAGGCCAAGGCAGGAGGATCACCTGAGCCCAGAAGTTAGAGACCCGCTTGGGCAACATGGCAAGACCCTATGTCAAAAAAAAAAAAAAAAGGTGTGTGGCATATAACAGGTGCTCAAATAAAATTTTTGAATAAATAATGAAGGCAGGTGGTAAATCTGTGATTACAGATTAATTAATATTAATAGATTGTCTTAGATTAACTAATATTAAAAGATTGTTTTCTCAAGTGGCAGAAAAAGGAAAGGGGATCCCAAAATCTTTATCTATAGCAATATCTGAAAACTAGAAGGGAATTAATCAGATGACTAGAAATTGATGTCTGGAAGTCTGGAAGCAAAATCACACAACTGTTGCTTTAAAAAAAAAAATCAGGGCCAAGCACTGTGGCTTATGCCTGTAATCCCAGCACTTTGGGAGGTCTAGGCAGGTGGATCACTTGAGGCCAGGAGTTCAAGACCAGCCTGGCCAACATGACAAAACCCTGCCTCTACTAAAAGTACAAAATTAGCCAGGTATGGTGGCGTGTTCTTGTAATCCCAGTTCCTTGGGAGGCCAAGACAGGAGAATCACTTGAACCTGGGAGGTGGAGGTTGCAGTGAGCTGAGAACATGCCACTGCACTCCAGCCTAGGTGACAGAGGGAGACTCTGTCTCAAGAAGAAAAAAAAAAAGTCAGGATTAAAAAAGAAAATTAAAACAGGTGAATCCAAGCATAGACCTGACTATATATGAAGTTCAGAAAAAGCACAATGCAAGGAAAAGTTTCCTTGAGAAGGTGATTCTTGAAGAAAATTATTATAATAGATTAATGAAGGCAGGGAAGAAATGGCATTTTGGCAGAAAACAGCAAACGTATGTGAAGATAATAGATGGTGAAAGGTAAAAAGTACAACCCAGAGACACTTGTGCCAGACCAGCTTTCGTAATATTCATCAGCGTGCATGAAAATGAACAGGATTCTCATGTCCGGCACGTGTTTGTCACCACCTACCAATTTTGTTCACTCTTTTACACTGAAAGTTCTATGTCTAAACAAAATTCCGTAAACACTGGGGAATGTGCATTTGAGTTAGGGTATACATTTGCAATCAACTCCGATTCAAAGGTCGTCACTTGGCCAGAATTTCATTTTATTAACATGTTAACATGTTAACAGAGTCTTATAGAAAACATTGTATCTTACCATAATCAATAAAATATTTATTGAGACCAAAAAGTTTATACAGCAAAACACAAATCCTTATTCCTAAAGGAATTTCTCTAGAAGTATCAATGTTACTCTTTCCATATTCTGGGGAAGGATAGATAATACAGTGGGAAGTAAATACATCTCTGTATCAAATTATCTTTTGCCTCCAGGTTGAACATACTTAATATATAATTACTGGAATACGGCTGGGCGCAGTGGCTCAAGCCTGTAATCCCAGCACTTTGGGAGGCCGAGACGGGCGGATCACGAGGTCAGGAGATCGAGACCATCCTGGCTAACACAGTGAAACCCCGTCTCTCCAAAAAAAACCACACATACACACACACAAAAAAACTAGTTGGGCGTCTTGGCGGGCACCTGTAGTCCCAGCTACTCGGGAGGCTGAGGCAGGAGAATGGCGTAAATCTGGGAGGCAGAGCTTGCAGTGAACTGAGATCCAGCCACTGCACTCCAGCCTGGGTGACAGAGCGAGACTCCGTCTCAAAAAAAAAAAAAAAAAAAAAAAAAAATTACTGGAATACTTTCATTTGGTATCTGGGAGAAAATTTTCTGTTGAGTTGATAAACAGCCCAGTTATTTCAATGGAAAAAGAACACACCACACTTTCTTTATACTATGAGCATCTAGTCCTTAACTCAGTCATATTTGAGTATGCAGAAGGGGAAAGTATTGTAGGGATTCCCTCTGAGGAATAGAAAACAGTTACCAGGTTACTCTACTGAAGTTCATTACTTGACTCAAGTTGTTTTTATTAGGGAAAAGTTTAGATGAGTGATACATGTATGTTTTTAAAAAGCTAAAATTTTTATAATCTAACTCTTTGAGAAGATGTTAAGTTAAAATTATGTGGTATATTTTATTGTATCCCTGCTGGGATGTAAAGATCGAGTTCTGTTTTGTTTTGTTTTTCTGTTTGAATAGAGTGTGCAGCAATGTAAGCATTGCTTAATCATGTGTCACGTAACGCTAAACACTGGCCAATTCCCTTAAATGTTTCAGACACACACACCCCCTGTCACTCACATTCTCACCTGTCTCCTGGGGCTCACTGGGTAGTGAACTGTGAGCCTGTTCGCGTCCTCTGTGCCCGGGAATACTGTACCTGTGTACTCGCAGATCGGCTGCTTGGAAACCTGTGGCACCAGGTCACGTGATTGTTGCTATGAGTGTGGAGGTGCATTTCTCTTTTCTTTCTTCCTTCTTCTGTCCTGATTTTATTTCTTTTAACTGGGGAAATGTTGCAGGTTCCCAGGTCTTTGTAGGCCCCAAGTCTGAAAACTTTGGACTCCCTGGCTTATCTTTGGATTTCTCTTAGGGCACCACACCTTCTAATGAGGCTGCCACTCTGGACTCTTGTGACGCGCAAGGAGGTTTGGAGCCCAGGGTGGAGAAAACTAGGCCGGAGCCCACAGAAGTCCTGCATGCCTGCAAGACCCAGGTGGCCGAGCTGGAGCTGTGGCTGCAACAAGCCAACGTGGCATTTGAGCCGGAAACATTAAACACAGACATGCAGCAGGTGGTGGAACAGCAGCTGGTAGGGTGCCAGGTAAGACTGAGAAGTCAGAGTTCATGGTTTGCCTCTCCACCAATCATCTGCCAAGATTGGGTGAATTTCTCTTAAAGCGACACTGTTTTTCTTTCTGTTACTCTGACCCTTACATTTATCTTGGCCTCAACTTTTAGTTCTCAGGGTAATTCTTTGAAATGCTTTATGGAAACATCTTATTTGAGGGGACAGTAGTGGGTTAGAGTTCAGAATCTAGAGTCTGATCCAGCTCTGTCACATTAGCTGTGAATTTCGGGAAGTGAACTTCTCAGCCTCATTTTCCTTATATAGTAGGTTATCTCATAGGATTTTTGTCAGGATTAAATAAAGTATTTAAAGTAGTGTCATAGGATTTAAATAAGGTATTTAAAGCAGTGTCATAGGATATAAAGTTATCTCATAGGATTTTTGTCAGGATTAAATAAGGTGTATAAAGTATATAACAAGTGCTCAGTAAATGCTATTATTTTATTGATTTTAATAAGTAATTAGAATATTCATTCATCAGAAATGAAACCAAAAGTTTTGATTTGCAATCTTTGCAGCCATTTTACTAGGAATGCCCTGGGTTTTGCTTGGGAGGGGCAGGGATATAAACTTCCTTGCCGCTAGTCACTCTGAGTAAAGCTTGCCGTCTCAGCCCAAAGGTTGGGGTTTCTAATCCCTCCAGGGAGAGGCTAGAATGATGACATTGCAACAGCATAATCGAGTGTCACAAGAGCAGGGGCATGCGAGCTGCTTGCAAAGACCTGTCTCCCAGCTGCACTTAGGGAACCAGCCTTGTCTCTACCATATGGGCTTGTCTGCCAGGGATGAAGGCACCCTCTTGTCTCAGAGTACCAATATCACTAGCCCTGCCACAGGGAGCGTTTTCTGCTGTAACCTGTTATGTTGTTGTGGGTAGCCTGCCTTTGATCCACAGGTGTGCATTCTCCCCTTCTATGTAAGCCCACAGTCTTACAACATCCAGGAACCAGACAGACAGGCCAGCCTCCTTCTCTGTGCAGCTCAGCACCTCTGATCTCCAAAGTCAGTTCTTTTTTTTTTTTTTTTTTTTTTTCAGGGTCTCGCCCTGTTGCCCAAGCTGGAGTGCAGTGGAGTAATCATAGCTCATTGCAGCCTCGACTTCCTGGGCTCAGGTGATCCTCCCACCTCAGCCTCCCAGGTAGCTGGGACTACAGCTCTGCACCACCACACCCGGCTACTTTTGGTATTTTTTTGTAGAGATGAGAGGTCTCACTATATTGCCCAGTCTGGTCTCGAACTCCTGGGCTCAAGTGATCCACCCATAGTGCTGGATTACAGGTGTGAGCTATCATGCCCAGTCCAAAAGTCAGTTCTAAAAGGATAGGTTCACTCAGATACTGGCACTGCCGCTTGGCCTGGCTGATGAGGCCCAGGGGAGCCTGTGAATGCCATAGAGCGTCATATAGCACAGAGCAATGCTATGCTAAGCTCAACTCGAGGCGGTCCAGATTTTGAGTCCCACCCACTTAAGGCCATTCAGGATTGATTTGCCAGCTGATTATCTACTGACTGAGTAGACCCTATGCCAACTGCTTGATTGTCACCAGAATCCCATCTTCATTGCCACTTGTAGTGAGTTCAAGGATTTCCAGGCTGCTCAAGGAAAAGACGTGACTACCAGGTGGCAGTAGCCCCCAACAAGCTTTATTTGGGCAGCATTTTGGCAGGATTAGGATCGTGAGGGACAGAGAAGCTCTTTACTGCAGGAGACCTTCCAGAGGCGAAGGCATAGACTGGGGGTCGGACCACCACTCAGAGGCGGGGGAGGGCAAGGGAACTCCCCGGGGAGAGGAGAAACAGAGAGGGAACGTACGTGTCTAGCGATGTCTCAGCACAGTGGTCTCTGAGTCAGAGAGCACCAAAGGGCAGCAGAGGCTTGGGAATGTTTTGTAGCCCAGGGTTAGTCTTGTCCATGGCTGGCAGATGTTGGGTGCAGTTTTCAGCAGTATACAAAGCAGACGGGCTCTAAATGGATTAAAAGACACTTATTTGGGCTGCGTTTAAAGCCGTCAAGTGTGTAAAAATTTGAGTCTGGTGCTGGCACTATTTCGAACTTACTGCTTCTGACCTGCTTTGAAGAAAAACCACATGGGGCCAACATACAAGGGCATCTTTGGCTCATTTATATAATATGACACAATAAAGTTATTATTGAAACATATAAAAACCTTAAAGTGGTCTGTAAAAACACAAAATTCCAGTGGAAAAATGGCCAAAGGACAGGAGCAAACAGTTCAGTCAAGATTATAGAGCAGGCGTGGTGGCTCATGCCTGTAATCCCAGCACTTTGGGAGGCCACGGCGGGTGGATTGCTTGAGGCCAGGAGTTTGAGACCAGCCGGGGCAACATAGTTATATCTCCTCTCTACAAAATAATAAAAATGAATAAAAAAAAAAAAAACTAGCTGGGCATGGTGGTGTGTGTCTGTAGTCCCAGCTACCTGGGAGGCTGAGGCACGAGTTTCTCTTAAGTCCAAGAATTCAAGGCTGCAGTGAGCTATGATTGCACCACTGCATTCCAGCCTGGGCGAGAGAGTAAGACACTGTCAAAAAAATAAAGAGAGAAAGGAAAGAAGGGAGGGAGGGAGGATTATGCTTAGTAATTTAATATTTGAGAATTGTTTATTCTTGATTATTAAAGACATAAAGTAGAACACCTATTGTTTCTACATTACATTAGAAAAAATTATATCATTCTGGAAATATAGATCCTCTAATGTCTGATAGTTCTATCTAATTGGCTCAATGTTTTGGGAGGTCAGGTGTCAACATATAAGCTGTTCATCCTCTTTGAGCTAAAAGTACCATTACTTTTTTTTTTTTTTTTTTGAGACGAAGTCTTGCTCTCGCCCAAGCTGGAGTGTAGTGGCACAATCTCGGCATACTGCAACTTCTGCCTCCTGGGTTCAAGAGATTCTCCTGCCTCAGCCTCCCAAGTAGCTGGGATTACAGGCATGCGCCACAGCACCTGGCTAATTTTTGTATTTTTAGTAGAAACAGGGTTTCCCCATTTTGACCAGGGTGATCTCAAACTCCTGACCTTAGGTGATCCACCTGCCTTGGCCTCCCAAAGTGCTGAGATTACAGGCATGAGCCACCATGCCTGGCCAGTACCATTACTTTTAATTTACCTTCTGAAAATAATCTAAATTGAGAAAAGTAATTATAGAAGCTTTGATTACAAAAGTGAAGAACTAGAAACAAAAGGGTAACAAGAGGGAAATTGATAAGTGAATCAAGGGATATCAACTTGTAACTGTTAAAACAAAAATCATGAAACGTGGAGACAGATGAAAAAGTATGTAAATAGTTAAGTGGGAAAAACAGAGCATAAAATTATGCTACATTTTGTTTATAGCCACTGTACAATCTTTTTTTTTTTTTTTTTTTTGAGACGGAGTCTTGCTCTGTCGCCCGGGCTGGAGTGCAGTGGCCGGATCTCAGCTCACTGCAAGCTCCGCCTCCCGGGTTTAGGCCATTCTCCTGCCTCAGCCTCCCGAGTAGCTGGGACTACAGACGCCCGCCACCTCGCCCGGCTAGTTTTTTGTATTTTTAGTAGAGATGGGGTTTCACCATGTTAGCCAGGATGGTCTCGATCTCCTGACCTTGTGATCCGCCCGTCTCAGCCTCCCAAAGTGCTGGGATTACAGGCTTGAGCCACCGCGCCCGGCTGCCACTGTACAGTCTATGGGTACATACTATTTAAACTTAGAAGAATCTATAAGGATGTAAGTAGAGTCGTCCCACCTTTATCTGTGGGGACAGTGTTACAAGTCCCCTAGTGGATGCCTGAAACCGCGGATAGTACCAAACTCTGTGTATTATGTTTTTTCAGTCTGACAACTGAGATGGCTACAGATTGATTATCCCTTATCCCAAAATACTTGGAACTAGAAGTATTTTGCATTTGGCTTTTTGGGGGGGGATTTTGGAATATTTGCATATACATAATGAGATACCTTGGAAAGAGGACCCAAGTCTAAACACTAAATTAATAAATTAATTTCTTTATTTATATTAGAGTTAAGGGTCTTGCTCTGTTACCCAGGCTGGAGTGCAGTTGCATGATCATGGCTCACTGCAGTCTTGAACCGCTGGGCTCAGGCAGTCCTCCTGCCCCAATCTCTGGAATAGCTAGGACTACAGGCGTACACCACCATGCCAGGCTAATTTTGTTTTTTGTAGACTCGGGATCTCACTGTGTTGCCCGGACTGGTCTCAAACTCCTGGCCTCAAGTGATCCTCCTGTCTTAGCCTCCCAAAGTGCTGGGATTACAGGTATGAGCCACCATGCTAGGCCTCAATTTATATATATATATATATTTTTTTTTTTTTTTGAGGCGGAGTCTTGCTCTGTCGCCCGGACTGGAGTGCAGTGGCCAGATCTCAGCTCACTGCAAGCTCCGCCTCCCGGGTTTACGCCATTCTCCTGCCTCAGCCTCCCGAGCAGCTGAGACTACAGGCGCCCGCCACCTCGCCCAGCTAGTTTTTGTATTTTTAGTAGAGACGGGGTTTCACCGTGTTAGCCAGGATGGTCTCGATCTCCTGACCTCGTGATCCGCCCGTCTCGGCCTCCCAAAGTGCTGGGATTACAGGCTTGAGCCACCGTGCCCGGCCAATTTATATTTTATCTATACCTCATACACATACCCTGAAGGTATTTTATATAATAACTTTAATAATTTTATGCACAAAACAAAGTTCAGTTGTGACCCATCACATGAGGTTGGGTGTGGAATTTTCCACTTCTGGCATGGTGCATAAAAAGTTTCAGATTTTGGAGCATTTTGGGATTTTGGATTTTCAGATTAGGGATACTCAGCGTCTTCTAAGTAACTAATGGGCAGAGTGGTAGAGTGTGGATATGCTGGACAAAGGGATGATTCACATCCTGGGTGGGATGGAGCAGGATGGTGTGCAATTTTATCATGCTGCTCAGAGGGTGCAAAATTTAAAATGTATGAATTATTTATTTCTGGAATTTTCCATTTAATATTTTTGAGCCGTGATTGACTGCAGGTAACTGAAACCACAAAAAGTAAAAGCATGGATGAAGGGGCCTATTGTAGCTTGCTTGGATGAAGGAGTTGTAAGATAAATTATTTGAAATTTTGTTTTAAGAATAGAGTTCTTCCTTAAGGAAAAATTGTAATTCCTTAAATTCGCTCAATGAATGAAGCTTGTTCTTAGTCATGCACCGAGTTTTAGTACAAATGATCATGGTGCTGGAATGTGAGTTTGTCTGTTGCTGTTGACTTGAGTGCCCAGCCAGTTGGCATGACCGAGCTGGCTGCTGAGCCCCAGGAGAGGGCAAACTTGATCTGTTGAGCAGGAATACAATGACCGAGACTTACTGGGAAACTTACTTCATCCAGCTGATGTATTTTTAGATTTGTGTGAATTGGCTGGTTGTATCAATAACTAAGTATTTCAGGTTCCAAATTATTTCTTCTATGGTGTTCTGAGAGTTTGAAGGCTTATTTGGCTTGAGAAAGAGAAGGAAAAGAGCAAGGGAAATAATTTTCAAACAGTTACATAGAGTTCTTTTTTAAATTCCTACTCCACACTTGGATTGCAACATAAAAAATTAGGAAGGTAGGCGAGGCGCGGTGGCTCACATCTGTGATCCCAGCACTTTGGGAGGCCTAAGTGGGCAGATCACGAGGTCAGGAATTCGAGACCAGCCTGGCCAACATGGCGAAACCCCATCTCTACTAAAAATACGAAAAGTAGCCAGGTGTAGTGGCACATTCTTATAATCCCAGCTTCTCAGGAGGCTGAGGCAGGAAAATTACTTGAACCTGGGAGGCAGAGGTTGCAGTGAGCCAAGATCACACCATTGCACTCCATCCTGGGCAACAGAGTGAGACTCTGTCTCAGGGGAAAAAAAAAAAAAAGGATTAGGAAGGTAGGGGGAAAGTAAGAACATCAGCACTTTTTAAGCACAGATTGGTATCAAGCACTGGCCAAAGTATATGGATTTAATTCATTCACTCCTCATAATGACCCTAGGAGGTAAGTTCGGTTATTATCTTCATTTTACAGACTACTAGAGGCACACGCCTCTAAAGTAAGGTGCCTATGCTTACACATCTACTAAGTCGCAGGACTGGGATCTGAAACCGGATAGTCTGGTTCCAAGATCTGTGTTCTTAACCACCATCCTCTGCTGAATACATTCTGATGTGTTTTGTGAGGCAGCTATAGAGTCATTTACTTAAATTATTTTACAGAGTGATATGTGTAATTGGGATTGGTTTGGTTGCATCCCTGCTGAAAAGCACAAGAATTCTGTGGAAGTTTTTGTTTTTCCAGGGTTTCTTCCATCCTGTGTTTCTGGGGCTTCTTGTATACACTTAGGTAAAAAGAGTAAGTGGTAACTTGTTTGCGAGAAGAATACTTCTTCAAGAACAACACTATGAATAATTAAATGCTTTTATTTCCTAGGCTATGCTAACAGAGATTGAGCACAAGGTTGCCTTTCTGTTAGAGACTTGCAAAGATCAGGGCCTGGGAGATAATGGAGCCACTCAACATGAGGCTGAAGCGCTTTCGCTGAAACTGAAAACAGTGAAGTGCAATTTAGAAAAAGTCCAGATGATGCTTCAGGAGAAGCACAGTGAAGATCAGGTAAAAAATGACTATCTATAGACTTGATTCATCTTGATATACATCTTGATATACATATGTGGCAGACCCGCCAGAAGAGAACTCTGGTTGGAAGTGATGAACCAGCTACAGAGAAACTGTACTAAGTGTGAAAGAATTCCACACATTAACACTGTAGATGAGTACACTGGCTTGTTATTTTTATTTCATTCTACTTTGCAGTTTTCCTATCTAGGTTGTTGTTGGTGATGGTGGTGGTTTGGTTTGTGTTGGTTTAATGTGGCTGAGTATTCTTGCTGGCAGTGAGGTCTAGTATAAGGCTTCTTCATAAAAGAAGGATGTATTATAAAGGAATGTTGTGACTAATTGACTGGAAAACAAAGCTTTCATAGATGTGACTAAAATTTGACATCAGAAACATAAACCTCTTTCCAGGATACTTTGTTACTGATTTGCCAATATTTATATATACTAATCAAAGTATCATATAGCTAAGGTGTTCTCATGATTTTTAAAAGCACTCAGTGTTTATAAATGCAAATGTGCATCTTATGAGTAGATCTTACTATATAAGATTTGCGTGTGCTTATGAGTGGTTCCTACTTATGAGATTTATGTTCACAGAAATAAGACTGGCTGCATATACATAGGCTATGTGGTTCCCCTTTCATCCTCATATGTTCTCTCTTTTTAAAAAAATGTATTTTAGCCATAGGGGAAATTTGGATTTATAATACTGTTTCTCTTTTTGATACTTTTTTATTTGGTATTTGTTCTTAAGAAAAAAGGCAATACATTTTCTCGCTTTTAGTAATTCATTGGATGAATTAGCTTGAAGAAGTAAGATGATGACTTCACCAAATGTAGTAGTTTTTGAAGTTGTTATGAAATAAGTACATTAAATCATAGTAGGCTGGGCGTGGTGGCTCACTCCTGTAATCCCAGCACTTTGGGAGAATGAGGCAGGCAGATCACCTGAGGTCAGGAGTTTGAGACCAGTCTGGCCAACATGGTGAAACCTTGTCTCTACTAAAAATACAAAAATTAGCTGGGTGTGGTGGGCACACCTGCAATCACAGCTACTTGGGAGGCTGAGGCAGGAGAATCCCTTGAACCCGAGAGGCGGAGGTTGCAGTGATCCCAAGATCACACCCTTGCACTCCAGCCTGGGCAACAAGTATGAAACTCCATCTCAAAAAACAAAAATTATAGTGTATAATTATAGCAAATAACAAAATACCATCATTTATTTTATATAGAATTTTTCTATGTGGTCCCATTATTAGAATTGAGATAAAGGGGAGTTTGTTTTTAAAAATAAATAGCCTGCCATTATGAAATATTTTGCAGCATCCTACCATTGCAAAGAAATCCTCAGAGCCAGAGCATCCAAAAGCTCTCCAACCAGTTAACCTTTCTGAATTGGAATCCATTGTAACTGAAAGGCCACTATTCAGCAGACAAAAAGATTTCCAGCAGCAACAGGTAATTCTAGCCCCCAACAGTTGTAGGGACAATAATATAACTTTTTAACCAGGCAAGGTGGTGCAAACCTACAGTCCTAACTACTTGGGAGGCTGAGGTGGGAGGATCACCTGTGGCCAGGTGTTGGAGACCAGCCTGGGCAACATAGTGAGACCCTGTTTCAAAAACAAACCAAAAAAAAAGCCAAGACACAGTCGCTCATGCCTGTAATCCCAGCACTTTGGGAGGCTGAGGCAGGTGGAGCATTTGAGGTCAGGAGTTCAAAACCAGCCTGGACAATATGGTGAAACCCTATCTCTACTAAAAATACAAAAAAATGAGCCAGGCATGGTGGTGCGTGCCTATAATCCCAGCTACTCGGGAGGCTGAGGCACGAGAATCACTTGAATCCAGGAGGCAGAGGTTGCAATGAGCTGAGATCACACCACTGTACTCCAGCCTGGGGTGACAGCGTGAGACCTGTCTCCAAAAAAAAAAAAGCTTTCTATATGGAATTTCTGCAAAGTGTGGCATGTGGGTGTTTGTGTGTGTGCAGAAACTCTAAGAGTTTTCAGCATTTACCATAGCACCTGCTTTGCTTTCAGCTGCTAACACTGGGGACACCATAACTTTGCTTCTTTATTAACTTGCATCTTATATCAACTTGCATCTTATATCAGCTATCTTCAGGGTGAACTTCTGTAGTTGCAGCTCTGCTTTGCCTGTGTTTTCAAAATCTGTTTGTACGTCTTTGATGATTTTCCATGTATGCAGTTTAAATAACAGCTATTGTGTGAATATTTTAAATAGGTTTTTGGGAAGTGAGAGTTTATAAGAACAGGGATGCAAGAAAGAGACATAGTAATTAATGATTTAGGAACTGACTCAAAATTAGATTTATCTCAGCAGAGGAAACTACTGGGTACTAATTGAAAAACTTGATGGATTGGACCACTGGAATTTCATTCAGTTACAGGTTCTGGAGTTAAAACCAATGGAACAGAAAGATTTCATCAAATTCATAGAATTTAATGCTAAGAAAATGTGGCCCCAGTATTGCCAACATGATAAAGATACAGCTCAGGAATCATCTGCAAGGTAAAACATTTAAAAATAGAGTTGGACATTCAGTGGTTTTATGACTGGGAGAATTAAGAGTGTTTCTTTTAAAAATTGCTCATAGAACTGTGAATGTATATAAAATTTTTAGTGTTGATAATTCTCTTCACCTTTTGTTCTTCTTCAAAAGCAACCAGGCATCCAGCCCTGAAAATGACGTTCCAGACTCAATCTTGTCACCCCAGGGCCAAAATGGAGATAAGTGGCAATATCTGCATCACAAACTCTCATCAAAAATAAAGCTCCCACTCCTTCAGCTTGTGGAGCCTCAGGTCAGTCTCCATCTACATGGTGTAAATAGCCTGTTTGTCTTTGAAAATCCAACAGGCATTCATTAAATAAACATGTATATTCTGCAAAAAGCAAAGTTGCCAAGTGAGTTTTTCACTTGGCTGACACATTCTCTTGATCTTGGAAACGTGCGTTAGGGACCCCTCCTTTGTGCTTCTGTAGCACCCAGGGCTTCCCTCATCAGAGCTTTTATTACACTATCCACCTGTTTATTTATAGTCTGTATTCCCCATTAGATGGGGAAGAAAGACAGATCATGTCTGCCTGGTTAGCATTTGAGTGCCAAGCACAGTACCTAGGACATCATAGACTCTCAGTTACTGTTTGTTGAATGAATAAATGAATGAATATATGTTTTAAGAAACACTTTAGCCGGGCACAGTGGCTCAAGCCTGTAATCCCAGCACTTTGGGAGGCCGAGACGGGTGGATCACGAGGTCAGGAGATCGAGACCATCCTGGCTAACACAGTGAAACCCCGTCTCTACTAAAAAAATACAAAAAACTAGCCAGGCGAGGTGGCGGATGCCTGTAGTCCCAGCTACTCCAGAGGCTGAGGCAGGAGAATGGCGGGAACCCGGGAGGCGGAGCTTGCAGTGAGCTGAGATCCGGCCACTGCACTCCAGCCTGGGCGACAGAGCGAGACTCCGTCTCAAA
>NC_045439.1:42437991-42480713 GCF_002776525.5 Piliocolobus tephrosceles | reverse complement strand
GAGGAAAACCCCGACAAAAAAAAAAAAAAAAAAAAAAAAAAAAAAAAGAAACACTTTAAAAACTATACAGTGCTATATGAGTGTCATTCATTCATCAGAAAATTCTTTGGAATCTACCATGTGCCAACCCCTGTGCCAATGGCACTGGCCAATTGGTGTTCCCTCTGATTGGCCCTCCTTATGACTGCCATATGGCTCTATCAGGGTGGCTTGCTGTGTCAGCCATTGCTGCCTCTCTCTAGACAGGGAGCAGGTGAGCAAAACAGCCCCATTGCATACAAGGCAGGCTTCTGCCTTCTACCACACACTCACATTGCCTGGGCAAAGGTTACCCATGATTTCCCAATTCCCCAGTCTGATAGGAACTTCTCAGCCGTCCTCTTTCCTCCTAAGGACCTTACTTGACTAATTAAAGTTGAATCAAACTCATCAGTTGGCCTTTAGCCTTGGTTTCTCCATATTACACTGTAACGTGTACATAGGTCTCTTGCAAAGAACTCCACTCATTGTTAGTTCTTTCCCGAAGCAGAGTCATCTACCACCTCACCCTGTTTCATTTTATTTGTTAGCTTTCCAATTTGAGGAAGAAGCTAACTCTGAATCATTCAGCCTTCTGAAATCACAGCTCATTTTCAGTACTTATTTAACTTTTCAATAACAAATAAAGATGCAAATCCATCCCTTAGAAGAGACTTGAATTCTATTCTGACAGTTGGCTGTGTCAAAAGTAAACTGGTAAATAAACAGCTAACCCTGTAGCATGAATGTTGTTATTACTAAACTGAAAGATTAATGGTTTCACACACACACACCACCTTTTTTTGTTTTTTTGTTTTTTAAGAGACAGAGTCTCAGCCGGGTGCAGTGGATCACCTGAGGTCAGGAGTTCGAGACCAGCCTGGTCAACATGGTGAAACCCTGTCTCTACTAAAAATATAAAAATTAGCCAGCCATGGTGGTGGGTGCCTGTAATCTCAGCTACTTGGGAGGCTGAGGCAGGAAAATTGCTGGAACTCGGGTGGCAGAGGTTGCAGTGAGCCGAGATTGCGCCATTGCATTCCAACCCTGGCAACAACAGCGAGACTCTGTCTCAAAGAAAAAAGAAACAAGTACTCACTGTTACCCAGGGTGGAGTGCAGTGGCATGACCAAAACTCATTGTAGCTTTGAACTCCTGGGCTCAAATGATCCCCCTGCCTCAGCCTTCCAAGTGACTAGGACTACTGGTGTGCAGCACCATGACCAGCCACTTAAAAATTTTTTTTATAATTTTATTTTTTTGGTAGAGAAAGTGTCTTGTTATATTGTATAGGCTGGTCTTGAACTCCCTTGAACTCCTGGCCTCAAGGGATCCTTCCACCTCTATTTCCCAAAGTACTGGGATTATAGGCATAAGCCACTGAGCCTGGCCTTTCCTCTCATTTTGATATCTAAATGAACCCTCAAGTATCTAAATATAACTAGTCATGACTTTTCAAAGCTGTCCAAAATATTAAAACTTGATTTAATTATTTTTTCTTATAAATGACAAGACAGACAAAAATGCTCACCAAGAAAATGACTCAGAAGACAGCATGCTAAGGCATCTTTTTCTGTTTAAATTAACATCAGCAGGCTGGACATGTTGGCTCATGCCTGTAATCCCAGCACTCTGGGAGGCTGAGGCAGGTGGATCACCTGAGGTCACGAGTTCGAGAATAGCCTGGCTAACATAGCAAAGCCCTTTCGCCTACTAAAAATACAAAAGTCAGCCGGGTGTGGTGGCAGATCCCTATTATCCCAGCTACTCAGGAGGCTGAGGTAGGAGAATCGCTTGAACATGGGAGACAGAGGTTGCAGTGAGTTGAGATCATGCCACTGCACTCCAGCCTGGGCGACAGAGCAAGACTCCATCTCGAAAATAAAAAAATTAATTAACATCAACAGGGTCTAAAACTGTCACTAATAGGGTTTCCCTTTGTCAAATAGGTTTCCACAAATATGGGTGTTCTACCCAGTGTGAGTATGTATAACTTTAGATACCCAACAACTGAAGAACTGAAAACCTACACCACCCAACTTGAAGACCTGCGTCAAGAAGCAAGTAACCTTCAGACACAGGTAGAAGCTGCACACAATGTATTTTCCTCATTGCAGTAATATAAACAGAGAAAGGAGATACCATCATTGTGACTTGATCATAATTGTCATCACAGAACAAATCATAGAACACACAATGGAATGGGTCCTAGGATTGCAAATAGAATTGGTCTTGCTTACGAACTCTAATAAATTTTGTAGTGGTTTCCTAGGGACTGTGTGCAAAGGATTCTGAGTCCAAGATCAGCAGGAAAGAGGATCATGATTGATGAGTTCTGTCTGCAGTGGTGATCTGGGATTGGAAGGGTGAGGGAGGAGAGTAGGGAGGGAGTATAGGCATGGTTTTCAACGCTGAGCAGACTTAACACTGAGGTAATGCTTGCTAGGTTATGTGCGGTGTCCATCAGAGAAGACAGTAGGAGACGGCCCAAGCTGGAGTGCTGACTAGCTATGGCATGCCCCTAAACTACTTGTAACTGTTCAAGAATTCAGGGTAGCTGTGGGTAAAGTAAAAGAGGTGACCCTAGCAGCTTATGCTAAAACAGATCTGTGGCTCCCAGACTCACCAGGCCCAATGCACGACACTGGGGACGTGCTTGGAGTCATACACCTAAGCCTTGATTCTCACAATCGGCTCATAAATGACATTTTCCCATTCCTCTGCAGGCTGTTCCTGTCTTTAAGACACTGTACCCACTCTTTGTAATCAACCGCTTCAGGCTTCTCTTTTTTGACTTCTTTTCCTTCTCCAGGCTATACTTGATTTCATTAACCGCTTTCTCCTACATTGGAATGTGGAGGGTGGGAAACAGTGGTAAAGGAGACAGTGTAATTTATCTGGGACCACACTTTCACCTGGATCACCCTGCTAAGGGATCCTTCATCTTATGACCTTTTAGTCCCATTCAGTACTCAAATAACTACCTAACGTTGAGCTTCTTAAACTCGTTTTTCTCCAAGTTTAACATTGTGAGTTTATTTATTTGTTCTGCTACCTAGTTCACAAAGTGTTTGAAGCAACTTATTACAAAAGAAGCATAACATAAATCGTAAACTCTAATGGAAACTAGGCAAAATATAGGTCTAGGAAGGCAAAGGTATCCTGATTTTCTTTTTCTTTTTTCCTCTTGATTCAGGAAAATATGACAGAAGAAGCATATATCCATTTGGATAAAAAATTGTTTGAACTATTCCTGACCCTTAGTCAGTGCCTCAGCAGTGTGGAGGAGATGCTGGAGATGCCCAGGCTTTACAGGGAGTATGGTTCTGGCCGGCAGGTGCACTGCGAGGTAGGGCACTTCTCACGAACCCATGTGTTGGCCATTACAGCAGCCCTGTGAGTTAAGCCTGAGTGGAAGCCTCTTGAAGTCAGAGCTCATTCATTGTCTTCCTTCCTCTCCACTTCAGACACTGGCTCTTGAGTTGAAGAAACTTTATTTAGCACTGAGTGACAAGAAGGGTGATCTTTTGAAAGCCATAACTTGGCCTGGCAAGAACACCAACTTGCTCCTTGAATGTTTTGACAACCTTCAAGTCTGCCTGGAGCACACTCAGGCTGCAGCTGCCTATAGAAGCAAGGCCCTGAAAGCTGGCCTTGATTACAACTGCAGTTACCAGGTATGATTCCGAGCACACAGCCTATTTTAGCACTGTTTTAAGTTACAGCATGGACCCCTAATGCCTATTAATTCCTATCCCTGGTGACATTTGTTAATAAGAATTACTAAGGGAAATGATGAGACTCTTCTGTTTGTTGCTCATGGTTGGAGATCATTTGAAATTGAAGCCCTGGCTGGGTGCAGTGGCTCATGCCTGTAATCCTAGCACTTTGGGAGAGACCGAGGCAGGCAGATCACCTGAGCTCCGGAGATTGAGACCATCCTGGCCAACATGGTGAAACCTCGTCTCTATTGAAAATACAAAAATTAGCCGGGCATGGTGGTGTGTGCCTGTAATCCCAGATACTTGGGAGGCTGAGGCAGGAGAATTGCTTAAACCTGAGAGGCGGAGGTTGCAGTGAGCTGAGATCATGCCACTGCACTCCAGCCTGGGCAGCAGAGCGAGACTCCATCTCAAGAAAACAGAAAGTGAAGCCCTTTCTGAAGTCTTGGCTGAGCGCAATAACTCATGCCTGTAATCCCAGCACTTGGGAGGCCTAGGTAGGTGGATTGCTTGAGCCCAGGAGTTCGAGACCAGCTTCAGCATCATAGATCCCATCTCAAAAAAAGAAAAAAGTAAAAAAAAAAAAGATAAAAATAGAGTCTTGAGGATGAATTTGTTGGGATGAGCTAACATAATGTTTAATTTCTCGTATTACATTTAGCCATTTAACAATTAAAATGGGGGGGTGGCATTTGTATTTGTTTTTCTAGGCTAGAGGGAGCCATTAACGCTTTTGAGGTAAGGAATGACAATCCGTGTATGTTTCAGGTAGATTCCTCCAGCAGTTGTCTAAAGTGAATTGGAGAGGGAGAGACTCCAGGCAGGTAGAAGAGTTAGGAAGCTACTAAAATTATCTAATGGAAAAGAAATGAAACCCAATACTATTTATGAATGAAGCTTGCCCATAAAAATCAAGCCTGAATCTGACCAAGCTTCTAGAATCCAAGTAAAACAGACACAAGAAAAGAAGAACAGGTTAAACAGCACACTGGGAGTGTAGTGTGCCAAATCCAGCCTGTGGGAAACTGTACTGAACAAATGACCCATTTTTTCACACACACACACATTCAAGAAACAAAAAAGAAAGGTGGTCAGGGATTCTGCAGATTCAGAGGGATCTAAGATGTACTTATCCATCATGACATACACACCTCATTTGGATCCTCATTGAAATAAATCAGAAAGAAAAATTATAGGCAATTAAGGATCTGTGAATCCTATCTGGGTGGTTAAATCATACTAAGGAATTGTTATTGATGGCAGGGGAGGAGTATATTGGAGTATTTTTTTTTTTTTTTTTTTTTTTTTTTTTTTTTTGAGACGGAGTCTCGCTCTGTCGCCTGGGGTTGGAGTGTAGTGGCCAGATCTCAGCTCACTGCAAGCTCCGCCTCCCGGGTTCACGCCGTTCTCCTGCCTCAGCCTCCCGAGTAGCTGGGACTATAGGCGCCCGCTACCTCGCCTGGCTAGTTTTTGTATTTTTTAGTAGAGACGGGGTTTCACCATGTTAGCCAGGATGGTCTCGATCTCCCGACCTCGTGATCCGCCCATCTCGGCCTCCCAAAGTGCTGGGATTACAGGCTTGAGCCACCGCGCCCGGCTATATTGGAGTATTTTTAAAGAGAAGGATGGGATCTTTATCTTTTAGAAATATATACTGAAACGTATACTAATGAAATGACTTGAGACCTGGGATTTGCTTCCAAATAGCCTGAAGGAAAGGAGATTAGGTACAGCTGAGAGCTGGAGGGAGGATGTAGAGGGAAGAAGGTCAGCCATGAATCAATAATTGTTGAAGTTTAATGATGATACAATGGGGATTTCTCTATTTTTGTATTTGTTTGAAATTTCTAATGTCACAAAAATTATAAAAACCAACTAAATATAAAAAAATAATGAAGGCCTAAATGAGATTGCTCAGTTTCCTGCATTTATCTTACAGAATGAAATAAAGAGATTATATGATCAGCTCATTAAGAGTAAGACATCTTTACAACAGTCTTTGAATGAAATCAGTGGCCAGAGTGTTGCTGAACAGCTTCAGGTAATCAAGTCAAAATAATCCAGACTGACTGAACTTTGAACCACAGAGCTTTGTGTTTAAGCCATGCTTCTGAGCTACTTTCCTTTGTGAGCAGCAGCAAGACTTAAGTACATAAATAAAAAGTGAAAACTATTTATGTTGACCTTTTAAAAACATCTCTTAATTTTCTGAAGCACGATGTGTTAAAACAACGGGAGACCATTTTCACTTATCAACCATGACAAAATGTGTATGTCCACTGTTGGTAAGGATTTTGGTAAATGAGACCCTCATCCTCTTGCCAGGGGAGTCCTGGGATCCTTTGTCTGTATATCAGAATTTTAAACATAAATACTCTCTCTTCCAGCAATCATTTGACTTCATTTATTTAGCAAATATTAATTGAGGATCCACTATGTTCAGGTACTGTTTGAGGTGCTGAACTTGTACTCCTCCTAAGGATATAAGATAAGTGCATAGAGATAAATATTTTGGCCAGGTGTGGTGGCTCACGCCTATAATCCCAGCACCTTGGGAGTCTCAGGCAGGTGGATCACTTGAGGCCAGGAGTTCGAGACCAGCATGGCCAACATGGTGAACCCTATCTCTATTAAAAATACAAAAATTAGCCAGGTGCGGTGGCACACAGCTGTAGTCCCAGCTACTCAGGAGGCTGAGGTGTGATCATTGCTTGAGTCTGGGAGGCAGAGGTTGCAGTGAACTGAACTGAGATTGTGCCACTGCACTCCAGCTTGGGTGACAGAGCCAGACCTTTGTCTCTAAACAAATAAATAAATAAATAAGTCATAAATATTTAAGGATGGACCCAGCAGCTCCGCTTGAATTAAAAACTGTGAATAACCTAAAAGTCCATTGAGAGCTGACTGATACAAAAGCAGGGTACACCCTTAACAATAGCATGCTGTGTGTCTGTTTCAAAGGAGCTAGATATGCGTATACTGATGTGAAGAGATGCTGAAGAGCTGGTGAGTGAGAAATGCTAACCACAGGACAGAGTGCTGTGGTGCAGTTCATGGAGTTTAAGTATATGCGCGTATACCCCTCCTGGTATGGAGCATGTTAGGAACTGGGGACCTCTGGGAAGATTGTTAAGGAGAGGTGAGGGAGCAGGAACTGGACTTTTCGTTTTTCCCTTCATCCCTTCCTGTACTGTTTAATTCTTTTTAGATGACTATGTGTACTTCTCTGACATATTGAAGGGTTTTCTTTTCTTGTATTGTCTCTCACTTAGAAAGCAGATGGATATACAGTGGAGCTGGAGAACGCCGAGAGCCGAGTGGTCAAACTACGAGATGAAGGGGAGAGGCTTTATTTACCTTACGTTTTACTCCAGGAGGTTTACAAATTAGAGGTATGCCTGAGCAGAAAACATTGACTCAGCACTGTGATTGTGAGGAGTCAGATTCTTTTCTTTCACCAACAGAGTTTAGACTTGTCTTTCAGTTATTGCCCCGGTTGGATGAAAATGCATTTGTGCACCTGCTCTTCTCTTTTCAGGATGTACTTGACAGTATGTGGGGAATGCTAAGAGCCAGGTACACAGAACTCAGCAGCCTTTTCATCACTGAGAGCCAGCAAGATGCTTTGTTGCAAGGCATGGTAGAACTGGTGAAGATTGGGAAGGAAAAGCTTGCTCATGACCACTTAAAACAAACCAAAAGTAAAGTGGCGTTACAGGCTCAACTAGAAAATCACAAGGTGAGACAGACACATGGGTTGGATGTCCCCTTCATAGACTAAAATCTTAAGGTATTTCTGAACGTGAACAGAAAGGATCCATTTTTCTTCTTTGTTGAAATTTAAGCTATTCCTCCTTCTAATAAACATCTATTAGAATGCTTAATGTGTACCAGGAACCCTGGTACATGCTGGGAATTTGAGCTATGAATAGAAACAGACACCGTTCCTTATATACATGGAGCTTTCACCTGATTGAGAAGATAGACATTTATCAACAAGTCTTCAAACAAATTAAATTGAGGATACACTCTATGAGAGCATTTAATAGCAGGAGGTGACTTAGGAAAGTTAGAAAAGGCTTTCCTGGCCTTGCACGGTGGCTTATGCCTGTAATCCCAGAACTTTGGGAGGCCAAGGCGGGTGGATCACCTGAGGTCAGGAGTTCAAGACCAGCCTGGCCAAAATGGTGAAACCCCGTCTCTACCAAAAATACAAAAATTATCTGGGCATGGTGGCAGGTGCCTGTAATCCCAGCTACTCAGGAAGCTGAGGCAGGAGAATCACTTGAACTCAGGAGGCAGAGGTTGCAGTGAGCTGAGATCACACCCCTGCACTGCAGCCTGGGCGACACAGCAAAAAAAAAAAAAAAAAAGAAGAAGAAGAAGAAAAGACTTTCCTGAGAACTAGAATCAAAAGGAAGGTGTATTCTTATGTAGTATAAGACTAGAATAAATCTTTTCATTTTCAAAATTCATTTCATTAAACAAAAACCTCTTGATCACCAGCTAAAGATAAAGAGTAATCTAGGTGCTGGTAATTAAAAATGTGTAAGACAGTTCCTACCTGAGGTAAGCTTACTGTCTAGCATTTGGAAGGTAGAGCTTAGTCTAAGAAAAGATGAAAGGTAAATATTGTATGAAGGATGGAGGGAAGAGGAGAAAATAATATTGATTATCTACAGTGTGTCAGGCCCCTTGCTAGATGCTTTTGTAAACGTCTCTATGTATATGTCATTTTCAAGGCTTAGGAGAAGGGATTCACATAATTAACAGAGGGGTCCCTACAGACAACTGGAGGAGGCAGTAAATGGAGAAGAACCAGGTGAAATAAAGCCTTCCTCTTGAAAAGTTCTTGAAGTTCAAATACAAATACAGGAAGCTTTATGTCCAGGATTCCTATAAATCAGCAAATCTCCTTTATTTAGTCATTTTCTTGAGTCGAAGTTAGAGCCAAGGTTAAGGCGCCCTGTCTTTTGAATATGTGGGCTGCTGAGTTTGCACTTGTCTTAAAATTCGTCAGCCACAGTGGCATCTGTTTTTTGGTTTTTTTGTTTGTTTGTTTTTGTTTTTTTAAGAGACAGGGTCTCTGTTTTCCAGGCTGAAGTGCAGTGGTGTAATCATAGCCCATTGTAGCCTCGAAATCCTGGTCTCAAACAATCCTCTCACCTCAGCCTCCTGAGTAGCTGGGACTATAAATGTGTGCCACCACACCTAGCCGGCATCTATCTTTTTGTAGCATTTAGACTCAAAGCAACTGATTTAGAAAGCTCTATCTGGAAATTGAAATTGACAAAAATGTTTGCCATTTAACATGGATTATTTAGTGGAAAATAACACTTAAGGATAATACTTCTTTATAATTCATTGAAGTTCCACTAGTGTTCAAAGACTAAGATTTTTTTTTTTTTTTTTTTTTGAGAGGGAGTCTCGCTCTGTCGCCCAGGCTGGAGTGCAGTGTCAGTGGCATGATCTCGGCTCACTGTAACCTCCACCTCCTGGGTTCAAATGATTCTCCTGCCTCAGTCTCTCAAATGACTGGGATGACGGGCATTCACCACCATGCCCAGCTAATTTTTGTATTATTGGTAGAGATGGGGTTTCGCCATGCTGGCCAGGCTGGTCAATTTGACTCTACATGGATGTCCTGGGATTTTGGATTTAAAACAAAAATAACTGGATATAAAGTTGAAGTGACTTGGTTTTTAAGATTTTCACAATTTCAAAATAAATATTAAAACTTTCTCCATCTCATAGATTTTTTTCCAGAAGCTTGTTGCTGACATGTTGTTGATCCAAGCATACTCTGCCAAAGTATTTCCTTCTTTATTGCAAAAGAGAGAGACATTTTGGGCAGAACAAGTAACAGAAGTTAAAATACTAGAAGAAAAGTCACGCCAACGTGGTATGAAGCTACAGAGTTTGTTGCAGGTATTTGGGTTATGTAAACGTTGTACTGAAGCTGGGAATTCCTGGTTTTCCATCACCACCCCGGGTGTTGAGAAGAAGTATCTAGTTATCATTAAGCTATAGTTAAATGGAAGCCTGACAGTGAGGAATGTGGAATGTGGACCCCTGCTCAGGTTCTGAGGCCACTCCCTGAAGGAAAGGTTGGCTGGGATTTCTCATACATAGATTTGGGATGGTACTGCGTCTCTCTGCCTTTTAGGTTCATGTATGAATAAGCAAAACGATAAGCACTTTGAGACCTTGAATGAGATCATTTGGGTGAAACAGTTACTGGTTTAGAAACTGTACTTCTTCAAGAGAACAGGCCCAGATGTTCTAAAATGGGTAATGGCAATCTTGTCTAAATTCAAAGAAAAAAGATAAGCATGCATAAAGCTCATTCTCAGTTTTGAGGCATTCCCCTCACGGCGTTTCATAGCCAATGTTAGTATTTAAAGGAAATAAAAAAGGAAGGAGGCTGGGCGCGGTGGCTCACACCTGTAATCCCAGCACTTTGGGAGGCCGAGGGGGGCGGATCACGAGGTCAGGAGATTGAGACCGTCCTGGCTAACACGGTGAAACCCTGTCTGTACTACAAATACAAAAAATTAGCCGGGCATGGTGGCGGGCACCTGTAGTCCCAGCCACTCAGGAGGCTGAGGGAGGAGAATGGCGTGAACCCGGGAGGCAGAGCTGGCAGCGAGCCAAGATCGTGCCACTACTCCAGTGTGGGTGACAGCGTGGGTGACAGAGTGAGACTCCGTCTCAAAAAAAAAAAAAAAAAGGAAGGAAATGTTTAACTTGATAATGTAATATGGTGTTATTTTTTGCTAACAAAATTTATTTTCTAGTTAGTGTGTCAAGTTGATATTTCTAATATGTCATGGTATTTTTTTAAAAAGACTCCACGGACCCAGTGAATGTTCTATAAAAGCTAAGTGAGCCACTATGTGAATAGATATGGAAATGAGTGAGGTGGTTATTTTTCTAACAGATGATGTTTGGAGTCAGTAACTCAGCTCTGTGGTGTGTTGGGATCCTAGGGGTGGGCGTCTGTGAAAACGGGGCAAGCTAAAAGATGACAAGACTAGGGCCAAGGCAGTTGTCCTCCCCTGATGAAGTGTAAGCCTGTACTCCTCAGAGACACCCTGAGCAGACCTATGCTTCAAGTGGCATGGGGGTTTGGTGGGCGTGGGCTTCGGCTTTGAGAGCAAGAGCAGCCTAATAAGAGCTTCTATTGAATAAGGGTCTAAAATTTAGCTCTTTCCCTTTCCTAGTAAGAGAAAGGCTCTCTTGTGGCTCTGAGGTCTCTACAGAGTTGCTAAGAGTATCACTTTAACTTCATTGTATTACTCCTTTAGTCATGTTACCCAGTTTGACAAGACAAGCATAAAACACTAACTGCCAACTGAGATTCTTTTTAAACCTTATCCTCAAAGGCAATGGAATTCTTTTCCATTCGATATTGAGCGCTTAGCAGAGTGGGTTACGTCTCTGACACACCTGGAATCTGTGCTTTAATTCTGTATAGTCTTGGTGTTCATTTTTGTTTGGTGATGAATTGTGTTGTTATCTGGAACCAATCTAGTAAAGGCTTCCACTGATTTGATGTCCTTGATTCTCTAGAAATGGGAAGAATTTGATGAAAACTATGCATCTCTTGAAAAGGACCTGGAAATTCTTATATCTACATTGCCCTCTGTGAGTTTGGTGGAAGAGACAGAGGAAAGATTAGTGGAAAGGATTTCGTTTTACCAGGTATTTTTCTTCCATTTAAGTTATCAAAGGCATGTCCATAGCACTTTGTGTTTTACATTTGTTTTGACTAAGTGGCTTGATTTTGAAGGTTTGAATTGAAACAAAACGTTCATCATATAGCTCACTGTTGAATGTATTCAGGGAGACTGCAGATTTGAATGTGAACTCCTCGGCATAACCACAAGTCTGGCATGGGGGAGAGGACCTTCTCTGAGTTGTGGCTCCATCACTTATTACTTCTGTGACCTTGCTGTCCCTAAGCCTCAGTTTTTTAATCTGTGGAACATAGATAATCGAGCCAATTCCACCTGTCTCTGGAAGTGAATGCCAATGAGCTACTAGTATAGAAATGAGCTGAAGAATGGAAAGAACTTTGTCACCTTCAGCCTCTAAACATATATTTAGTTTTATTCCTACAGTGAAGTCCTGAGTAGGTGTAGCCCACGAGACAGACAATAATCTTACCTGCCACCAGCATTATAAAAACATCCCAGGCCGGATGCAGTGGCGCACACCTGTAATCCCAGCACTTTGGGAGGCCGAAGCGGGTGGATTGCCTGAGCTCAGGAGTTTGAGACCAGCCTGGGCAAAATGGTGAAATGCTGTCTCTACTGAAATGCAAAAATAATAATAATAAATAAATAAATAAAAATAAAAATAAATTAGCTGGGTGTGGCAGTGTGTGCCTGTAATCCCAGTTTCTTGGGAGGCTGAGGTAAGAGAATTGCTTAAACCCGGGAGGTGGAGGTTACAGTGAGCCAAAATCACGCCATTGCACTCCAGCCTGGGCGACAGAGCGAGACTCCATCTCAAAACAAACAAAAAAAGACCCTCAAACGTTTAAACTTTTTGTGTGTAACTTTTTGTGTTATTGTCATCAGTCTCTGTGTCTCTAATTTTGGTGCCAAAGAAAAGATAAAACCTTAAAATGGTTTTCAAGTGGCATTGAGAACATGACTAACAAGATAAAAACAGGTTTTAAGTCTTCTCCCAGGAACTTAAAATTCCTAGTTTTAACTTTAGAGTATATGCCGTCAGAATCTGGGTTGTGCGGCTAAAGGCAGTTATCAAATATCAACTTTAAAACTTCAAAAGCACATTTATCACCTGAATGAACTAGGTGGGAAATGAAAGCAGGAAATCCTTCCAGGGCTCTCTCTTCCATGGAGATATTTTAGCCTCTATAAGGAACATTTTCCAGAGGCTGGGACACTGTATTTATACTCCCTGGATGTCTGGAAAGCTACAGTTGGTCTCGTTGCCACCTTATTAATTATATCGAGCCTAACTCTAAGGTAAAGCCGGGTCCTCTGGGGGGGGTAGGAGTGGGGGTGATGGGAGTACTATTTAGCTCTTTGTTAGTCTAGGGATATGGAAGGTGGCATCTAAACAGCTGAAAGAATGCAGTTGAGAACAGTATTTTAAGGCTTATTATTTTAAGCAACAGTCTAATATTAGCCAAAGTAATATGAGTATGATTGTTTTCTCCAAAAGTGACCATAAATATTAAAAAGAAAAAAATTGTTCCAAGATTTTAAATAAATTTGCCAGACTAAAGAAGACATATCTCATAAAGCCCATCTCACATATGGACTTCATAGGCTGTTCTCAGTTCAGAGTCAAGGAAAGGTTTGTGTGAGTCTGACAGATGTCATCATCTTGATCAGCCGTCGTCTGTGGGGCGTGGAACCTTCAAAGTTGTGTGGCCTTTGAAGTCCAACAAACCTGTGTTCAAATGCTGGTTCGGCCTAGTTACTCGTGCACAGACTGTCTCCATGCATATAATCGGTGAATTAGGCTGGGCATGGTGGCTCACGCCTGTAATCCTAGCACGTTAGGGGGCCGAGGTGGGTGGATAACCTGAGGTCAGGAGACCAGCCTGGCCAATATGGTAAAACCCCATCTCTACTAAAAATACAAGAATTAGCTGGGCATGGTGGCACGTGCCTATAATCCCAGCTGCTCAGGAGGCTTAGGCAGGAGAATCGCTGGAACCCCGGAGGCGGAGGCTGCAGTGAGCTGAGATCATGCCACTGCACTACAGCCTGGGTGACAGAGCGAGACTTCATCTCAAAAAAAACAAAAAGGGGGGGGGGGGTGAATTAAGACTTTTCAGAGATGTTTTAAGATGAAGAATCTAGCATTTCACTTAGAAAATTAAACTGATTCTTTTTTCTTTTAATACAGATGTTTGATATTTCATTCTAGCCCACACAGGCTCAGACACGGGGAGGGGATTACAAATGGGAGTGGTGGAAAGGGCCATGGAAGTGGAATTTTTTGGTAATTTTTTAAAAGGCTTAACTTAATTTGAAAATAGCAAAACTTCTGTTTTGATAATTTATTTTTTAAGATTAAACAGGTGTCAGGATAAATGGCATTAGATGAATCCAGCTGTGTTAGGTAATTACCTTTAGATAGACTTCAGATAATTTCATTTTTCTTTCCATGGAGTTGGATTAATGATATGCTATTTTAATTTCTTTTTCTAAAGTTTTCTTCCTTTCTGTCTACTGAATCTTTATATTCAGTAGAAGACTCTGGAAATGAATTTTCTGCCTAGTATTTGCATCTCATGGATAATAGAGAAATACTATTTTATTTATCCTCTTCTTATCTAAGTCACCATCTGAAGTGCTTCCCGGGGCAGAACAGAAATAAGGAACACCTGGTGGCTCTGCAATCAGAGGGGTGGTGGGGACTGAGCTGAGGGAAAAAAGGAGTAGGCTCTCCTAGAGCTGGCAGCTGCTGCTCAGTTATGGCCACCCTTTGCCACATGAGATGCAGACCAACAATTGCTAGGTCTTCCAGTTTTCCCAGAGACACTGGCAATCCTGATTGTTATGTAAGATTTCCTGGTGTTTCTTTCTTTCTTTTTTTGAGACAAGAGTCTCGCAGTGTCGTCCAGGCTGGAGTGCAGTGGCACAGTCTCGGCTCACTGCAAGCTCCGCCTCCTGGGTTCACACCATTCTCTTGCCTCAGCCTCTGAGTACCTGGGACTACAGGCACCTGCCATCACGCCCGGCTAATTTTTTGTATTTTTAGTAGAGACAGGGTTTCACTGTGTTAGCCAGGACGGTCTCAATCTCCTGACCTCGTGATCCGCCCCCATCAGCCTCCCAAAGTGCTGGGATTACAGGTGTGAGCCACCGCGCCTGGCCTAGATTTCCTGATTTTTCAAACTGATCTTAAGGTCACACAAAACCTGTCTATGAGCCCAGCGTGGCTTAAAGAGTGCCAGCTTGGTTTTTGTTTGTATGCAATAAGTCTATAAAGTTGATTTGGTTTATCTTTTGGGTTTTTTTTCTTTTTTTGAGACAGTCTCACTCTGTCGCTCAGGCTAGAGTGCAGTGGCACAATCTCAGCTCACCACAGCCTCCACCTCCTGGGTGGGTTCCAGCAATTCTCCTGCCTCAGCCTCCTGACTAGCTGGGATTACAGGTGCAGGCCACCAAGTCCTGCCTCAGCCTCCCAAGTAACTGGGATTACAGGCATGCGCCACCACGCCTA
The DNA here is from genome assembly GCF_002776525.5 of Piliocolobus tephrosceles. Taxonomy (NCBI): domain Eukaryota; kingdom Metazoa; phylum Chordata; class Mammalia; order Primates; family Cercopithecidae; genus Piliocolobus; species Piliocolobus tephrosceles. The sequence continues at coordinate 42,465,759 of NC_045439.1, read as the reverse complement.
GCTAATTTTTTGTATTTTTAGTGGAGAGGAGGTTTCACCATGTTGGTCAGGCTGGTCTCAAACTGCTGACCTCAGGTGGTCCACCCACCTCAGCCTCCCAAAGTGCTGGGGTTACAGGCGTGAGCTAGTGCGCCCAGCCAGTAAGTCTACAGAGTTGAATCTGTGCTCTAGAAATGCAAGATTGGACACCTATCATGAAAGGTGACCAATAAACCATTAATCATGCATCTAGTCAGACTATATAGTCTTGAAGGTTGGGAAAGTGTTACTGTTTCATCAGTAGACACAAATGTCAGTTTTAAATGCAGTATTTGTGAATAGCCTGCCAGACTTTATTTTCTAAATAATTCATTTTATGACTTTACTTTTTATTAGCAAATAAAAAGAAACATTGGTGGAAAACACGCCCGGCTTTACCAAACTCTGAATGAAGGCAAACAGTTGGTGGCGTCTGTGAGCTGTCCTGAATTAGAGGGCCAGATCGCAAAACTGGAAGAGCAGTGGTTGTCCCTGAACAAGAAAATTGACCATGAGCTCCACAGGCTGCAAGCACTTCTCAAGCATCTGCTCAGGTCTGCCTTTTTGGGGGTGGACTGGCTTCACATTGTCCTGTGGAGAAAGACCTCAGGAATTCTGTAGTCAACTAAATTTTACCTGCAACCCGCCTTATGCTGTTTTCTCTTGGGCAATCTAAAGCAGTTGGGGCCCTCTTCTGGGCTAAACACGATGTAGAATCTCTGATGGTTTGCTAGACACAGCATAACATGTAGTCAGTTTGCTGTGATCGTTTTTTCTTTTCTTTTTTGTTTCTAAGGAGGCAGGGTCTTGCCCTGTCACCCAGGCTGGAGTGCATAGAGTGCAGTAGCACAATCATAGCTCACTGCAACCTTGAACTCCAGGGCTCAAGCGATCCTCCTGCCTCAGCCTCCCAAGTTGGTGTGACTACAGGCATAGGCCACCATGCCTGGCTAATTTTTTATAGCTCTATAAAATTTTATACCTCTATAAAATTTTTTGTAGAGATGGAGTCTCACGTTGTTGCCCAGGGTGCTCTCAAGCTCCTGGCCTCAAGCAGTCCTCCTGTCTCAGCTTCCCAAAGTGCTAGGATTGCAAGTGTGAGCCACTGCACCCAGCTAGTTTACACATTTCTATAGAAGCTAGGAATTATGTTATAAAATATATATAGGTTACCTTTATACCACGATATTGCTCTTTCCTACCCTCTTCCAAAAGTTTTAAAGTTAAAAAAATTAAATGATTTTAGCTAAAAGTAGTTTGAAATAGCTCACAACAAAGGAGAATTTGTTGTGCTTAGTTGGTATAATCTTGAACCATGTGAGGAAGGAGGAGAACATGGAACATTTAAACCTCATTCTCATCCCTGCCTCTTCACCTAAGACAGTTTAAAAGTTACAAGAAGAGCAGAATTTTGTTTGAATATTTTCACTACCTCGGGCAAATATGTTGGGTGTTCAGCCAACAGCAGTTTGTTGTTACACAGCTTATGCAAATGCTGTGTGTGTGTGTGTGTGTGTGTGTGTGTGTGTGTGTGTGACCATATCTGTTAAAATGTGTGATTCTATTACATTCAAAATATTAAAAAGAAAAAAATTGTTCTAAGACTTTTAAATAAATTTGCCAGACTAAAGGAGACATACCTCGTAAAGCCCGTATCACATATGGACTTCATAGGCCATTCTCAGTTCAGAGTCAAGGAAAGGTTTGTGTGATAATAAATAAATAAATAATTTCATTTATTTATTTTTTGAGACAGGGTCTCACTCTGTCACCCAGGCTGGAGTGCAGTGGCATGATCATGGCTCACTGTAGCCTTGACCTCCTGGGCTCAAGTAATCTTCCCACCTCAGCCTCCCGAGTACCTCAAACCACAGCACATGCCACCACGCCTGGCTAATTTTTGTATTTTTTGTAGAGATGGGGTTTTGCCATGTTGCCTAGGCCTGTCTCAAATTCCTGGGCTCAAGCCATCCTCCCACTTTGGTATCCCAAAGTGCTGGTATTACAGGAGTGAGCCAACGTTCCTGGCCTATATTTTTAATATGAACAAATTTATAGAAGATATTTGATGAATAAAAATCTCTGCCCCTTCATTGGGTGTACTTTTGTATAGCTGTAATAAGAAATAAAAAAGAATGCTTTAGACTTCCTAATTGTTCTTTTTTTTTTTTTTTCCTGAGACAGAGTCTTGCTCTGTTGCCCAGGCTGGAGTGCAGTGGCGCAATCTCAGCTCACTGCAACCTGCACCTTCCGGGTTCAAGTGATTCTCCTGCCTCAGCCTCCTGAGTAGCTGGGACTACAGACATGTGCCACCATGCCTGGCTGTGTTTTTGTAATTTTTAGTAGAGATGGGGTTTCACCATGTTGGTCAGGCTGGTCTCGAACTCCTGACCTCAGGCAATCCACCTTTCTCAGCCTCCCAAAGTGCTGGGATTACAGGCGTGAGCCACCGCACCCGGCCTAAAATCTTCATTGTTCTTGCTAAGCTATAATGAAGAGAGTCCTAGAAAATGCCAGGGGCATCAGACTTGGGGCATGGTATAAAACATGATATAATCCTTATTAACATCACGATATTCTGAATGTTAGGACTAATCAACATAGGAAAACATATAATAAGATAAGAAGACAATTTGCTGGTGATGCATATCATTATCAGAGTATGTTTCTAATCTGCCTTCTCTCTCACTTTACTCCTGTTAGTTATAGCAGAGATTCGGATCAGTTAACCAAGTGGTTGGAATCTTCCCAGCATACTCTGAATTACTGGAAAGAACAGTCCCTCAATGTGTCTCAGGACTTGGATACAATCAGAAGCAACATTGACAATTTTTTTGTAAGTTGTAATAGCCTATTACTGGCCAGAAATAAATATCAAGGGAAAAGCATCAGGGTTGATGGATAATCTTTCGTATTTATTTGTGGATAAGGAATAAGACTTGGGCAAATAGTAGCTGTATTCAAACCTAGAACTGTTTATACTGTTCATTCATTTATAATGATAAAATATATTTTTAAATGACCCTATAAAATATATATAAATTTAAAACTTGCACTGGGTGCAGTGACTCATGCCTGTAATCCCAGCACTTTGGGAGGCCAAGGTGGGTGAATCAACTGAGGTCAGGAGCTTGATACCAGCCTGACAAACATGGAGAAACCCCATCTCTACTGAAAATACAAAATTAGCCGGGCGTGGTGGCACATGCCTATAGTCCCAGCTCCTCGGGAGGCTAAGGCAGGAGAATCACTTGAACCTAGGGGTGGAGGTTGCGGTGAGGCAAGATGGTGCCATTGCACTCCAGCCTGGGCAACAAGAGTGAAACTCGGTCTCTAAAAACTTGCACTGACATAGGTCATGTTTTACAAATACAAAAAATACAAGATCCAAAAACAACTTTATAAGGTTACTAACTTATAAATGTTTAACGTTAATAAAGGCATAGTTTTAAGTTATTGTAAACAAAATTGATATGTCTACTAAAAAGCTTTTGATCCATTGTTTTGAGATGTTTTTTGGAAAAAAATTCAAAAAATATCCCCCAAATTTTGGGGGAAAACTAAAAAGGTATTACTCTTGTAATATAATTACGTAATGATTATTGGTCAATGCACTTATGAAACGTAGTCTTTTCCATTAGACTTTTCTTGGTTTTTTTCCATTTTTCATACTTTGTAGCTGTGGTTACTCACTTTGGTATTAAAATGTAAATTTTTTCAACATACTTGAAAGAATCTCTACATAGGAAAGATTTAAATATTTTAATTACAAACTTGTTTCAAGTAATTCATTTAATATGCACGTTGTGTTGGGTTCCATAGTTTATTGTAAAACTTAACCATTTAAATAATGACTTATTTTTAAAAATACTAACCCACTGGGTGATAAGCTTCTTGAGGGGTGTGCATTCCATCTCTTTTGTTCCCCATTGTGTATGTAATGTCCGACAGTAGGAAAAAGGTGCGTGTGTGTGTATACACATTCAAATATTTACTATGTTTAATTGTTGACTCTAGCCAGTTATTCTGACTCTTACTTTCTGCTATATTTAAATTTTAAGTTTCTAAATTTTAAAACTCTCCTTTAGGAGTTTTCAAAAGAAGTTGATGAAAAGTCCTCCTTGAAGACGGCTGTTATAAGTACCGGGAACCAGCTTCTTCACCTGAAGGAAACTGATACAGCTACGCTGAGAGCTTCTTTAGCACAGTTTGAACAAAAATGGACAATGCTCATAACTCAGCTTCCAGATATTCAAGAAAAACTTCACCAGGTAAGTCTTTAGAGACTCAGCATTTGAATTAATGTTCACTTGTTAGCTCACAACTCTTTTGAAGTTATTTCTCTGACTCAATAATTTTCATTGACACTACCTGTTTTTCTCTGGCACCACTGAATATAGGTCTTAATTACTGGACCCTCCTCCAATGGGATTTTTCTTAAGAGAGAAATCAGGCTTAATTACTTTATTTCTCAGTTTATCTTTGCCACTGTGTTAGTTTATGTGAAGGTCATTGTCATTGTTTTGGGGTCGCTTATTCTAAGTTTGAATGCTGGGTTTGTTTTTTTGAGTAACCTGCGTAATTATATAGCAAGACCTTTTATCAAACCAGATATCATCTTTAGTGAAGCCCTGATTCATTTTGTTAACTGCAGGCAATTAAATGGAAATCATTTTGTTCTCACAGCTTCAAATGGAGAAATTGCCATCTCGTAAAGCAATCACAGAAATGATTAGCTGGATGAACAATGTGGAGCATCAAACTTCAGATGAAGACTCCGTGCATTCACCAAGTTCTGCATCTCAAGTTAAACATCTTCTTCAGAAGCACAAGGTAATTATGCAAAAGGAGCAGAAGTCTTTTCATTGAAACAAGAAGGCTAATCAGTTAGAGGGGTAATGCTGGACAAAGGGACACATAGGATATAATTTCAAAAAACGAATTCTAGGGGTAGGAAACTGGCGTGGTGGATGATTCTAGAGAGATGTTAGTAGACGTGCTTTTATTCTGCTTAAATTCCTTTTGCCAGCCCCCATCACCATAGGACAACCCAAGCAAGCTTTTAACAGACTCTCGTCTCATCTTTTTATCCCCACCCCACTGCCCCCACTAACCACGGGCTCTGCCTGACAGAGTGATTTTGATTCCTTACCTGTTCTTGGTGCTCTCTCTCATCATGCTGTGTACATGCTGCACCCTCCACCTGGAATGCCAGGGCCCATGTTTAATTGTATACGTCCTCTTAGTCATCCTTCCAAAGTCAGCTCGAGTTGTCCTCATTTGGAAATCCACCCCTGACTCTCCCAGCCGGGCTAGGTGACTTTCCTGGATTAGATGTCTCCATCATGCTATTAGTAGCTCCCATCATGCATTATTATAATTATTGGTTTGCTTGCCTGTCTCCCCACCTTGACTGAGCTTCTTGAGACCAGGGGCTGTCCTTCACCTCACTAAAATATAGCACGCCTATCCCAATACCTGCCTTCCTCTAACAGGTGTTAATGAAATGTTCTTTGAGGAAGAGAATGAGTAAGAAAAAATTGAGATCCTTCTACAAAGAGATATAAATGTGGCCTTCTCTGTGATATTTAATTTCAAGTAGATTTACTATTTCATGAGCCACACGCAAACACGTATTGTGTGCTCAGCAGTATGCTGGCCACTGGGAATACAAAGATGAGTGACACGTGTGGTCCATTGCTTTAAGACCATGCAGGCTGATGGAACTAGCTTCTGGTAGGCAGAAGATGGATGGCTTAATCACCAAGCATGATATTAGGAGAGGATTTTGTTTTTATGTACCATCACATCCTAACTTCAGTGTGTTGTAAAATCTTTGAAAAGTCTACACGTGTGTATTCTCACAGGCTGTAGCAACCTAGCACATACCACATGGCTGTCACCCCCAGGTGTCTCCAAAAGAGGTTCTAGAGCTTTGCAAGGATGAAAATCAATAAATGACAGGTCTGGCAGAAATGTTGGCCCTGGTTGGGTTTAGGGTTGCTGTACAACTTAAAGCCACCCAGACTTTCTAAAGCCACCTGAGAGGCCTTACCTATCCCCGAAGGAACAGGGAAGCTGCCTAAATGACAGAGTTCCTTAAAGGTATCCTGAGTTTTCTGAGAGAGCTTTTCCTTCCTGTTTCCCATCTGGTTGTTTCCATGAACCCTCAGGATGGCCCCGAATTCCCGCACAGCTCACGGGCAGCCTCCCCCAGGAAGCTTTGTCATATCCTGGGTCCTAATTTCAGTTCAGATGATAGCAACTGCCACACACAGTGCCCCTCTGACTTTTCAGCCTATTTGAAAGCAATGCATCTCTGTGCAATTCCCCGAAAGAATCTCTACTCCAATAAAGCCAACTCCTGGTGTAGGTTGGGGAGGGTAGAAAGGAACTCCTGACAGGTGCCCCTTGATTAATGGATGGGAGCTTGGCGCCCCCTCGAGTATATAAAGGGAAATCCAGTTGATCTGACCAACTTTCATGACTGCTTTGGATGTTTAACTTTGCTTATTTTAGGAGTTTAGAATGGAAATGGACTATAAACAGTGGATAGTGGACTTTGTTAACCAGTCGTTACTTCAGCTAAGCACCTGTGATGTAGAAAGCAAGCGCTATGAAAGAACAGAGTTTGCAGAGCACCTGGGGGAGATGAACCGCCAGTGGCACCGTGTACATGGGATGCTGAATAGAAAGGTGTGTTCCTGGGTCACAGCTGGATGTGTGGTTTGGCCTTTGTAAAATACACTCTCTGAAAAATCAAAAAAGACATTCAATTAGTTGACTAACTGATTGCTAAGCCTAATAATCATCTCAACCATAGCCCTTTTATAAATCCTATGTTTTAGCATTTGCCATTGGTACCTATAAGATAATATGGAAATAGTTCTTATATTTGAGATTTCTTAGTGGGAAGTTGAGCGAGGCAAGCGAAGAGGAGGAATTTTATTTAGGAACATGTCAAGTATTATGTCAGGCTCCTAAATGATCAGCGATTTTACAATTTCTATGAAAGCAGATGTTCAAAAGGGGCAAAGCTATTTCAGCTTTGAAAAGGTTTATGAAAAGAAAGAAAAATGCATGTGGCTTTTTGGTAGACTTTTCACTCCATGACTCTTGAAAAGATTTGGAAAACTTATTCCTGAAAAAATACTTTACATATAATCATAATGCTAATGGGTATGTTTACTGTGTAGAGAATGCATACAAATGAATTTACACAATTAAGAAACAAGTACATGAATGGACAAAGGACATGAACAGACAATTCACAAAAGAGGAAATTATAGTTAGCAAATAAACATGGAAAGATATCATTAGCAGATACTCAAACACCGTGTAACATAATGCACTTAATTACATTAGGAAAAAAATCAGATGAGGACAAAACTCAAAGCTGTCACGTTCATACATTGCTGATAATGGCTTAAGTACTCTCTTGGACAGCATTTGGAAAATTTAAAAAACCGTAATAATAATCTTATCACTTAACCAAGCAAGTCACCTCTTACACATTTAAGTAGATAGTCCTTCAGAAAAGAAAAAGATGCGCAGAGTGTTCAGTTCAGCATCGTTTACAGCGGTGAAAAGGTACCATGCTTTAATTCACACTGTCAGGGAATAATTAATCAAATTATACTGTATTAATTTGATGAAACATTAGGGCAGCCTTTTTTTATTTTTATTTTTTGAGACGGATTCTCGCCCTGTTGCCCAGGCTGGAGTGCAGTCGTGCGATCTCAGCTCACTGCAACCTCCACCTCCCAGATTCATGCAATAGTCTCAGGCCTCCCAAATAGCTGATATTACAGGTGCCCGCCAATACGCCCAGCTAATCTTTGTATTTTTAGTAGAGTCGGGGTTTCACCATGTTGGTCAGGCTGGTCTCGAACTCCTGACCTCAAGTAACACACCCACCTCGGCCTCCCAAAGTGCCGGGATTACAGGCATGAGCCACCATGCCTGGCTGGGCAGCCTTTTAAAATTACGTCATGACAGGCCAGGCGCAGTGGCTTATGCCTGTAATCCCAGCACTTTGGGAGGCCGAGGCAGGCAGATCATGAGATCAGGAGTTCAAGACCAGCCTGACCAACATGGTGAAACCCCGTCTCTACTAAAAATACAAAAATTAGCTGGGCATGGCAGCATGTGCCTGTAACCCCAGCTACTTGGGAGGCTGAGACAGGAGAATCGCTTGAACCTGGAAGGCGGAGGTTGCAGTGAGCCAAAATTGCGCCATTGCACTCCAGCCCGGGTGACAGAGTAAGACTCCGTCTAAAAAAAAAAAAAAAAAAAAAAAATTATGTCATGACACAGTACTTATAAGGTATTATAAAAAAGAATATTAAAATGTACGTATATTATAATTATGACCTAATAAAAAAATTATTATGAATGAGAAGAATCACAGACATTAAAGATAATGATTATTTTATTGAATTGATAAATTATTTATTATTGATATTGGTAGAAATTTTTAAGAACTCTAATGCAGAAAGTCTGAAGAAAGAAATTTTTCTTACACTTTGCATATATTAATAGATGACTCAATGAAAAATATCGAATGTTGGGAACATTTTATTTTGTTCACATCTGAAACTCACAACAGCTACCTTTCTCAGCAGATTAGTTTTCACCTGAAATATGATATTTTTTTTCTAAGAGGAGCTTTAATTCTGTTTTCTGATTTATGAATCTTTATTTCAAAAATTATCAGCATCTTATTACATGAAATATTAGAAATTTGAGAAGAAACAAAATTGTTTTTTAAAAAATGACATCATGGCATTTACCTTTTAAAAATACATTTTAACATTTTTTGTAATTGTTAAATTCATCACTTAGATACAACATTTAGAACAACTTCTGGAAAGTATCACTGAGAGTGAAAATAAAATACAGATTTTGAACAACTGGATGGAAGCACAAGAAGAGAGACTGAAAACTTTACAAAAACCTGAAAGTGTGATCTCAGTGCAGAAGCTGCTCCTGGACTGTCAGGTGAGGAAGGGAACAGTGTCCCAATGTCCCGCCCAACCCTTGAACTGGGGCGACTCGGTCACCTCTCTTGCCCCAAGGATAAGTTGCTGTAGTTTATGGAGACTCTCTTCCAGCTCCCCTCTATTTACTTATTTTCTTTTTTTTTTTTTTTTTTTTTTTTTTTTCACCAGTCATCTTTTATTTGGAGGTTAATTCCCATTAGGACATGAAAGGATTCAGCAACGATCGAGATTGTGTTCCTCACGGAGGGGCTCAGGCCAAGGTCATGGGGTTGGGGGGTGGTGCAGAGCGTGTCCTCTTCAGTGGTATTTGCGGTGCCGCTCGTGCTTGAGATGCTTGTAGGAAATGCAGTAGTTGAAGAGCACGTAGCATGCCAGCACCATGGTAATCCCCGAGATGCTCCATTTCCTCACGTTAATGTACTTGTTGTAGTACCGGTAGTAACCTCTTTGAAATGCTCCGAGAATGCCACTAGGGCTGAAGTCCCGCATCAAGATCCAGCTTGGCAGCTCCCCCAGTTTGACCTCTAGAAGTTTCTTGTCCTTCACTGGTACGACTGACGCCATCTTGGAGTCCTGGTGTCCGCTGTGCCTGGCCGCGCTAGAGCTGCGGGATAGGAAATGCACGCTCCCTATTTACTTATTTTCTTATGTCAATTAGATAATGACCCATGGGTTTTACGAAATTGCGAAGTGCCATTTTTTCTGATAAGCAGAAGAATGTATTTTCACGGTTACAGTATTGTTCTCCTAAGAGTTTTGAGTAGTACTCTTGGGGAAAAATGCTCAAAGGGAATTTTGATTTAAATGCTTTCCAATTTTCCATCTGTTTAATCATTTTGCCCAGTGTTCACAAAATTACTCTAAAGGTTTCATTATTTTTAGCATTTCATTCTGTGTTTTCTCAGAGGAAAATGATTTTCTTCTACCTATCATGCATTGTGTTTTAAAAAGTTCACTTGTCCCTTGGAACCTCTGTCTGAATCACACTGGGCTTGAGGGTGTTGTCCATTGTTCAGCTGTGCTTTGCCACATCACTCAGTCTTTACACATTGATCTTGCTTTAGCACTGCCTTTATGACTGCTGCCCATTCAAAGCACCTCTGCCATCGCCATCATGGCAGGCAGCACACGCTGTGCTGTTTCTGCACTTCCTGTTTGACGGCCTTTCAATAGTCACTGTCAGGACTGGAAAGTCTGGCCGGACCGCATTTCTACTGAGGAGGTTAGGAGATAGCACTGGATGTAAATGTGAGCAGCAGCACCACCGTAAGAGGCCTTTTCACATGCTCATACCCTGTTCCCACCTCCCCATGAGCCGTCTCCACTTTAGCCTTCTGACAGCCACCTTGGAGTCAGTGTGCTTCCTTACTGGAAGCCTACATTCCGCAGCCTGATGCTGGACTGTCCCCTAGCAGGTGGTTCTTTCCAGAGCCCAGAAGGTGTTTTCATGCGTGTCGCTACCTCCGGTTCTCATTAGGTGCTCTCGACTTACTCCTTGCTATCTGGCCAGTCTGTCTCAATCAGGCTGGCTTCCTTCAGACCACCCTCAGTGCAGGCCTGTCTCATGCAGCTGCTTCCAGCCCACTTGCCAGCCTCCCCCCTCATTTCTTTCTGATTCATTCTCCACATTGCTGCAGAGGGATATTTTTGAAATGCAACGGGTCACAGCAATCTCCATTTGAAAATCCTCCAGTGGCTCCAGATTGACCCCAGAATGAAGTTCACATGTTTTAGAATGACATTCTGGTCCCTCACCTACAAAGAGTTGCAAATATACCTAAGTCAAGCGAGTCTTACACAGTTGGTTCTCTTTTCGATAGATAATTGTAGCCACTGAACAAGGTTGAAATGGATTAAGTTTAGCTATTCTTCCCACAACCTCACTACCAAGTTGTAATAAAACAAATTCCAGACACAATGCCACCATCTATGGAAATGTAGATTAGCAAGCAAGCTCTAAAAATAGTTTATATAAGTTCAGCAAAGCCTCTCTGTCCTCTTTAGAGCACCAACCACCGCTTTGCATGAAAGACAGACATGGTAATATTCCAGAAGCAAGCGTCCCTTATTTCTATGGCCAACATTAGGCAACCAGAATCCTTGGAGTTTAAACTGGATACAAAAACCACATAAGGACTTACCTTAGGGATTATTGCACCGGGTGAAGGCAACAGGCTATGCCCATTTCTTATAGCCTGTTCAAGTAGGGGTGGAAATTGTATCTACAGTAGTTTAGCCAATCCATGGATCTTGAGTACATGAAATTTACCAGTGAGAACTCATTTCTCATATTCATTATGTTATTTAATAAGCCATTAAGGCTGGGTGCAGTGGCTCACGTCTATAATCCCAGCCCTCTGGAAGGCCGAGGTGGGAGAATTGCTTGAGCCCAGGAGTTCGAGACCAGCCTGGGCAAGATGGTGAGACCTTGAATCTACAAAAAATTATTTAAAAATTAGCTGAGCATGGTGGTGCATGCCTGTAGTCCCAGCTACTCAAGAAACTAAGGGAAGAGTATCCTTTGAGCCCAGGAATTCAAGGTGACAGTGAGCTATGATCATGCCACTGCAGTTCGACCTAGGTGTCAAAGCAAGACCCCATCTCTAATAATAATAATAATCCATTAATTTTACCAATAGAAAACCATTTCTAACATTCGCTCTGCTCATTAGAAAAATGACTAGTGTTGATTGAGACAAGGAACTTTAAAAGAAATGTACAGACGTGCCTGGCCAGCATCATCCCTTGTCAGTCCCCATTTGCCTCTGTGCCATTACATTTGCAGCTGATTGCAGAATTATTTCTACCTCCCTCCCCTCGCCCCCACCATCCACACACAGGTTCTCCTCTGCTTTTTTCAGAACTCAGTCGAAGCACCCTGACCCTCTCCCTCACCACATGCCCACTAACTGCCTTCCTACCAACTCCCACATTTCCATTAGCTCATTTCTTCCTATTTTAAAATTTTATGCTGCTTCTTGGATGCCTCTTTGTAAAAGGCCATAAACAAGGCAGAGATGGAAGCAAATAAATAAAACAGGCTTCCTTAGCACCCCACGTAGCATCATGTGTCAGAGACTGTGTTGGACTCATCTGTCCACGGGTCTATCCTCTCCCAGACTGTGGGTTTCTCAAGGCAGGCTGGCACATTAGCAGGCCCGTTATACCTGTCACTGCCTGTGAAATTCATAGGTGCTTAATAGTTGCCTGAGTATATCTATTAGTAGACCTAAAAGGCTACTTTTCTATAAATACTAATTTCTCTCTCTCTTTTTTTTTTTTCACTATTCTTTGCATATAATAACTAAAATGAGACCAGGTGCAGCTGCTCACACTTGTAATCCTAGCATTTGGGAGGCTAAGGCAGAAGAATCACTTGAGGCCAGGAGTTCAAAACCAGCCAGGGCAACACAACAAGACCCAGTCTCTAAAAAAAAAAAAAAAGTTATTTGGGCATAGTGTTGCACACCTGTAATCCTAGCTACTTGGGAGCCTGAGGCAGGAGGATCACTTGAGCCCAGGAGTTCAGGGTTTGAGCAGTAAGCCATGATCACGCCACTGTACTCCAGCCTGGGTAAGACCCCATCTCTAAAAAAACAAAACAAAAAGAACTGAAAAAAAGGAAAAGAAAATGATGAAAATGATTGATGTATACTTTAATGACTTCTCCCAGGGTAGAATGCTTCAGTTCAGGTAAGCTTCCTAAAGTGGCTTTACTGTAGAAAACTTAAGGATTGGAGTTGATGAAACATGAAGACATTAGGGTTTGAAATATTCTGAAGGGCTTCTAAAAGTCGTTGGTGACTGGAAAAAGGCCACGTTTGACGTATTATAATTATTATCAAGGAAAATTGTGTAGTTGACTAGAGTGGGGAGGTTTGAGATGAGGTTGTTAATCCCTCAAGTTTGATGCCTCTATATATAAGCAAGCACAGCTTCTTAAAGAACTGTGTTCATGGTAAAGTCAGAGGAATTTAGATATTTTAAAAATATTTAACTCTGGTTCTCACAGAATAGAAAACCCGGACTTGCAAATTCTAGTCAGTCTCCATAATTAGCAAAAGATTGTTTTTAATTCCACCCTGATTTATATGTAGCAAATTAGAATTTAAAGTCAGACATTAATTTGCCGGTGAAGTGGGAGTTGGGAAACTCGAAGGGTACTGTTAGGCCTCAGTGAAGCAAGGTCAGATGACAGGACTGCTGGGCCAAATCCGTATTATTCTGCAGAGCAAAAGAAACAAGCGACCCCACCATGTGTGGGTGTTCGTGTGCTGCTATTGCCGTGGCCTTTTTTTTTTTTTTTTTTTTTTTGATACAGGATCTCACTCTGTCACCCAGGCTGGAGTGCAGTGGTGCAGTCATAACTCACTGTAGCCTTGTGCTCCTAGGCTTAAGAGATCCTCCCACGCTGGGTGCGGTGGCTCAACGCCTGTAATCCCAGGACTTTGGGAGGCCGAAGCAGGCGGATCACTTGAAGTCAGGAGTTCGAGACCAGCCTGGCCAATATGATAACCCCATCTCTACTAAAAATACAAAAATTAGCTGAGCATGGTGGCACATGCCTGTAGCCTCAGCTACTTGGGAGACTGAGGCAGGAAAATGGCTTGAATCCCGGAGGTGGAGTTTTCAGTGAGCCAAGATCACCCCCACTCCAGTCTGGGTGACAGAGCAAAAAAAAAGGATCCTCCCGCCTCAGCCTCTCAAGTAGCGGGGACTACAGGCACCTGCCACCACACCCAGCTAATTTTTGTATTTTTTTTATAAAGACGGAGTTTTGTCATGTTTCCCAGGCTGCTCTCAAACTCCTGGGCTCAAGTGATCTGCCTGCCTTGGCCTCCCAAAGTGCTGGGTGGGATTACAGGCATGAGCCACCATGCCCAGCGTGGCTATTGTTTATGCTGCCATTTTTGAAGTGTATGTGTGTGTGTGTGTGTTGTTATTTCCTTTTGTCTGCTATGTAGTCATTTCTCATCAGTTTCCTTTAAATTATCGGGGAATTATGACAGCTTATTAGTAAATAAGTGTTTTTAGAAATCTCTAATCAGTCGAGCCTTTAGGGGAGACTGTTTTATAAATTGAAAGAAGGAAAGTGATTGAATATTCTTAAAGTGTTTTCAGTTATAACTTTGCAGATGAAAAAAGTTAGATTTAAACCTATGATAAAAGAAACATGCTAATAAATAAGGCTGTCAGGGTGTGAGGGAGCAAGTTAGGGTGGCAGAGATGGACAGAGGTAGCAGCTGACTGAATCTCGTTGGCAAAGGCTATTTCAGAGAAGCCGTTTTGTTTCCTGGGTGCCTTTGTAACCAGTCCAGAAGAAGAATATTTCATAAATTCACCCACATGTTAGTATGGGTGGATTGTTATGACAGTGAGAGGTTTTCTGTTAATATGCTATATATTCATGTGGTTCTAAATTCTAAAAGCATAGGGGGTCATACAGTGGAAGATTCCTCCAGCTCCGTTCTCTCGTCCATTCTTACTCCCAACCCTAGCCTAGTTTCTTATGGAACAGATTTTTTTCCCCTTTTTCTACTTTCCAGTCCAGAAGATCCCTGACATTCATTGATTTAGAGTTTGTGATTTCCACATTCCAAGAGTGACCTGAGGGCTCCTCACATGTGGTAATCTGGCAGTTTTGCTGGATTGGATTTCAGTGCTCCGCTGTGAGGCTAGCACGAGGGAGGTCGTCCCTCACCAGGGTACAAACCCAGCCACCTGCTCAGCTACCGCATGCCAATGAGGCACTCATGTTTCTCTTTCCTTATGGACCGTGCAGTGATTCTTACAAAGGATTAAAAAAGAAAAAAAAGCTGGGATGATCCTTATCCTAAGCAATTTTCAAGAGAGAAATAGAACATGAGCGAAGGGTCGTTAACTTGAGGCCATGCATTCAGAACACATGCATCTGGATGGAAATGTAATGCTAAAGAAAGTATGCAGAAGCGTGTCCCAAATTTGTGAACTGGGAGACTTGAGGGAAATTCAAAATGAATCCCTCTGAATGCTAAAGATCTCTTGTGTTTTCCAGTGGTTTTGTAATGAGCATGTAATGCTTTATAAAAGTTTAAACTTTTTCCAAGTTGGATTTCAACTGCAATCCTGAGAAGGACAAATAAGCAGCTCCTGCCGTCCTTCCTCTAAGTAGGATGGCAGCGTTGCTGCTGGCCTCATTCATCTCTGTTTTCAGACCGCTGGCTCCATGGTGTCCTTTGTAGTAGAGGGATCCTGTAGGTTTTTAAAAATGTGTCTATAAAGAGTAGACCAGGTCAAGGTGCCTCTTATGAGTGAATTTAAACTAAGAGGTAGAAAATGATTAAAGTTATTACTGAACTACCAACAGTTATATCATCTGTCATTTATATGATGCTACATGGTTTAAAGGCACCTTCCTGCTTGTGATTTTATTTGAGTTCTCAGCTTGGCCTTGGCACACACGGTGTGGGGTATCATCACTTTTTCCAAATGAAAAAATGGAGACGCATAGGTTTGATGACTTATGCCTGGTCAAACAGCCAGTGCAGGGCAGACGTGGAATGGGGACCAGATCTCAGACCAGCATCCTTTCTGCTCTGCCATGATGGTTCAGACGTGTTGCCTAGATTCTCCTAAAATACAGACTTGTGTCATGTGTAATTGAACTAAGAGTATTATGATTTAAGTGTCTTTGATGTAATGCTATTTAATTATATAATCTAATGGCATTTTTATTTGGAAAGAGTGAACGCGTCTCTGACACCTTATTATTTGTTTTCTAATATTGTGCATTGAAAACCTTTTCCTGTTACCCTTCCAGGATACAGAAAATCAACTTGCAATTAAATCCAAAGCACTGGATGAGTTGAAACAAAGTTATCTGACTTTGGAGAGTGGGGCAATGCCATTGTTAGAAGATACAGCATCCCGAATTGATGGGTTATTTCAAAAGAGAAGCAGTGTTCTCATTCAGGTACTAGAATTCATTTGAAATGTGCTATTTCTCTTCACTTTTTTTTTTTTTTTTTTGAGACAGAGTCTCGCTCTGTTGCCCAGGCTGAAGTGCAGTGGCCGGATCTCAGCTCACTGCAAACTCCGCCTCCCGAGTTTACGCCATTCTCCTGCCTCAGCCTCCCGAGTAGCTGGGACTATAGGCACCTGCCACCTCGCCCAGCTAGTTTTGTTGTATTTTTTAGTAGAGACAGGGTTTCACCATGTTAGGCGGGATGGTCTTGATTTCCTGACCTCGTGATCCACCCGTCTCGGCCTCCCAAAGTGCTGGGATTACAGGCTTGAGCCACTGCGCCCGGCCACATATTCTTCTTTTATTTTATTTGTTGTTGTTTTCATCCTTTACTCGTGGAGACTCTATACCAAACACTGAAAAGTTGCTGAGAAAAATAATTGAAGTAAGTTAGAGAGAAGCATTACAAGTCCCATTTTATGCACTGAATAATTAGAGGTAAGGCCACCAATTCCGACGTCATTGACAGGCTGCAAATCCACTTAGTTATCTTTATTTTGTCTAATGTACTCACACAGACATAAATATCTCCATACCCCAAACCCAACAGAGTATATGGCATTGTTTCCTGGCAAGATATACAGA
Source organism: Piliocolobus tephrosceles (assembly GCF_002776525.5). Classification (NCBI taxonomy): domain Eukaryota; kingdom Metazoa; phylum Chordata; class Mammalia; order Primates; family Cercopithecidae; genus Piliocolobus; species Piliocolobus tephrosceles. The sequence goes on along the minus strand of NC_045439.1, from coordinate 42,449,151 downwards.
AACAGTGATGAACCAGTGTCTCTATGTACAGGGAGATGCCTCAGGGAGGAAGTGATCCTGTATCATGTAGCCTCTATGAGCTAGGAGCATAGTCAGCTCCAGGAGGACTCTAAAGGTTGAAAGAAACACTGCATGGTGTTGAAGAGGGAGTATAAAGGAAGAAAGCGGGCAAGACATCTAATAATCTTACAAAAGTCATGTCAGTGTCAGCATTTTACCCCTTCCAGGAGGAGAGCACCAAAAGAGAGCAAACTCAGGCATCTCTAGACATTGCACCCTTGACATTTTCCCACAACAGAGGAAGAGAACTAAAAATGCTAATCAATTATACCAATGAATTGGTATAATCTATCAATGATATAATCTATACCATCAATTATAGATGTGTCCATGTTTCCTAGAGAACCTTCACTGTGGGTTGTCACCTACTAAAATCTACTTTCAACCATTTGTACCAAGAGGTAATAGGGAATAACCTGCACGAAATCCATAGGCAACACTCAGCCTCATTCCTCAGTCCCCATTTCCCCAGGAATCTAGCAGAAAAATAGGGATGAGCTCATTCAGTCATTTGTTAAGCATACATTGTGTGAGGTACTTTGCTCACTGCCAGGGTTACAAAGATAAACAAGAAAATAAATGAATCCTACCCTCAAAGAGCTCATAGGCTAGTGGAAGAAACACACGTGAACAGATAATTACAATATAATAAAAATATAAAGAGAAAATTAAATGAGATAATGCATGTGAAAACATGCAGATAGTACTGTCATAAGGATAGACATATATATACTTGGAATGGAATTGAGAGTCCGGAAGTAAGCCCTCACATTTATAGTCAATTGATTTTCAACAAGGATTCTAAGACAATTTAATGAGGGAAAACATTTCCTTGAAAAATGGTGCTGGTACACCATATATCCACATGTAAAATAATGAAGTTAGACCTCTACATTCATACAATATACAAAAATTAACTCAAAATAGATCAAAGGCATAAATGCAGGCCAGACATGGTGGTTCGTGCCTGTAATCCCAACACTTTGGGAGACTGAGGTGGGGGATCATTTGAGGCAAGGAGTTCAAGACTAGCCTGGGCAACATAGCAAGACTCCCATTTGTATTGAAAAAAAAAAAAAAGACATAAGTATTAGAGCTAAAAGTATAAAACTGTTAGAAGAAAACATAGGTGTAAATCTTCATGACTTCGTGGATTAGGCAGGGGTTTCCTAGATACGACACCAAACTCATAAGCCATCAAAGAAAAAAATAGATAAATTGGACTTCATCAAAACTAAATACTTTGATGTTTTAAAGCATAGCATCAAAAAAGTAAAAAAGGCAAACCACAGATTGGGAAAAAAGTATTTATAAATCATATATTTGATAAGGGACTTAAACCTAGAATATATGAAGATTTATCACAACTTGATAATGAAAGGAAAAATGACCAAATGAAAAAATTGGATACAAGCCAGGCTCAGTAGCTCAGGCCTGTAATCCCAGCACTGTGGGAGGCCGAGGTGGGCGGATTGCTTGAACTCAGCAGTTTAAGACCAGCCTGACCAACATGGCAAAACCCTGTCTCTACCAAAAATAGAAAAAATTAGCTAGGTGTGGTGGTGAGTGCCTGTAGTGCCAGCTACTTAGGAGGCTGAGGCAGGAGGATCACCTGTGCCTGGGAGGCAGAAAGAGCAATGAGGCTAGAACACACCACTGCACTCTAGCCTGGGCAACACAGGGAGACCCTGTCTCCAAAAAAAAAAAAAAAAAAAAAAAAAGACAAATGATCTAAATAGACATTTCTGTAAAGAAGATAATACAAATGGCCAAAAAGCACATTGAAAAGATGTTCAGTGTCATTAACCATCAATGAAATGAAAATCAACGCCACAAAGAAATACCACTTCCCACCCACTAGGATAGCTATAACAAAAAGACAGATAGTAAGAAGTGTTGATGTGGATGTGGAGACATTGTAACCCTCACAAACTGCTGGCAGGGTTCCATGGAGTTGGAAAAGAGTCTGGCAGTTCCTCAAATGGTTAAAGGTAAAGTTACCATGCAACTTAGCAATTCCACTCCTCCATAGATAGCCCAAGATAAATGAAAACATATCCACACCAAAAACTTATACGTGAATGTTCATAGCATGAGTCATGATAGCCAGAAAGTGTAAACAACCCAAATGTCCATCTATTAATTAATAGATAAAGAAAATGTGGTCTATCCATACAAAAGGAATGAAGTAGTACTGATACATACTACAACACTGATGATCTTGGAAACATTATGGTAAGTGAAAGAAGCCAGTCACAAAAGGTCACATATTGTTTGATTCTGTTTACATGGAATATCCAGAATGGACAAATCTAAAAAGACAGAAGGCAGATTAGTGGCTGGGGGAGAATGAGGAGTGACTGCTAACAGGTATGCAGTTTCTTTTCAGTCATGAAAGTGTTCTGAAATTGATTGTGGAGATTACACATTTTAAATAGATGAATTGTATGGTACATGAATTATATCTCAATAAAGTAAAAAAAAAAAAAAAAATGCAGAAGGCGTGAGGCACAGATCATCCATCTATAAGCTGTCAAGAGTCAATGTAGGCCTGGCCCAGTGGCTAACACCTGTAATCTCAGCACTTTGGGAGGCCAAGGTAGGAGGATCACTTGAGACCAGGAGTTCAGGAACAGCCTGTGCAACAGAGTAAGACCCCGTCTCTACAAAAGTAAGTAAAGTTAGCCGGGTGTGGTGGTATGCACCTGTAATCCCAGCTATTCGCGAGTCCGAGATGGGATTACTTGAGCCCAGGGGTAAACGAGTCAATATAGCCTAGTGTTTAAGAGCAAGGGCTTTGCAGTTTCTGCCTAAATAAGGATCCTGGCGGCACCATTTTTGATCTGGATCTTCAGTAAGGTTACTTAACATCTCAGCCTCGATTTTCTGGTCTGTAAAATGGGGATAACACCTACTCATTTATTTCTATCTTAATACTGATACCTATGCAGTGCTCAATAAATGCTGCCCTACTGATTACCCCAGTTTGAACATTTTGAAAATACTCCTCCTGCTTGTTTTTAGTGTAGTGAATGATGAAAGAAAATTACTTGATGATTTTCTTACCCTTTCCCTCAAATCATGTGTACTATGTCTTTTCCATGAAGCTTTATTATAAGGCCCGAAGGCCTTCAAGGTGCCAGAAGTTCCACCACCTTTATTTGTGGAAGCTGCAAAGGCCTCGTGCAACAGGAGCCATGGCAGTTCTTGTGTTGATATGTACCTGTGGGCCCTGGGATGATGCGGTACTTTGTGCTAGAATTATCCCTGCCACCCAGATAGATCTGAGATCGTTTCTGGCAAAAAATGTACATCGATGAGGAATTCTTTCCTTGCCTTTCCTCTTTATTTTCTTTTTTCTTTCTTTCTTTTTTTTTTTCTGGAGACAGAGTTTCGCTCTTGTTGCCCAGGCTGGAGGGCAGTAGCACGATCTCAGCTCACTGCAACTTCCACCACCCAGGTGCAAAAGATTCTCCTGCCTCAGCCTCCCGAGTAGCTGGGATTACAAGTGTGTGCCAGCACGCCTGGCTAATTTTTGTATTATTAGTAGAGACAGGGTTTCACCATGTTGGCCAGGCTGGGCTTGAACTCCTGACCTCAGGTGATCCACCCACCTCGGCCTCCCAAAGTGCTGGGATTACAGGTGTGAGCCACCACACCTGGCCTTCTTCTTTATTTTCTTAACTAAATAACTTGGTTTCTTTTTCTGAGCCATCCTGCCCTTATAAAGACATTTGGCCCGCATAGTTGCCAACATGAAACTCAAATTTTAGCATCCGCTTTTGTTTTTATCCAGCCCTGTTTGAGCCAGAGATTGAGGAGCCTCCCTGTCACCGTGGATGTGCCAGTTTTCCCTGTAGTTGTAAGCAGAAAACAGGGTGTGAGTGCAGAGCCGTGCGATTGTACCCAAAGTTCACATGACACTACCCGTAAAGATGGCCTGTTGAGGCCGGGCGTGGTGGCTCAAGCCTGTAATCCCAGCACTTTGGGAGGCCGAGACGGGCGGATCACAAGGTCAGGAGATCGAGACCATCCTGGCTAATACGGTGAAACCCCGTCTCTACTAAAAAATACAAAAAACTAGCCGGGCGACGAGGCGGGCGCCTGTAGTCCCAGCTACTTGGGAGGCTGAGCCAGGAGAATGGCGTAAACCTGGGAGGCGGAGCTTGCAGTGAACTGAGATCCGGCCACTGCACTCCAGCCTGGGCGACAGAGCGAGACTCCGTCTCAAAAAAAAAAAAAAAGATGGCCTGTTGAGCCACTATAGTGATCACATTCCATTTCAGCCCGGATCCTTATTACAAATTGAGATATAATTCACATACCATAAAATTCACCTTCTAAGGTACAGTTCAGTGGTGGTTAGTATATGCACAGAGATATGCAGCCATCACCACTATCTCATTACAGAACATTTTCATTACCTCAAAAAGAAACCTCCATACCCATTGGCAGTCACTCCCCACTTTTCCCCTTCTCCAGTCCCTGGCAGCCACTAGTCTACCTTCATATGGATTTACCTATTCTGGACATTTTATATAAATAGAATCATATGCTACATAGCCTTTTGGATCTGGCTTCGTTCACTAAGCATAATGTTTTCAAGATCATCAGTGTTGTAGTACTTATAGTACTTCATTTCTTTTTATGGCTAATTTTCCATTGTATGGATATACCAGATTTAGTTTATCTCCTCATCAGTTGAAGAACATATGGGTTGTTTCCATTTTTAGGCTCTCATGAGTCATGCTGCTATGAACATTTGTATCAGGTTTTTATGTGAACATATGCTTTTAATTCTCTTGTGTGTATATCTAAGAGTACAATTGTTAGGTCATATGGCAACTCTATGTAATTTTTTGAGGAACTATCTAGCTGTTTTCCACAGTGACTATACCATTTTACATTCCCACCAACAGTGTATAAGGATTCCAGTTTTTCCACATCGTCACCAACACATTATTATCTGACTTTTTGATTATGGCCATCAAAGTGGATGTGAAATAATATTGTGGTTTTGATTTAGGTTTCCCTAATGACTGTGGATGTTGAGTATCTTTTCATGTGTTTATTGACCATTTGTATATGTTCTTTGGAGAAATGTTTAGTCACATCCTTTGCCCAATTTTTTGTTGGTTTATCTGTCTTTTTATCATTGAGTTGTAAGTTTTCTTTACATATTCTTTATTGTATCTGAGATCATTTTCTATATGCAACAAAATGCTTGGACTTTTTTCATCGTTATCAGAACATAGCAGTGGACAAAATACACCCACCATTGCATTGCCTCCTGCTTTGGCACTTGCCTATTGTTTGGGTAGAGCATATTCCTCTCCAATTGGTGCTTGCTGTATAGTAATAATCAGACTTAAGTGCCAGGTACCATCTTACAATTATAATGTTGTGCTGTTGTCAGAGCATTTTCACAGACACTATTTTATTTGTGTTTTCAGTTATTATCTCTGTTTTGTGGATGAGGAAACTGACTCTAGGGTTCAATAAGTTACGTAAGGTCAGAAAGCTAATAGAATATAACTGAACCTTGCACTCATAAATTCTAAGACTCTCCCAGTGTTCTTTCCCTGGGCTGTCTCTTCCTAGTGTGAACTCTTTCAGTGCTGATCCTTCTGATCTTTGGGCTCTTTTTCATTCACTCATTATAAAACAGCCTTCTCTGATATTTTCTTAGGCATTGACCTACCCTTTCCACCTTCAGTTAATCACTGATGATCCTTCAATACTCTCAAATTGAAATAACTAAATTAGACACAATGGTAGATTCATTGGAGAGCATGTCTTCTCAGTGATTTTCTAAATCAGTACGTTTCCACTTTTTGTCTAGGTCAATCAGCTCAAAACCTCCATGCAGTCGGTTTTACAGGAGTGGAAGATTTATGATCAACTCTATGATGAAGTGAATATGATGACAATCCGATTCTGGTACTGCATGGAACACAGCAAGCCTGTGGTGTTATCATTGGAGGCCTTGAGATGCCAGGTGGAGAACCTTCAGGTAAATTAACCAGAGCTTGGCACGGTGCATTATTGGCAGGAAATTACAAATGGGAGGAAGCACAGTAATGGGCATAACTGTGTTTGTGCCCTCCCACAGAGAAGCACAAAGCATGTTAAATAGCAGTTTCAAAAGAATAACTGGAAATTCCAAAATAAGTCACATGAGCCAAATCAGTAAAACATTGTAAAATGTTTGAATTTTGAGTTGAAAATGTCGAATCTTTATTTTCCATGTCCATATTATTTCACAATTTAAGGTTTTTTTTGCGTGGACTTTTTTTTTTTTTTAAGTAGACCTAAGTGCTAAGTACTTAATGTTGCTTAGTACTTAAAAGTTCAGCCTCAAATGAAGAATGCCTTCTCCGTTGTTTTCTTCCCATTCCTAATAGTTTATCAGAGCTGTAAGATTTGAGTGTTATTGCTACATAGTAGCAAGTGTTGAGAAGCTGCTGCCTTCTTTAGAAGTCGCCAGGCCATTCTGAAACTTAAATTTCTTGTATGTGTCTCTTAGTCTCTGCAAGATGAAGCTGAGAGCAGTGAAGGGAATTGGGAGAAACTCCAGGAGGTTATTGGCAAACTCAAAGGTCTCTGCCCCTCTGTTGCTGAAATAATCGAAGAGAAATGCCAAAATACTCATAAAAGGTATGCTTTCAGATAGAATTCGAATGATAGATATCTTCCTCTTAATGACTTGTGAAGAATGAGGGGGCATAGGGATTGTAAAGTCTTCTTCCTGCTCTGAGATGACTAAAACCTATTCTGGTCTCTTCTGCTTTGATGGATCTAGTCTATGTAAGATTCTATGTCATGAGGGCTATGACATCCCTCGTACACGTGTTTGGTATAATTAGTCTAGAAATGGCCTAATTACAACCCAGTGTACTCACTTACAGAGGGTATAGACCAAATGTCAAGTTTGATCTCGGAAACCCCAAAGTCAGAGGCGGAAACAGAACAGACAAAGGGGTGGGCCAGATGCGCAGCCTGCAGGGGATGTTCAAACATCACTGGAAACATTATAAGGTGGAAGAAAGGGAGTGTTAGAATATCTATTGGGGAGGGCCTTTGTGGGGTTGGAAGGAATTCTTTGATGAACTACTTATGGTGGGATATGAAAGCTCCCTTTAAGGAGTGTGGCCCTGGTTAATTGCAGGGCTTTTATTTTGATGAGTGGGATATAGAAGTTGGCCTCCAACCAATTGATTAGAAATAGGGATGAAGAGTTATGCTATCTTAAGTGTCCTTCCTGATTATTCCTCTGTGCAGTTTCAGCCTCTCTTGTAAATCAACTTTGAACACGTAATGAACAAGGGACACCAAATTATACACCCTGCAGTGGTGCCCTTAGCTCTTGATCCAGTCTTTATTGGAAGAGGGGGAGGAGAGAGACTAAGAGGAACATGCAAATGCATCTGACTCCACATACAATATCAGGGCTACTCTCAAAACATATGGCAGGGCAGTCTGTTGCTAAAGGAACTCAGTTACACTGCACATACACATTCATTTGTTGGCACAAGAATATGTTGGAAGGCGTGTTGAAAAACATGCATAGCAAAAAGACTGAAGAAAAGAATACCAAAATGCTGATAGTAGTTACCTCTAGATAAATGAGATGTCAGGCATATTTTAACTTCCTCATGGATTGGTAAGTAGGAAGGATAGATAGATAAGAAGAAAGAAATATCTGGAGGGATTTTGTTTGCTTTTTGACAGTGAATATATGTTGTATTTATAATTAGGGAAAATCTTATTTTAAAAGAGTTCTGATAAGATTTTTGAAATGCATAAAGTAAAGCACCTTTTATTCTTTAATCAGGTAGCAGGGTTGAGGATATTGTGGAGCAAACATTCTCATGTATTTCATGTTAGAATGTAAATATAATGCTTTCAGAAAGCAGATTGACCGTTTATTCCCATAACCTTACAAATATTTACATCTGTATATTCTTTCACTCTGTAATTCTCTCAGAAATCTAGTCTAAGACTAATATCTTGAAATACAGAAAAAAAGCCTTTTGAACAAAACTGTATCTGAGCATTATCTTAATAGCAAAAATTACAAATATCTTAACTATCCATACTAAACAGGAATTAAACTAAGGAATTTAGCAATTAAACTAAGGAAACAAAGGGGAAAACCCCACAAACCATTTCTACAGCCATTTAAAATGAAGTTTACTTATTTTCTTTTATTAATAACTTGGGGAAAATATTTTTTAAAAGTTAAATGGGCCAGGCACAGTGACTCATGCCTGTAATCCCAGCACTTTGGGAGGCCAACATGGGCAGATCACTTGAGTCCAGGAGTTCAAGACCCGCCTGGGTAACATGGTGAAACCCCATCTCTACAAAAAAAATACAAAAATTAGCCAGGCATGGTGGCATGTACCTGTAGTCCAAGCTACCTGTGGGGGCTGAGATGGGAGGATTGCTTAAGCCCAGGAGGTCAAGGCTACAGTGAGCTGAGACTGTACCACTGCACTCCAGCCTGGGCAACAGAGTAAGACCCTGTTTCAGGGGGAAAAAAAAAAAAAGTAGGAAAGAAAGACAAGATACTACAGTCTGTATATGGAATAATAAAACAATTTCCTTTATTTCCACTTCCATGTAAGGAACATTTGTGTAAACAGAAAATAATTTTTATTTGACGTAAATACAATGTTAAAGCCTGTTTAAAGATAGCATATCTCTATAAACTGGGAGCCTCTTCATGTGGAGACATTTTATCAGGCATACAGTTCAGTGTTTTCTCCATCTTTGCCAAAGAGACATTCATAGGCAAGGCACCATGGCTCACACCTATAATCCCAACACTTTGGGAGGCTGAGGCAGGAGGACTGCTTGAGGTGGGAGGATTACTTGAGCTGCAGAGTTTGAGACCATCCTGGGCAACATATCAACACCCTATCTCTACAAAAAAAAAAGTTTGAGCTCCCTTCATCACTCCCCTCCCTTAAAAATAGAGAGTGAAACATTCATAACGTCATAGGTATTTGTGGCCAATCATAAATTTTGTAGTTTTTGTGCAATATTATAAAGTCAAGTAAATAGCATAATCTGGATTTCTTTTTATATAATGGTTTTTATGATGGTGATGCCACTAATTTTAAAAACCATTTAACAGTGTCTTGTTAATGATCCATCTGCTAATAACTTACCAGTAGAGTGTGTGCATTGTACTTTTGCTACAAGGTAAAGGAGAGAATGAGGGTCATGTTATTTACATTGCACTGACAGGTGGACTCAGGTGAACCAAGCTGTTGCAGACCAGTTGCAGAAGGCCCAGAGTCTGCTCCAGCTCTGGAAGGCCTATAGCAATGCTCATGGCGAGGCTACCACAAGGCTGAAGCAGCAGGAAGCAAAGTTTCAACAGCTCGCAAACATCAGCATGTCTGGAAACAACCTGGCAGAGATCCTGCCCCCAGCCCTGCAGAACATAAAGGTGGGAACAAAGTCCATTTGGAAAACCAAGGCCAAGTCAGCCCAACAGATGTTGCCAGTAAGGGACGGCCATGACCTGGGGACCAGACAGACCACAGGGACAGAGAAGTCAGTCAGGACAGATGCTGTGAGCAGGCCATGTAGGACACAGGCAAGGCTGGGAGGACCAGGTGGTAGCTCAGAGGTGACGTCCCGGCAGCAAATAGCTGGATAAGGGGTACCCGATATCACCTCGTTCCATGTCTGCGCTCTCTCTAGTGTTAAATCTCTAAGGCAAAAGCTTCATATGAAGTCTGAAGTAAAAGCAAGTGTCTCAACTGAGTGTGACCCTGAAAGAATAATACATGTTGTATCTCTTGTTTTAGCAATAATCATGGACTTGGTGCCATGTTGCTAGGCCTTTACTGTGGGTATAGTAAATTTCAGACTATATTAAAAGCTTGCATAATTTCCTCTATGGTGTTTTTTCTATTACTGTTAATGAATGCTCAGAAAGTTAATACTATTTAGTTCTGAACTGGGTGACCTGATGCATTTTGTATCTTCTGCTACTATAGGTCAAATCAAAAAGTGGCAGCCAATTTAATTAGGTGGGAATCCAACAGATACACTCTGTACGTCTGATTAACTTCTACCCGAGCTGATATTTAAAAATTAAAAAAAAAAAACAAATTGTATATACACAGTATTTCCAGAATAGCCTTAAAATCAGCCTAATTAATAAAATTCTATAGTTTTTGCATGTGAATCCATTTATATCGGAAAGTCTAAGGTAGGAGTCAGAGTTGCATTGATTCTTGAAACATGATGAAAGCAGATACCTAAATTGTTTGACAACTGAAATATAAAGCACATGAGTACCCAGGTTGTCTCCAGTTTCTGTGTGCTAGAAGCCTCAACTCTATTAGTCAGTGGTCACTTTTAGTTTTGAACTGACAAATTTCAGAAAAGTGCCAGTAATGTACATCATTTCAAGAAAGCCCAGCCTTTTCAGCTATTTAAAATAAATAATAATAACAAAAGGTCATGCCTACATTTTCAGGGCAAATATTTTCCTAGATTTTGGTGGAGCAGCAGCGGATAGGAAATTGTGGTTTGAAAGGAGGAAGAGGTGTTTGTGATCGCTTTTTCTTCTGCAGGAGCTGCAGCATGATGTGCGGAAGACAAAAGAAGCCTTTCTCCAAAATTCCAGCGTCCTGGATCGGCTCCCACAACCCGCGGAGTCCAGCACCCACATGCTCCTCCCGGGTCCGCTGCACTCCCTCCAAAGGGCTGCTTATTTGGAAAAGATGCTGCTTGTGAAAGCAAATGAATTTGAGGTTCATCTTTTCTTTTCATTCAAGTTTTAGTCTTGGACATTTGCATTCCATCCTCAATCCCTTGTACCTTTTGAAGCAATAGCGCTTTACGGGCTGCTCCCAAACATATACGGTTCTAGCTTCAATCACATGGGCAGATCGTAAGCAACCATTTCTTCATTATTGAAGATGTTAATTCTAGAAGTCATATATGTATTATATTGCATACACTGTTCAGATCTCACAGTTATTTGGATTTCTGAGTCAAGTAATTTGAGTCATAGAAGTGACTGCTTAAAGCATGAAGATTTGTCATATCTTCATTCATTTTTTTTTTTTTTTT
>NC_045439.1:42335718-42437591 GCF_002776525.5 Piliocolobus tephrosceles | reverse complement strand
AGTGGTGCGATCTCGGCTCACTGCAAGCTCCACCTCCCGGGTTCACACCATTCTCCTGCCTCAGCCTCCCCAGTAGCTGGGACTATAGGCACCCACCACCATGCCCGGCTGATTTTTCTGTATTTTTAGTAGAGATAGGGTTTCACCATGTTAGCCAGGATGGTCTCGATCTCCTGACCTCGTGATCCGCCTGCCTTGGCCTCCCAAAGTGCTGGGATTACAGGCATAAACCACCGTGCCCGGCTGGCTAATTTTTTTTCGTAGAGATGGGGTTTCACCACATTGGCCAGGCTGGTCTTGAACTCCTGGCCTCAGGTGATCTACCCACCTTGGCCTCCCAAAGTGCTGGGATTATAGGCGTGAGCCACTGCTCTCAGCCTTCATTCACTTTTTATAAAGCCTTTAGTGCATGAGCTGTCAACAAGCTTCACAGAAGGCCATGGAGCTACAATATCACGTCTCAATACCAGCAGGAAAACAAACAAACAAAAAACCACATTTAACTAGTGGAACTGAGAGAACAGAGTGCTCACTGACTCTCCCCTATGTGGTCCCCTCAGGTAGGTGATCTGTCCATTTAGTAAGGCTCAAAGGCACAGAGTGAAAAATCAGGGGGCTTCTGAATATTTATCTATGATTCTTGAGATAATAGTGAACTTCTGGATGTCAAAAACAACTGGAATTTATTTTATTTTGCTGCATTTTATTTATTTATTTATTTAGAGACAGGGAGACAGAGTCTTATTCTGTCACCCAGGCTGGAGTGCAGTGGCACAATTACAGCTTACTGCAGCATCGACCACAGGCATGCACCACTATGCCCAGCTAATGTTTTATTTTTTGCAGAGATGGGGTCTGCCTATGTTGCTCAGACTGGTCTTGAACTCCTGAGCTCAAGTGATCTTCCCACCTCGGCCTCCCAAAGTGCTGGGATTACAGCCATGAGCCACTGTGCCTGGCCAAACACATCTTGAATTCTTAGCACCTCCCAAGCCTGTATTTACTTCTGTTTTGCATTTACATGAAAATAGTTTCTAATGAAAATTTCTCTTGTTCTAGTTTGTTCTCTCACAGTTTAAGGATTTCGGAGACCGGCTGGAATCTTTAAAAGGTCTTATTACGCATGAAGAAGAGAATTTGGATAGACTTCACCAACAAGAAAAAGAAAATCCTGACTCATTCCTGGTATTGCCAATATTTGTCTTTTCTAAGGACTTAGACTCGCCATAGGGTTAAAAAAAATAAGCTGATTACTGTGAACTTATAGAATGTTTGCATCCTCACTCTTTTTTTTTTTTTTTTTTTTTGAGACGGAGTCTCACTCTGTCCCCGAGGCTGGAGTACAGTGGCGCAATCTCCGCTCACTGCAAGCGCCGCCTCCCGGGTTCAAGTGATTCTCCTGCCTCAGCCTCCTGAGTAGCTGGGACTATAGACGATGTGTGCCACGTCCGGCTGCTAATTTTTGTATTTTTTTTTTTTTTGAGACAGAGTCTCGCTCTGTCGCCCAGGCTGGAGTGCGGTGGCCGGATCTCGGCTCACTGCAAGCTCTGCTTCCCGGGTTTACGCCATTCTCCTGCCTCAGCCTCCCGAGTAGCTGGGACTACAGGTGCCGGCCACCTCACCCGGCTAGTTCTTTTGTATTTTTTAGTAGAGACGGGGTTTCACCATATTAGCCAGGATGGCCTCGATCTCCTGAGCTCGTGATCCACCTGCCTTGGCCTCCCAAAGTGCTGGGATTACAGGCTTGAGCCACCGCGCCCGGCCAATTTTTGTATTTTTTAGTAGAGATGAAGTTTTACCATGTTGGCCAGGCTGGTCTTGAACTCCTGACGTCGGGTGATCTGCCTGCCTTGGCCTCCCAAAGTGCTGGGATTACAGGCCTGAGCCACCGCGCCCGGCCTAACTCACCCTTAAGCACAGTCATTTTTATGCCATTCATTACTGTCCTATTTTCCCTCAGACCTAGAAAAAGTAGGATGACATAGGGATCTCTTTTAGTAATATGTCAGAGTAATTTGTAGTAAATGTTTTTTCATAATTACTATCAGTGAACCACAATAATGTAGAAGTTGGCTGTTGTGATTACTTGAATTTTTCTGGTTAGTTTAATATAAAAAAAAATAGTCTATTAAAATTATGCATTTTTCTTTTCTTTACCTTAGTAAGTTTAGTTTAATAAATATAAATGACTGAAAGAATTAAATCTGGTCTTGTAACTCTCCTAGGAATCAACATTCATAACTTAGATCAGTCAGCAAACTATGGTGCACTGTCCATCACTGATTTTTAATAAAATTTTGTTGGAACACAGCCATGCCCTTTCATTTGCATATTGTCTATTATAGTTTTCATGCTACAAGGGCAGAGTTGACTAGTTGCTACAGAGACTATATGGCCCACAAATGCCTAAAATATTTATGATCTGGCCTTTTACAGAAAAAGTTTGCTTTTCCTGACCTAGAATATTACAGCAGAGTTCTGTAGTGATAACTTCAGTATTGTTAAGGATGTTTGCATGACATATTGTCAGCCTAGAAGTTGTTGCTGGAATAGCTTTTTAAAAATGAAATTTTGATAAGTTTGCTTTCTTGTGATGTCATGTTCTATCAAAATATGGGTGTTTAAGTCCCTTGCTCTGCTAGAGTTATTTTAAGAATCAAATTTTCATCACTCTGTGCTTGACCTGTTTGTGGAAGATCAGGTTATTGGCAGACTAAATGGGACTTAAAAGTCCAGAATTGGTCCTTTTTTAAAAAGCCTGTTAGGCCGGGCGCAGTGGCTCATCCCTATAATCCCAGCACTTTGGGAGTCCGAGGCAGGTGAATCATCTAAGGTCAGAGTTTTAGACCAGCCTGGCCAACATGGTAAAACCCCATCTCTATTAAAAATACAAAAATTAGCCAGGTGTGGTGCCAGGCACCTGTAATTCCACCTACTCAGGAGGCTGAAGCAGGAGAATCGCTTGAACCCGGGAGGTGAAGGTTGCAGTGAGCCGAGATCATGCTACTGCACTGCAGCCTGGGCGACAGAATGAGACTCCATTCCAAAAAATAAAAAAGCCTATTTTCTGTATTCTTCAGTGACAAAATCTGAGATCACTTTCTATTTCCTGGGCTGTCTGGGTGCTGGCTATGTGTGCAGGTTGGTGTGAAGGCACAGCATTGAGAGAGCTGAATTTAGGTCCCACTCTAACATTAGCTAGCTGTTTGATTGTGGGCAAGTAATTTGCCTGTTCAGGCCCCAGTTTCCCTTCATCTTTGAGATAAGGAGAGTTGTTTGTCATCTAAATATCTTATTGGCATCCAAAAACCTATACTTTAATTTTTTAAAACTAGAATCATGTGCTGGCACTGACAGCCCAGTCACCTGATATTGAACATTTGAATGAAGTGAGCCTCAAGCTCCCACTTAGTGACGTAGCTGTGAAGACATTACAAAATGTGAACCGGCAGTGGATTCGGGCCACGGCCACGGCACTGGAGCGCTGCAGGTTAGAACATCCCTTCTCTGTCGTTGTTTCAATTAAAGTAAAATTAACGGCTTCAGCTCAGCAATGGCATTGTTAATATGAGTGTGTTTTGTTTTAAACCTTTGTAGTGAGCTTCAGGGAATTGGATTGAATGAAAAGTTTCTTTATTGCTGTGAAAAGTGGATCCAACTTTTGGAGAAGATAAAAGAAGCACTCAAAGTGGAGGTGGCTAACAGCCTTCCTGAGCTCCTGGAGCAGCAGAAAACCTATGAGGTAAACCTGTGTTCTCTGCCACCCTTGAACCGCTCACCTGGGGCAGGAGTCAGGAAAAGACAGCTTTAAATAAAACACAGGGAGTGTACCTATCAGTCTCTAAATACAGAATGTATACCTTTAAGCAAATTCAGTTGTCAATTGGTCATTTGTAAAATTCTCATACGTTTCATAAATTTCAACATTTACTGCTCTATTTTGTTAGGGACAGGACTCCTAGATTTTCTGCAGTACATGGAAGCTTCTAGTACAACTTTGCTTCCACAAAATGCAAATATTATACCATTCTATCAAGAATGGTATAATAAAATAATTTCAACTCATCTTTGTATTTTCACTCAGTAATTCTCCATAGTATTAAAGCACTTGGTATAATTATAACCGTAGCATTAATAATTTCACAGGACTTTCCTCAATGCTTATGCTGACATGTATTTGAAAATACTCCTGGTGGTTATAGGCAGATCAGTCTTCCTGTGTCACCCAGGCTGGAGTGCAGTGGCGCAATCTCAGGTCACTGAAACTTCCATCCCCCAGGCTCAAGCAATTCTCGTGACTCAGCCTTCCATGTAACTGGGGCTACAGGCATGTGCCACTGCACCTGGCTAATTTTTGTATTTTTAGTAGAGATGGGGTTCACAATGTTGACCAGGCTGGTCTCAAACTTCTGACCTCAAGTGATCCGCCTGCCTTGGCCTCCCAAAGTGCTGGGATTACAAAGGACACATTTCAAAAGTGTGCAGAATTAGTTCACTGCAACTTTTTAATGTTAACTGATTGAAGTCTACATTGCTACATGAAGGTCATCCAATTAAAATGAAATTTCCCCTGCCAAAAAGCTGAGTGGCCTTGAATAAGTTACTCAACCTTTTTATACCTTAGTTTCCTCCTCTTCAGATGGATGTAATAATAGTACTTAAGTCCTAAGTCTGAGAAATAAATGAGACAATGCATGTTTTACAGAGTGCCTACCAAATCATAAATGCCTAACAAATGAATATTAGATGTAATTATTATTAAACCTGTTTGCTTTTAAGAATATATTCATAGGTGATGTTGATATGATAGCTGAACATTTTTTTGCAGTAGATTCAAATAATATGATATATGATAATTTTATTCATCATATCCTTTGTAAGCTTAGATTTTAATAGGAAATGTAGGTTCCTAGATTCATAAAATGAACTTTACTAGCTGATGTTTTCTGTTTGGACTCATATGCAGATGTTAGAAGCTGAAGTTTCTATAAACCAGACAATTGCTGATTCCTATGTCACCCAATCTTTACAACTCCTGGACACAACAGAAATAGAGAACAGGTGAGCTGTCTGGGTCTCATGAAGGTTGTGGGTGGATGAAAGGTAATGCATTCAGTTGGGGCAGGCTTTCTGCCATATGAACCTTGACCATGTTGGTGCCCTGTGGCCATGTTCATTGACAGATCACCATGGGACCAGGCTTCTAACTATGTAGTGGGACTAGATCTTGCTGGGTGACCATAAAAACATCAATGACAGACACCTTTTCCCTATGGTAGATGGATGGGGTTAGCAGCCCAGCAGCTTTGGAAAATGCTCACTTCTCAAGTATTGTTAAATAAGTTTGTGCCCCCAAATGATTCTTCTGTACTATTTCCCTCTCTACCATCTTCCTCATGATGTTTTGCTACTTAAAAAATAATTTCTAAAAAATTATTCCTAGTGTTCCCAGTAAGTAGCTAAATCCTGTAAGTATGAAGAAGGGCTTTCTCTCCATGCTACATATGTGGGCTTAAGGTCACTGGGCAGTGCCAGTCAGGCTGAACAGAGCCCCTTTGGCCAATCTGCTAATGCTGAGTGAGTCTGCTCATGCAGCTGGTACACATGGCAGACAGCCTGGACGTGGCCTGGCCACTTATATACTTCTCTAAATGTCCTAATGGGTATGATTTTTCTTCCACATCACCACCCATACACCTCTGAATCTTCTTTCAGCATAACTAAGAAATGTAAAGCCCTTTTCTCCCTAGCTCTGAAGCAGTAAATTCAAGCCAGTTCCAGGATGATAAACTAATTTCTATTTGATCTGTACAGAAAAACATGACTTTCCCATAATAACTAAGAGGCCTTGTTTCTCATGTGAAGGATATTATTTATCCAGAAAAGAACTGTTGGCTGGGCGCGATGGCTCACGCCTGTAATCCCAGCACTTTGGGAGGCCGAGGCAGGCAGATCACAAGGTCAGAAGATAGAGACCATCCTGACTAACACAGTGAAACCCCGTCTCTACTAAAAATACAAAAAAATTAGCCGGGCGTGGTGGCAGGCACCTGTAGTCCCAGCTACACAGCAGGCTGAGGCAGGAGAATGGCCTGAACCCGGGAGGCGGAGCTTGCAGTGAGCCGAGATGGCGCCACTGCACTCCAGCCTGGGCAACAGAGCAAGACTCCGTCTCAAAAAAAAAAAAAAAAAAACTGTTGAGTAGCTGCAATAAGGCATGCTCTTTATTGCTAAAATTATGTAAAGTACACTCAAGTAATCCATAGTGTTACAAAGTACCTGCCTGTTCATCTGTTTCCCATTGATCCAGTTTCTAGTTTTCCTTTCTGTATTTGGCATAATGTATATTAAAACAGCTTCAGTTTGTTTAAGGGAATGGTTATGCATGCTGGCAAAATACCAGGTTACGTGCAGATACCTTCTGCTAACCTCAGTCTGCATGCTGCCCTTCCCAAAGCTTTAATCACGTTTAAATGGAATAGTACTCAGGTTTTTAGAAGTTGGGATTTTTTTTTTCATGTAAATTATACTTATAAAAACTGAATCTGAGCTGCTATTACCCACTGATAGTTATTTTTTCTACATGTTGATGTCTGGATTCTATAACCATTTGTTTCTCCCCAGACCAGAATTTATTTCAGAATTCTCAAAGCTGACGGATCGGTGGCAGAATGCCGTCCAGGGTGTTCGGCAGAGGAAGGGTGACATTGATGGGCTGGTGAGGCAGTGGCAGGATTTCACTACTTCTGTGGAGAACTTGTTTCGCTTCCTCAATGACACCAGCCACCTGCTATCTGCAGTGAAGGGCCAGGAGCGCTTCAGCCTCTACCAAACCAGAAGTCTGATCCATGAGCTGAAGGTAGTGTATGCATCGTAGCATTGTGAGAACCACAGCATGGTCATTATTTGCAAGATGTTCATTCACCTTTGGTTTAATGTTTTTGATGATAATGTGATCCAAGTGTGCTGTCTGCAATGTGAGGCCAGCAAGGTGCAGTCACCACACCCCACAGCCCAGTCCCTAGCATTGTGAGGTTGGAAACCCAATATTACCCATTCATCCAGAAATACTGAGGTTCTCTTGGGCCATGAGAGGAGGCATGGAGTGGAGATGGGTGAATAAAGTGGGGGATTTCAGGGCGACAGACTCAAACCACCCAGATTCTTAAGCCACTGACTAATGTATAAATTGACCATTAGTGTAGTAATGTACAGTGATGGTTTTGTTTACTCTTGAAGGGCAAATTCAGTGGGTACAAAAAAAAAAAAAAATAGAATGAATAAGACCTAACTATTTGATAGCGCACAGTAGGGTGACTATAGTCAATAATAATTTAATCGTGTATTTTTAAATAACTTAAAGAATGTAATTGGATTATTTGTAACTCAAAGGATAAATGCTTGAGGGGATGGAAACCCCATTCTCCATGATGTGCTTATTTGACATTGCATGCCTATATTTAAAAATCTCATGCACTCACAAAAATTTTAAAAACTAATTGTAAAAAATAAAAATAAAGGGGCAAATTCATTCAGGCAACAAAGCTTTCCAAAAGAAACTTGCTTGATGAGCACAGGATTAACGTAGGTGGTTGGGATGTCCCATGGAGCTGTAGAGCTACTCTCCACCTTAGAGAAGCCTCTCAACAAACACCACCCTCCTGAAATCCTGTACAGCCCTCACTCATGATGCAATCATCGCATATTAATTGAGTGCCTTCTCTGTGCCAATCACTGTCCTAAGTGCTGGGTGTATTCTGTGGACGGAGAGAAGACCTTCGCTCTCGTAAGGGCAGACAAAGTAGTAAGTAAACCAGAATAATTAATCAGATAAATTAATAAATAGTAAAATATCAGATTATAATAAGACTTAACATAGATCATTAAAACAAGGCCAGTAGAGATGGGGATGTGTGGCTCCTTTAGATTAGGTTGTCTCTGGCCATGTGACAATTAACCTGGGACTGAATGATGAGAAGGAGCCAGCCATGCAAGATCTGAGGAAAGAGCCTTTCAGACCAAAGGAGAGGCTTACTCCAGGTCCCCAAGATGAGAACAAGCTCAGCACAGCAGAGGAACGGCGAAAAGGCCAGTGTGACTGGCGCAGAGCTGGCAAGGCAGCAGTGGCAGGAGGTGAACTAGAAAGCCGGGTAGGGAAGAATGTTTTGCAGGCTGGGTGTGGTAGCTGGATTACCTGGTCTGGCTGGAACCAGGAAGCCTTTGAAGCATTTCAGCTGAGGGAGAGGGCAGCATGACACTGTTTGTTTGTTTCTTTTTCTTTTTCTTTCTTTTTCTTTTTCTTTTTATTTATTTTTTGAGATAGAGTCTCACTCTGTCACCCAGGCTGGAGTGCAGTGGTGCAATCTTGGCTCACTGCAACCTCCGCCTCCCAGGTTGCAGCGATTCTCATGTCTCAGCCTCCCGAGTAGCTGGGATTACAGGTGCCTGCCACCACGCCCAGCTAATTTTTGTATTTTTAGTAGAGAAAAGGTTTCACCCTGCTGGCCAGGCTGGTCTCGAACTCCTGACCTCAGTTGATCCACCCATCTTGGCCTCCCAAAGTGCTGGGATTACAGGCATGAGCCACTGTGCCCAGCCCTGTATTTTTTAAAGATCACTCTGGCTGTTCCTGGTTGTAGGGGAGCTAAAGAAAAAAAAGTAGGAATCCTAACATCTCACTTACCTATCACTGCATAATGACACTCATCATTCTGTCTTTTCATTCTTGGGGTTGACAGGGGTTGGTGGTTTCTGCTTGGGGTCTCTCAGGCAGTTACAGTCACATGGTGGTTGGGGCTGGCGTCATCTGAAGCTCACTCACATGACCGATGCTTAGGCTGAAACAACTGGAGCAGCAAGGAGCTAGGACAGTGGAGCTCCTCTCCTTGGGCATCATTCTCTGTGGTCTTGCCATGTGAGGGCTTCTGGTGGCCAGACTTCTTATATGGTACCCCAATGGCTTCAAAGACTCTTATCCCCAGAACAAGCTGTATTGCCTTATAAACCCAGCCTCAGAAGTCACGTCTATCGCTTCTGCCACACTCTAATAATGAAGGCCATCGTATGTGCCCACATGAGTTTGAGAGGAGGGGACACAGGTGCCACAGTTTGATGAGGATTGGCTGCAATCCCAACACATTGGGAGGCTGAGGTGGGAGGATCCCTTGAGCCCGGTTTGAGACCAGCCTGGACAACATAGTGAGACCCCTGTCTCTACAAAAAAATTTAAAAATTAGCCAGGCGTAGTGGTGCATACATGTACTCCCAGCTGCTCAGGAGGCTGAGGTGGGAGGATCACACTTGAGCCCGGGAGGTTGAGACTGCGATGAGCCATGGTCGCACCACTGCACTCTAGCCTAGGTAAGAGCAAGACCTGTCTTAAAAAAAAAAAAAAAAGAGGTTATCTTTGGAATTTCAGTGATCCTTGGAGGCAGTCATCTTGAAAGAGTCTGTTCGGGTGTGATTATATCTGGGTGTTCTTTTCTGCAATAAGATAATGAGGTAACAGGGAGGGAAAGAGAAAACAATCATTCTCCTTGGTGAGTCCGGGTCTTAGGCAGATAAAGGACTTTAGCTTCTTTAGGAGACACAATGCGGGAGGGCAGAGAGACCCTGAGACTTCTTCAGTTCAGCATGTCAAAACACTGTATTTCGGAGTGTCCGTTTGTCAATCTGGTAAAGGAAAAGCTGGATGAAGGATGACTCTATTGAAGCTTAAGCATCTTGGTGAATAGTGTGCTGTTGACCAAGTCAGGGAAGACTAAGGGAGGAGCAGGTCTTCTACCAGTGGCTCATTTGCGCAGCACAATACGTTGGAGAGACGCACGTGGAGTGCCTGTGGTCCAGTTGCTGTTTCTTTTATTTGTGTGCTGCTCCTGAGGGTGCATTTGGCTTTCCTTCTTTGGGTATGGGTGATCTTCAGGCTTCTCAGAAACACCTTTGTAAATTAGTGATGCTCTGTTGATGTTTATATCAGCTCCCATTATGGAAAATGTCCACACTCTGTCTCCCTCAAGAAATTTCAAGGTGAAGGAAATAATATTTAATTGTATTATTTATTTATTTGCTTATATATATTTTTAGATATAGGTACTCACTCTGTCTCCCAGGCTGTAGTGCAGTGGTGTGATCATAGCTCAGTGTAACCTCAAACTTCTGGTGAGGCTACCTTGGCCTCTCGAGTAGCTGTGGCCACAGTACTCACCAGAATGCCCAGCCAGGAAAACGTATTTAGAACAGACAAAAACTATTTAATTTTTCCTCCAAAACCAAATGCCTTTGGGAGTATGGACAAATTTTAAAGTTTTTACTTTATTTTTGTATTATAAACACCTAGTTTCAATCTCTTTAAAGAAAACCCATGTAGCCAGGTGTGGTGGTGCATCTCTTAAAAAACAGGACCTCCGCTACTCTCTGCATACTGCCTATGGAGTGGCCCTGCTCTGCAGGAGCAGTCACGGAGCTGTAACACTGCCACTAAAAAATAGGAAAAAAAATAAAAATAAACAAGACCTTGTCTCTTAAAAATTTTTGTTTTTGATTTTTTTTTAATTTTTATTTTTTTGAGACAAAGCCTCACTCTGTCACCCAGGCTGGAGTGCAGTGGCCTGATCTTGGCTAACTGCAACCTCTGCCTCCCGGGTTAAAGTGATTCTTGCGACTCAGCCTCCCAAGTAGCCGGAATTACAGGCATCCACCATCAGGCCTGGCTAATTTTTGTATTTTTAGTAGAGACACGGTTTCTCCATGTGGGCCAGGCTGGTCTCGAACTCCTGAGCTCAATTGATCTGCCTGTCTTGGCCTCCCAAAGTGCTGGGATTACAGGCATGAGCCATCACACCAGGCCTAAAAAATTGTTTTTAATTTTCAGAAAGCCTATATGATATTTGGATGGAATTTTTTAAAGCTGCCCCTTTGGGGCACATATCCATGTACATGTTTATGTGCTCATAAAAAGCTTAAGAAATGTATATTTTTTTGTATTTTTACCCTTTCTTGCATTCTTTCCTTTTATATTTGTTTAGCATAATGTAAGGTCTGTTACTTGATTTCAAGTCTGTTACTCCATTCACAGTAGTAAGAAAATACTCTTAGACCCATTTACCTTGCAGGCTATTATTCTATGATGTATATTTTTTTTATTCCTCTGTGCTTCTAATCATTACACTAAGAATCTTAGCTCACCGGTCTTTGGAAATTATTTTAAAAACACCTCACTTAGTAGTATGCTTATCTACTCAATGTAAAACATTAGCTTTTGATGTGAGTGTGTGTGTATGTACATTGTAACCCAATTTATCTAATTTATATCTAGTTTAACTCTCAAGAAAAACTCTGAAGGAAACACACACACACACACACACACACACACACAAAATCACATTTTGAACACATCAGAAACCTAAGCAAATTCCTTTTCTTTTTTTTTCTTAGAATAAAGAAATTCATTTTCAAAGATGGCGAACTACCTATGCCCTAACCTTGGAAGCTGGAAAAAAGTTACTGTTCACAACTGATCTGGAAACTAAAGAGTCTGTGGGTAGGAGAATCAGTAAACTTCAGGACAACTGGAAAGACATGGAGCCCCAGCTGGCAGAGATGATTAAGCAGTTCCAGAGCACTGTAGAGGTAAACTCACCACTTACTTTTCCATTCGTGATACTCAAATTCAGTACATAGATTTTCATTTGCGGTGTGAAAAATGGAAATGATTTTATGAAACTGTAGTATCATGAGTTTCCAATTCAAGCTCTAATCCATAAGTCATGCCAGTTACTTAATGTGAAATGATGATATAGCATTGCAAAAGCTCAATGTTTAGTATTTAAATACTTGAGATTCTATTAAGATACTTATTTGTATGAAACAGGAAACATATTCAATTAAAGTTCAATACATAAAACTAATGTTCCATGTACAGCCTGTTCTTGGCATAGTATATGAAAAGAAACAGAAACACTTCATTTTTCTGCTGTCATCAGAGAATGTACTTTTCCATATAAGTGAATTTTCCAAATAATGTATGATTATACCTTTAAGAACTACAGTGTTATATTTTAAGTCACTATTAGAAAAATCGTTATTGTTTTGTAATGCTAAGATACCAAGTTGTTCTCAAGGCCTCTGAATTGCTTTGAACCTATGGCCCTCCCTGAACTACTGTGCTCTTTGAGTTCTGATATGGTTTTTATCATTTTTCTTTCTCTCCTCTTAATGTCAAGCTATCTATTTTTACTTTTTCTTTTTCCAAGCTCACATACTTCTTATTAAAGCCCACTCTTTCTAACCTGTCGTGTGTGCTAAAACTAGATAACCAAACTTATCAGACATATTTTTCTGAATTAAGAATAAATATATGCTGAGTTAGGGCTTGAGAATTTCTCCTGTGAATAAAGTATCTGAATTTTATTTGGTATATGGACTATATGGAATTCATTAACTAGCAAACATTTGTTAAGCATCTGCCATGTTTGTAAAGCATAATCATAATTGCAAATAACAGTTTGAAGAACTCATGATTTTGCTTCTCCCTCTGCTTTCTTTTGAGTTGAGTTTCAGATAGTTGATATTGCTAGACAAGTGGCCTCCCTTCAGTGAGGAGTTACCATAGACTGAGGCCAACCCAAGTATGTTTAGGTATCAGCTGTACTGAAGAATAGTGTTTCATTGTAGATTTGTATAGTTTTAGTAACTTCAGGAAAAGAAGTTTATCCTAATGAATCGAATATAAATACCCTGTAGTTGAAAATGCAGGCACCTATTTTGTTCAACAATTAAAATTTCAAGAAAAGAGATGGTCGACCCTTGACTTGGCTTTTAACCCCAGATCCATGGGCTAGTCATTTTTCTGTGAGCCTTAGTTTTCCCATTTAAATATGATAATACTTGTTTTAAAAATGATAATACTTTCCCTGTATATCTCCTAAGGTTATTATAATTACTATGGGTTAATAAAGTTGAAAATGCTTTGTAAACAGGAAAGTGCTTTAAGCAGAAGGTGGTAGTCAGCACAGTGGTGAGAAATGGAAAGTGAAGGTTGAATGTGAAAAGGTCACTAAAGCCAGGCTGTAGAAAGGAGAAGAGAGTCAGCAGAGGAGAAGGGTGATGGTGGAAAAGAAGACAAGGAAGGTGGCTGAGTGCTTGTGCTCTGTGATGCTATTATAGCATATGCCAAAGACTGTCAATGCTAACAGTTAATCCATACAGTAGCCTTTTAGGTGTGAACTTTTCCAAAATTAAAGTAGAAATCACATTGGTTAGATGAGAAGGATATGGGGAGCGAGGAAGAACTTTTTTATTTTTATTTATTTATCTTTTTATTGAGATGGAGTCTCGCTCTGTCGCCCAGGCTGCAGTGCAATGGCGCGATCTTGGCTCACTGCAGCCTCCGCCTCCCAGGTTGCAGCGATTCTCATGTCTCAGCCTCCCAAGTAGCTGGGATTACAGGCACATGCCACCACACCCAACTAATTTTTGTATTTTTAGTAGAGACAGAGTTTTGCCATGTTGGCCAGGCTGGTCCCGAACTCCTGACCTCAGGTGATCCACCCACTTTGGCCTCCCAAAGTGCTGGGATTACAGGCTTAAGCCACCATGCCCGGCCCAGAAGAACTATTTTCAAGCAAAGGACAGCCTGGTAGTTGAAATGAGCCACAGGTAAAGCTGCAAGGAGGCTCGAGTCATATTGGTGTTCCTTCTGCTTTTGGGAGACCATAGTCTGCTCAAGACAAGGAACTGGGTATCTGTGTGATTTATAAAAACAAACTTAATAGAAAGATTATGTGGAGTAAATGAGCTATTCTATTTCCACAGTTCATTGTAAAGAGCAGAGTACTTACCAGTTTTAGTCTTGTTTTCAAATAGACCTGGGACCAGTGTGAAAAGAAAATCAAGGAGTTGAAAAGCAGGCTGCAAGTTTTAAAGGCACAAAGTGAAGATCCTCTTCCAGAGCTTCACGAGGACCTCCATAACGAAAAAGAGCTGATTAAGGTATTGAAATCCGAACAAGTGGCCAAGATAATCACTTAGCTGTTTTCTGAGTACTTTGAAGTGCTTCTTTGCCTCTTTCTGTGTTGAAACTGAGTTTTCATTTTCAAATCAGAAAATATTTTCCCGATCTACTGTTTAACACAACATGCTGGTCTCTCAAGGAATTAGAATTGATGCTTTTTACGATTGTTGTTTGAGGACGAGAAAGACTTTTGCAAAAACTCACTTCTTAGGATCTTAGGGGTTTTCTCCTTCAGGTCCTCTTTCTGTCTGTTCCTCCTCTGTAATATAAGATGTGGCCTCTGAGATTCCTGTAAAAGCTGTTCCCTTATCAAATGTCCTTTTCTTTGAAACAAGAGTAAAATATGACTAAAGAATTCGTTTTTGAAAGCCAGTAGGTTGGGGTTTGCTCCAGTATAACTTTTTTATAAAACAGTCCAAACTATATTCTTCCTAATGAATACCACACTAGCAAAAATTCCTGGATATTTTAGGCCTTAGCTGAAGACAAGGCAAACTTATGGATAGGAATTGGGGCCAGGAAAATTCCCAGGTCAGCAACTCCCTACATCTCTTTTCTGTCTGCAGCTTTGATGTTTAAAAGACATTGAGAGACTGTTGGAATGGTCTTTTGATTTTTTACTTCCTTCAATGACTTTCAGGGTTCAAACTGAAGAAATGAGGAAGAAATGAATAGTCTCCTACTTCAAGTTGGGCTAGAAATTAGTGTCTTTCTCCCTACATCTTTTTTCTTTATTGTAAAAATGTCTAATGTGCTAAAAGGCATAACAAATAATATGACAAACTGCTGTGACACCATCACCCAGCTAAAATATAAAAAAAAATTATACATACGGTTCAAGTGTCCTGTATGATCTAACTTCTCCTCCTTAGAGGTGTCAGTAACCCTGGATTTGGTGTTCATCATTCTTACACATGTCCTAATAATTTTAATACTTGTGTTTGTAGGTGTCAGTGTTTTTCTTTGTTTGCTCATTTGTTTGTTTGTTTTTGAGAGACAGGGTCTGGCTCTATCTTCCAGGTTAGAGTGCAGTGGCACGATCTCAGCTCACTACAACCTCCACTTCCCAAGCTTAAGCGATCCTCCCACCTCAGCCCCGGACTACAGGCACACACCACCATGCCCGGCTAAGTTTTGTATTTTTTTGTAGAGACGGGGTTTTGTCATGTTGCCCAGACTGGTCTCAAACTCCTAGGCTCAAGCAATCCTCCTGCCTTGGCCTCCCAAAGTGCTAGAATTACAGGCGGGAGCCACCACACCCTGCCTGCTGTCAGTGAGATGTAGAATTGCTTTATGTTTTTAAACTTTATATGGCTAGGCATGGTGGCTCACAACTATAATCCCAGCACTTTGGGAGGCTGCAGTGGGAGGATCCTTTGAGTCCAGCAGTTTGAAAGTAGCCTGAGCAACAAAGTGAGATCCCCACATGTACAAAAAAATGTTTTTTAATTAGCTGGGTGCGGTGGCACTTGCCTGTGATCCCAGCTGCTGGGGAGGCTGAGGTGGGAGGACCCTTTGAGCCTAGTAGGTCAAGGATACAGTGACTCATGAATGCACCACTACATTCTACCCTGAATGACAGAGTAAGACTGTCTCTAAAAAGTAAACAAAATATGTAAATTTTAAAACTTTATATAAGCAGTACTATGTATAATATAATTTTTTTTTCTTTTTTTGAGACAGAGTCTCCTGTCGCCCAGGCTGGAATACAGTGGTGCAATCTCGGTTCACTGTAACCTCCACCATTCGGGTTCCAGAAATTCTCATGCTTCAGCCTCCTAAGTAGCTGGAATTACAGGCATGCGCCACCAGTCCTGGCTAATTTTTTTGTATTTTTAGTAGAGATAGGGTTTCATCATGTTGGCCTGGCTGGTCTTGAACTCCTGGGGCCTCAAGCAATCCACCTGCCTCGTCTTCCCAAAGTACTGGGATTACAGGCATGAGCCACCGCACCTGGCCCACAATGTAACTTTTTTCCTTCATTATGATTTGGAGTCGTTGATGTTGGTACCTAATGCACATTCATTCTCACTGCTGTATAGTATGCATTATAAGAATATGTAGTCACTTGGTATTATCAGATTTTTTTTTAACTTTTGCTAGTCCAGCAGCTGTGAGTGAGATAGTATCTCTTTATAGTTTACTAGTCAGTTTCACATTTTTTTCATATTTGCCCTTTTGTGAATTGCCTATCTGTACCTTTTACTGATTTTTTTCTATTGGGCTATTTGTGTTTTTCTTACTGAGTTGAAAGAGCTGCTTATTTATTTTAAATATTCCTCTTCTACTGAGTGTATACATTGCAAATGTCTTTTCCCATCTAAGAGCCTGTTTTTCTACTTTTTCCTTGGTGTTGCTGGCTGAACAAAAGATATTTTGTTAATGTGGATGAATTTGTCAGTATTTTCCTATATGATTAGTATTTTCCGCTTCCTCTGTGAAATCTTCATACTAAAGTCGTAAAATACATGCTTACATTTTCTTCAAAAAGTTTTCGGTTTTTGGTTTTTACATTCACATCTTTATTCATTGAGGAATTGATTTTTGCATACATTGTAAGGCAGAGATCCATTTTCTAATTTTATTCATCTGGATAGCCATTTCTCTCGGTGCCTATTTATTGTCTAATGTCAAATATCAAATTTCCATATACGCAGGATTCTTTTCTCAGTTCTCTGTTCCATTGGTCTGTGTAGCTCAGCTTTAATATCAAACTATCTTAATGGCTGCACTTTATTGTAACACATCTTTATTTCAGGTGTGATGTGTACCCACACCTTGTTCTCTCACATTAGTTTGGATGTCCCTAGGTCTTTGATCTTCTGTAACTTTGAGAAGCAGCTTGTTAAACCATGAAAAGTTCTGGTAAGAGTTATAATTGAATTGCATTGAATTTATAGATTAACTTGGATAAATTTTTTTAGTATTCCTGTTTATGCTCATGAATGTGGTATATATTTCCCTTTGGTCATATTATTTAGTTTTTTTCACTAATGGCTTATAATTTTTTTTTTTTTTTTTTTTTTTTTTGAGATGGAGCTTCATTCTTGTCACCCAGGCTATCGTGCAGTGGCACAATCTTGGCTCACTGCAACCTCTGCCTCCCTGGTTCAAGGGATTCTCCTGCCTCAGCCTCCCGAGTAGCTGGGATTACAGGCACCTGCCACCACGCTCAGCGAATTTTTGTATTTTTAGTAGAGATAGGATTTCACCATGTTGGCCAGGCTGGTCTCTAACTCCCAACCTCAGGTGATCCACCCGCTTCAGCCTCCCAAAGTGCTCGGATTACAGGCCTGAGCCACCATACCTGGCTTATTCTTGTTATAATTTTCTTAATCACAAAAGATATATCTTTTGTTAGATTTATTTCTTGGTGCAATATTTTGAAGCTTTTGAAAATACTACCTTTTTCTAATTGTATTTTTTAACTGATTATTGCTGATACCTAGAAATGCAATTGGTCTTTGCATATTTATGTTTAACCATCTTGTTAAACTCTTATGTTAATTCCAGCAATTCATTTGTGTATTTTTTTGGGTGTCTGTGAGACCATCATCATCTGTCAATAATGACAAGGTTATTTTTGTTTGTTTCTTCTTTTTAATATACTTTTTTTTCCCCTACTTTTCTTACACGGGTCAATGCCTTCAGAACATTGTTAAGCAGAAGCATTAATAGCTGAGTCATCCATTCTTGATTTTAGAAGAAAATGATTCTAACATTTCACTATTAAGTGATATTTGCTGGTGATGTGTCAGTTAGTGGCTTTATTAGGTTAACAAGATTTCTATGCCTAATTTTCAAGGTTTTTATCATCCCTACCTCATTAGGTTTAGAGCAAGACTTTGGTAACAACGGAGAGAATTTGGAGTCATGCTCTCAGCTGATACACAAGTTTCCTTCCATAAGGTCTCGGAACCTGTGCAGAATGTAAACCCTTGAGCAGCCATAATTTTTTTCAAGTATCACACATCTCAGTTTCCAGTGGGATCTTTTCAGCTTTCATGGTCTCAGCATCCTATTTATCAGTGGAAAGAATCAGGGAAAGGGAAAGAGCATTGAGTTCATTCAACCATGACCATATTCCAAAAAGATCCCAAGTAACTCAAAGCTTGTCCGGGTCAGTGTGCTTCATTCCTGATTCACCTGGGGGAAATATGCTAGCCACTTGACCAATTTGAGCTCGACTTTCCTCCTCATAAAATTATATTCCCTTCTAAGCACAGCTGCAAAAAGAAAAAGATAAAAGATAAAAAAGAAAAAGTATATTCCCACTACAGCCAAGTTGAGGAATGGAATGATTTCCTTACATATATGTTTCATGTATATTCTAACTTCACTATTATGAAAATTGCTACAATGGACATCTGTGTTTCATAACACTTGTCCAAAGATTGAGTCCTTGGAACAGTTCGGTTTTTAAATAATTTTTGTATAAGTAATATAGTCACATGGCTCAAAATTCAGAAGGTGCAAAAGGTATATGTGATAAATTTTTCTCTTATCAATTCCTCTCCACAGAAGCAATCAAAGTTGCAAGTTTGTTGTATATTCTTCCAAAGATAGAGTATGCATATATAGGCCAAAATTTATTTGTATACCCATTCTTTTTCAGTCCTCCTTTTCCCAAATGGTAGTACAGAAAAATGGGACTTGATAGTTCCACTGGTAATTGAGTCCATAGGCAAGGCCTAAATGCTGTCCTGATATTGCAGAGTCTAGTCAAATCCTGTGCAACACACCGCTTTTTGTAGCCAAACAACTTGAAGTTTTACATCCCATGTTACATAAAAAATTGGAAATTTCCAGGTATTCTTGTGGTATAGATAATTTATCTGGTTGAATGAAGATGGTGGAAACTTATCTGATTTCTCTCTGACAGTTTGGTTGCAAATCTGGGGCAATTTAATTTAAAGACAGGCATGATTGTTGACATTTTTATACAAACTGAACGTCAGCTATAGTAAACTTCCACAAGAGACCTCATTCTATATACTGTTTGACTCCCTACTTTTTTCATGTAGTGTTTATGAACATTTTAAAGCTCTCAAGACATACTGCCAAATTGCTTTCCTTTCAGCCATACATTTTGGTATCTGAAAACTTGCTGTGCAGCAGCACCATGGCAGGTTCTGGGCACTGCATTAGTGAGTGGTGTTGCCATGGTCCCTGCCATGTGTGGAGCTAATGGTCCAGTCTGCCAGAGGGACCTGTTCACCAGATAGCCACACTGTATGCGCAGGGGTGTGTGTGTGTCTGTGTGTCTGTGTCTGTGAACATGGTGAGTGTTAGAGGGGAAAAGCACAGGGCAATGAGAGTAGAACAGGAATCTCAACCTTATCCAGTGACTGTACACTTTCTGATTGTCAATATTATAAGTATTCAAACCATACTGATTGAAACCTGGCTGGGCATAACTTGCGGCCGAGCCAGCACCTCTGAGCAGGGCACTGGACAGGCTGAGCTTCCTGCCACCTGACTGGGAAACTCTGTCTGAAGCTCAGCGGTTTCCAGATCTCCAATTTCAAGTCAGTAAATGGTACACCTCGGCTGGCAGGTGGTCCCCTTTATGTTATATAGCTTTCCAAAGCGTTCCACTGTGAAATCCACTGTCATCTACTTTACTGGAACCAGTTGTGAGACCAAAAGCAGGTAATACAAAGGTGTTTAACATAAATCATAAATACCTAATGATTTAGCTTCTGAGAAAGGTGTTAATTCCTCATTCTACATGTAACCTTTAGAAGAATTCTCTGGGCCACTTTATTAAACATAAATTGTTGTTGGTAAGTTACGAAATCATGCCAATGTAGCTTTTAGAACTCTGAAAATCAATCAGAATTAACATACTGTTAGGGCCCTTCAAATTTATCTCTGATTTTAGGCATAGTATCAGCAGGGCATGGTGGCTTGCCCTTGTCATCCCAGCACTTCAGGGGGCTGAGGCAAGAGGATCACTTGAGCTGGGGAGTTTGAGACCAGTCTGGGCAAAATGATGAGACTTCCGTCTCTACAAAAAAATTTAAAAATTAGTCAGGTGTGGTGGTGCATGCCTGTAGTCTCAGCTACTCTGCAGGCTGAAGCATGAGGATCACTTGAGCCCAAGAGGTCAGTCAAAGCTGCAGTAAGCCATGATCGTGCCACCGTACTCTAGCCTGGGCAACAGGGTGAGACCCTGTCTCAAAAAAAAAAAAATAAAGTTAAAAAGGCATAGTATCTTATTTCAGGTTTCAGTTGACAGATAGGACTGGAGACCCTTAAAATGTGCCAAGTCATGAAGAATTGTAAGCACAATAAAAACCTGGTGGACTCAAGTGTTTTGTCTGTTTCCTTTTACCTTCCCTGCTGTGAAAGTAAATCTCTTGAGTAAATCCTAGATTTCAAAGTTTCAATTTGACAATGACAGTGCTGCTTCTTTTTTTTTTTTTTTTTTGGAGATGGAATCTCACTGTCAGCCAGGCTGGAGTGCAGTGGAGTGATCCTGGCTCACTGCAACCTCCGCCTCCTGGATTCAAGCGATTCTCCTGCCTCAGCCTCCCGAGTAGCTAGGATTACAGGCCACCACGCCCAGCTAATTTTTGTATTTTTAGTAGAGACGGGGTTTCATCATGTTGGCCAGGCTGGTCTCAAGCTCCTGACCTCAGGTGATCTGCCCGCCTCGGGCTTCCAAAGTGCTGGGATTACAGGTGTGAGCCACTGAGCCCAGCCATTGCTGCGTTTTAAAAGTTAGGCGTTTCCATGGCCAGAAAATTATCTGCTAACTAATCTTTGCCAATTATTAGAAAAGTTTATTTCTGTCTTCCATTATACTTACTTATTAGTTTCAAAAGTTAGCCAAAAATAATTCCCTTTGAACATAAGTCATTGCTGTTACATGATTGCCACAATAGCAGCAATGCATTTCTTAGGGGTTTTTTTAATGGAAAATCACATTTTAAATCTATCTGAAATGTAGTTTCAGGATTAAAAATTCTATGTGTGCGTGTGTGTGTATGTCAAGATTATTAGATTCCAAATACACTTTCCTCTGAATAAAGACCTACATGACTTTAAAATAGAATAAATTCTGTCGAAATCAGAGCTACCTGAGGAAATGAAAATAAAGGTAGAAAAGAGTTTTCCTTTGAGAAGAAGGTGGTGGAGAACTGGCCAACCACAACTGCAGGCGCTCGCCTTGGGCTGTTTCCCATTCAGAAGGTCCCTCCCCCTCTCCTGGCCTCCCCTCCCCCAGAGTCTAATCAAAGGATTAGCCTACAGGTTTGGAAACAACAGCCGCTTGAGTTGAAGGCTTTTTACCCCCTTCTTGTGATTAAATGCAGGAACTAGAACAGTCTTTGGCTAGCTGGACTCAGAACTTGAAAGAACTTCAAACTATGAAGGCAGACTTAACCCGGCACGTTCTCGTGGAAGACGTGATGGTTTTGAAGGAGCAAATAGAGCATTTGCACAGACAATGGGAGGACCTCTGCTTAAGGGTAAGTCAGCTCACTGCAGGGCACGGCTGTTTGGGAGTGGATTGAAATGTCTCTGAAGGCCAGACAAAGTAGAAAGGAGCTTAATTTCATTGAACCAGAGGCCCTTTTCAGTGGGACCCTTGGCCTGGCCGCTGCTCCTTTAGAAGGCAGCAACATGGTTTAACAGATTTGACCCTTTTGTTTCTCCAGCGCTAAATGCTAGAACTTTGCACGCTTTTAATGAGCTTTTTAAAAAGTCACTTTAGGTGGAGACAGAAATTGCAATTCTGATCAGATGTGTAGACCGCTCTCTGGCTTGTGTAGGTGGCAAGTCTTAATCAGTGTATCAGAAGCAGGACCCAGTGAAGAGGTCCTTTACTGAGGAGTCTCTTCTGGGCCTAACAGCAGGAGTTTTACTTAATGCCCAGCAAGCATGGGAGCATTTCATATGAGTACTCTGCATTCACAGGCAATCTGATGTTTATTTCAAGTAGGTGGTTTCTAAAATTCTCTAAGAGAAGTGATCAACTGCTGTGTTGTCTCAATGGATCACTTTGACTTATTAAGAATGGGATTGTGTTAATAGAGTATTATATGGTATAGGCTTGTGACAGGATCAGGATTGAATTAAGGGATTCAAATAGTCTTAAAGATCTTTGTTTTAAGAACATAGAATTCTAGCGAAAATAAATTCCTTAATCTCATTTTTGTGAATTAAGAGATGTATTTAAAAAGTTGAAATTCAGACACGTTCTCCTTCTTGATTTTAGTATTTAATATTCACAATGTACCCTAATTTTAAATGTTCTTTTAGAACTTTTCAAATGTTATATAAAAGAAAATATGTAGAATATATGAAAAGTGTTCTGAAAGTTAAGGTAGACAGGAAGACTGGGGCCCAGATGTTCCTAATTGTTACTATTATGAAATCAATCAGGATGACACTGTGCAAAATGCCAGGATTTTTAAAAGATAAACAGATGCCCTGAGGAATGGAATCACAACACTTGTTTTTCTAGGATGGTTTTTCTTTTTTTTTTTTTTCTTTTTTTTTTTGAGACGGAGTCTTGCTCTGTCGCCCAGGCTAGAGTGCAGTGGCCGGATCTCAGCTCACCGCAACCTCTGCCTCCTGGGTTCACGCCATTCTCCTGCCTCAACCTCCCGAGTGGCTGGGACCACAGGCGCCCACCACCTCGCCCGGCTAATTTTTTGTATTTTTAGTACAGACGGGGTTTCACCGTGTTAGCCAGGAGGGTCTCGATCTCCTGACCTCGTGATCCGCCCGTCTCGGCCTCCCAAAGTGCTGGGATTACAGGCTTGAGCCACCGCGCCCGGCCCTAGGATAGTTTTTCAAGCCTTTTTAACACGTTTTGGCTGGGTAGGATATATAAGCATTCAGTATTTTCTCCTCCGAAAAGAGCAGCGGTTTCTTTATACGCAGCAGGAAAATCTCAGAGAATTCAACCTTGGTTTCCTGGTCCATATAGTGGGGTGTCAAAACTTCACCAAATAGCCACCCCCTTTTAACTCTAAGATTCTGAAGATTCTTAAAACCTGGGAATACTTTTGTACATCTAGTAAGGCTGATTTGCATTATTTAAATTTATATTTAGTGAAATTTAAACCTTTAAGGAGGAGGACCCTTAGCTGATGTCAGTTTAGGGACTACTTATGCATAATGGGGCATTGGGTATTTTGGGGTCAGCCTGCTTGCTGCAGACCAGCTGTTGGCGATATAGCCATGGTTTCCATCCAAAATCCAGTGCTTAACAGGAAAGTGGGTTAAATGAGTGATGTACATTGTTTTTGGTTTTACTTTGTTTTGAAGCATAACAATAGGACATTTAAATGGCTGTAGTTTTCCTGGTCCATTTGCATTATAAATGTTTGATTTACATTCTATCTGGATTAATAGTTTTTAAATAGGACATTGTCCTTATATTGGTATAAGGATTTGATTCATTGTTAAAAGGGCAAGGATTTGGGTTATATCTTCATCTAGCCTTTCCTGTTTTTAATTTTTTTTTTTTTTTTTTTTTTTGAGACGGAGTCTCGCTCTGTCGCCCAGGCTGGAGTGCAGTGGCCAGATCTCAGCTCACTGCAAGCTCCGCCTCCCAGGTTTACGCCATTCTCCTGCCTCAGCCTCCCGAGTAACTGGGACTACAGGCCCCCGCCACATCGCCCGGCTAGTTTTTTTGTATTTTTTTAGTAGAGACGGGGTTTCACCGTGTTAGCCAGGATGGTCTCGATCTCCTGACCTCGTGATCGACCCGTCTCGGCCTCCCAAAGTGCTGAGATTACAGGCTTGAGCCACTGCGCCTGGCCCCTGTTTTTAATTTTTAATATAACTTGATAGTAACACACGAGTATTGGGTAAAACAGTCCTTCCAATCAGCTACATTTCAGGTACAGTATTTGTTATTTTTTATGGCATTTATCACAGGTGTAAGAAACTTCTGTTGATGCGAAACCCTAGGTTTTTAAGAGGCAAAACCAGACAAGGGTGAGTGTAGAGAGCTACTGATTAAAATGAATGAAACTCAGTCTTTTTGATGTGAGGGAGAGAAGGGGGTGCTTTCCTTCCTGGCTATACTCAGCTGCCAAATGTATTTTCATTTGCAGGTGGCTATACGTAAACAGGAGATTGAAGACAGACTCAATACATGGATTGTATTCAATGAAAAAAATAAAGAGTTGTGTGCCTGGCTGGTGCAGATGGAAAACAAAGTTCTACAGACAGCGGACATTAGTATTGAAGAAATGATTGAAAAGTTACAGAAGGTACGGGAGGATACCCAGGTGGATGTAGTTCTGACTACTGTGGAATTGTCGGCCCTCCTCACTCCTAGGCCCAAACAGGTGCAGGGTTACAGGTGCTTCCGGTAGCATTTTAGAAATTTGAAGGGACTTCACTATTTTTGATCCTTTTGAGAGAGCAGTTGGAAGAAAGAAGGTTCCAGAGAGATGGGAGTGTGAGACCATTGTCAGTGGGCATGGTACTGAGGGGAGTTGCTTTCTCTCCATTAGGAAGTTTGGCCAGGGAAGGGGCTTACCCATCAGCTGATACCCCAAGTGAGTTAGAGTTTCTCTAGTTGTTATTAAGAAGCTCCCGTTGGCCAGGCGCGGTGGCTCATTCCTGTAATCCTAGCACTTTGGGAGGCCGAGGCGGGTGGATCACCTGAGGTTAAGAGTTCGAGACCAGCTTGGCTGACATGGTGAAACCTCATTTCTACTAAAAATACAAAAATTAGCCTGGTGTGGTGGTGGGGGCCTGTAATCCCAGCTACTTGGGTGGCTGAGGCAGGAGGATTGCTTGAACCTGGGAGGTGGAGGTTGCAGTGAGCCGAGATGGTGTCATTGCACACCAGCCTGGGCAACAGAGTAAAAATTCCATCTCAAAAAAAAAAAAAAAGCAGCAGCAGCAGCTCCCCTTGCCAAAGGGGAGAGGCCAAAGGCAGTAAGGCTCATAATTTTGAAATGGTCACTGATCTTTACAGGGAAAAGTAATTACATTCTTGCTGCAGTCACCCAAAACACCACTCAGTCAACCCTCTAGAAAACTGTAAACGATAGCAGCCTAATTAGTTATGCTCAGTTTTCCTCAGTTCCCAAGTAGGTTAAAAGAAATCTGTGAGAGGAAATAGAGAGCTTTTGAATTAGGTAACTGTTAAAAACAAAGTAATTATTGCCTTACGTATTTTGCGTTTGCCTGATGCTCGTTGCCTGACTTTTTAGCTACTCACTGAAAAGTTAGCTTCATTAGAAGGTATGAGGTTTTGAGACAGTATCTCACTGTGCTCCCACCTCAGCCACCGGAGCAGCTGGGACTGCAGACATGTGCCAGCATACCTGGCTAGTTTTTTCAGAAGTGGGGTCTTGCTATGTTGCACAGGCTAGTCTTGAACTCCTGGACTCGAGTGATCCTCTTGCCTCGACCTCCCAAACTGCTGGGATTATTGGTATGAGCCATTATACCTGGCCAGTTTTTTTTTTTTTTTTTTTTTTTCTAATTTCAAGAGGCAACTCTCTGTGTATTTTTGGCTGGAGAAGAAATGAATTTGGGGTAATTACCCAGGCTTTATGTTTTGGTGCCTTTGCCAGGACTGCATGGAAGAAATAAACTTGTTTAGTGAAAACAAGTTACAGTTAAAGCAGATGGGTGACCAGCTGATCAAGGCCAGCAACAAATCGAGAGCAGCTGAGATCGATGACAAGCTCAGCAAAATTAATGATCGTTGGCAACATCTTTTTGATGTCATTGGATCAAGGTAAGAGATAGGCTAAAAATGATTCTTACTCTCCAGGAACAGTAATTACTTTACAGATCTAGTAAACTGAGCCCAGCCTTCCTCTAAGATGATCCAGCAATTTTATAAGTTTACGGATTAAGGCAAAGTTTGATAAAAATGAGTGGAAATTCTTTCCATGTTGTAAAAAAAACTATATGCTAGTATATCCCACCTTAATATTTTTTCTTTAGCTTACAACTTCACATGCATTAGAGTAGTTTGAAATAAGGATTGGAAACTTATTTGGAAAGGGATCCTTGGGAAGGGGTATTGTTTAGAAATTCTGACTCTGTGTTAGCCTTTATGTGTCCCCACAGCGGAGCCATGCCTGTTGGTCCTGCCTCAGTATGGCAAGTCAGGCAGGTGAGGGCACAGGCCTGGTTTCTGGAGGCTGGGGGCCCATGACTGCCCCGCCACCCGCACTCAAGGCAGGGGCAGGAGTCTAAGTGCGTGGGCTCAGAGTGCCAGGTGTCCCATGGGTGTCTTGTCCTAGGATGTGGATTTGGACACAGCCAAGTCCTACATCAAAGGGCCACAAATCAAAGCTATGTTGGCCAGTGCAATCTTATCAGAAATAGTGCTGATAATTTTATCTCTCCCCCCAAAATGATGGTGATGCCCAAAGTTCTTAAATGTCTTCAAATTCCCTCTCTAAAGACAAACCCCAAGTGGATGTTTATTCAGTGGCCACCTGGCATACGGAGAACAGTCACTTGGCCTTGGGACTGCTTGTGCAGCTGTGCTTCCACTGGCCACACAGGTCCTTTCCATAGCAGTATACTCAGATGTTTTGAACAACACATAGAATTAGGAATATACAGGAGAACCTATAAGGTGAATAAAGAATTGGGGGGTGATACTCTTAATAATTTGGCATCTTCTTTACCTCATTGTTTACTGGAAACCACAAGTGAACCTGAGTCAGTCAACAGAGGAACCGGGCTAAATAAGTTGAGTCAGTTACGTTAGTGGGAGTAGGTATCTGAGCAGCTGCTGTAAAACCAAGTGGTTTGAGAGCTCAGACCCCATCTTCCTGGGATCAGGAAGATCCTTACAGAGGGGCTGCGTTCCCAGATGGTCCTGAATGAGGGATTGCAGTTACTGGTGGCAGAGAGAGAGACACATATGTTGAGAGCAAACAGTTACAGAATAGAGCAGAGTCGAAGCCATTCAGGAAGTGAAGAGAAGCCCCATTGGCCCCAAACGTAGGAGATGAGCTAGAAAGATGGGCTGGGGCTAAATCTTAGAAGACTTTAAATCTCAGCTAAATATTGGCCTTCTGAAAAAATATCTGAGTCATGCCTGGTTCCTTAGCAGTGGAGGGTTTGCTGAACACAAATATTAGGGGGATTTGGCTGGCAACGTAGACTGGCCCAAATTCAACATCTCTCCACAGCCAATTGGGGGAAAGCAAAAAAAACCTACAGAAATGCATGGTGGAAACCTAAGTAAGGATTAAGAGTACAAGTTTTGAACCATTCCTGACTTTCTCACTTATTCACTGTGAAAACTTGAGTATGTGATTCACCCTTTCTAGGCCTCAGTTTCTAAGTCTGTAAAATGGGTCTAATTGGCTTACATCAGAGGCCGCTGGTGCTGTCTGCTGTGAGGATATATGTCATGCCTTTGGTATAGGGCCAGCACAGCACATGTGAGCCAGCATTTATGGAGTGGTTGTTTTAATTACTTTTCCATGAGAAGACTCTGAAGTCGTGTGTGTGTTGAGTGGAAGATGATTCTGTCGGTGACCTCTAGTGATGAGAGGTCTTTCCTCAGTGAGGCCTGCAACTGGACTACCTCGTTCTCAGAGCTTAGAATAGTGCGTCAGATGTTTGTTGAAATGAATAAATGTTTCAGTGCATTCATTAATAATAAGATGATTTCTGTGGGATAAATTGTGTCTTTGTGGTTGCCTTTATAGCATAAGTCTTCTGGAGCCCTTGGCACTAGTCGAGGGTATGATGGCATCACACCCATTCATGGATCATACAGGATCAAGATCTAGCTAATGTTTCTCGAAGGTTAGAGTGACAGTCCATTTTTAATCATTCATGCTCTGCTTATATCACTTTGGAGTTTAACAGGCTGTTTGCTTTCCTCGCTCACTCTTTGCCTGTCTTCAGCCAGCCTTTTGGTGGGAAAGAGATAAAACAGTGGGTAAAATTTTATTGATCTTTTTGGAAAGCACAGCTGGGGGAAAAGGAGTTGAAATAATAGCAAATATGTTGTCAGCTGCCTATAGTCTTAGCAATATGCCTTTTGTGTATGATTTTACTTAAACTTCACTGTGATTCTGGAAAGTAGATACCATTGTCCCATTTTACACACTGAGAAGGAAACTGAGGACTGAAGCTAAGCAACTTACCCACAGTTACATAGCCAGCATGTGACATAACCAGGATTTCAACTCGGGCAGTTTCACCTCCCTGACAGCCCAGACCCTCTCATTTGAAACACTGAAATGAGCAGTACATGCTGAGTGCATAATCCCTTCAGCAATGAGGAATTTGGGAGGGAATCATTTTTCTTTTTTAAAGCAAGGGCCAGGCTGAGACAGACAGCTAGAATCTAAGAAGCTCTTAGCTGAGTTTATTGTTCAGGTGAATCTGTGGGTTGAGGCAGCAAACTTGGACCTGTCATAATCAGCCTTACATAGAATCCCTGATGCCGACTTCACCCTGGGCGTTGTACAGAGGAAGGGAACGGTTGGAAGCACAGGCTGCAAACTTTACATTTGAACAGTGGCGACAAGAACCTGCTCTGCAGGGTGCCCTGATGGCTTCATTTGCCCACAGGATCCAGGACACCATGCAGCATCTTCCATCCTACCCACAGTATTCTACTGCTTTGGCCCTGTGGCAGGGAACAGCATCTCTTGTTAAAAATAAGATTGGCCAGGCGTATGGCTCACGCCTGTAATCCCTGCACTTTGGGAGGCCGAAGCAGGTGGATTACCTGCAGTCAGGAGTTTGAGACCAGCCTGGTGAACATGGTGAAACCCCGTCTCTACCAAAACTACAAAAACTAGCTGGGCATGGTGGCACGCACCTGTAGTCCCAGCTACTCAGGAGGCTGAGGCAGGAGAATCACTTGAACCTGGGAGGCGGAAGTTGCAGTGAGCCAAGATCACGCCACTGCCCTCCAGCCTGGGTGACAGAGCAAGACTCTGTCTCAAAAAAAAAAAAAAACGATTGGAAGGCAATCCTATGTAGGTACCCAGCCTCGTTACTGCAAGATCTTAACTACAAAACTAACTTCAGAATGGTTTTAGAAGACTAAGGTTTAGAATGGTTTTAGAAAACTAAGGTTTAGAATGGTTGTCAGAAGTCCAAGGCCTCAATAAATCAGGTTTAATTCACTGGAGGAAAAAATGGGATTTAGGATAGGCTTCTTTAAAAACCACATTAGATTTCTGATCATTTCAGGTGGTAGACACCATTGTTGGATAGATAGGAGAGGAAACCAACATTGCTTATTTTTTAAGTGCCAGTTTCCTCACATAGATTATTTCATTTTAATTCTTTTTTTTTTTTTTTTTTGAGACAGTCTCGCTCTGTCGCCCAGGCTGGAGTGCAGTGACCGGATCTCAGCTCACTGCAAGCTCCGCCTCCCGGGTTTACTCCATTCTCCTGCCTCAACCTCCCGAGTAGCTGGGACTACAGGCGCCCACCCCCTCGCCCGGCTAGTTTTTTGTATGTTTTAGTAGAGACGGGGTTTCACCGTGTTAGCCAGGATGGTCTCGAAGTCTCTCCTGACTTCATGATCTGCCCATCTCGGCCTCCCAAAGTGCTGGGATTACAGGCTTGAGCCACTGCGCCCGGCCTCATTTTAATTCTTAAAACAACACTGCAAAGTCAGTGTGATTCTTCATTTTACAGAGAGGGAAACTGCAGCTCAGAGAAGGTCAATAATTTAGCCAAGGACAGTGGGAATTCTGCCCGGGACAGAAACATGCACATAAGATTGCATGGGCCCTGGTGTGGGTATAAAGAGGCCCGTGCCTGGCTGTCCCTCAGAGTTGCTCTGGGAGCTTTTAAAAGTTCTCATGGGCCTTTGGGCAGCTTCTCGCAATGGTGACATCTACACTCTTATGAAACATGCAGATAATTTCAACAGAGGTAATTTAAAGCATTACATAGACTCTGTGATGCTGATTGTATATATGTTTGGTGATTATAATTATGTAGAACCCAAGTTGACAACAAGAAATATTCTATGTTCATTTGTCAAATTAAATGAAGACTTAAACTTTTTTTTTTTTTTAACTGGCCTATTAGCTACTCTCCTTCCTCTTTTCTTCTTCTTCTTTTTTTTTTTTTTTTTTTTTTTTTTTTTTTTTTTTTTGGAGACAAGGTCTGGCTGTATGACCCAGGCTGGAATACAGTGGCACAATCACAGCTCACTGCAGCCTCGACCTCTCAGGCTCAAACAATTCTCCTGCCTCAGCCTCCCAGGTAGCTAGGACTACAAGCACACACCACCATGCCCAGATAATTTTTTGTTTTTGTTGTTTGTTTTTTGTAGAAATGGGGTTTCACCATATTGCCCAAGCTGGTCTTGAGCTCCTGGGCTCAAGTGATCCTCCCACCTCTGCTTCCCAAAGTACTAGAATGACAGGCATGAGCCACTCACACCCAGCCTTCGATAACGTCTTTGAAAAGTGACTCAGCAAAACTTTCGAATGCAGGACAGACAACTAAATTAAAGAAAGTGTCCTTCAGAACTGCCAATATGTGTGATCCTCGGTTTTGGAGGCATCTGGATTACCTAAGAACAGCTGAGATACAAATTGTTGGGTGACAGACAAAAAGATGCAGGGTTAACCTTCACAGCCAGCACAGTCTGAAGCTCTGAAAAGACGGTCCTTAGATCCCGTCCCCTCAGTGGGACTGATGCCAGAGAAGGAGTTGACCTGCCACCTGATCTCACCTATGCCTCCCCTTATTTTTTAAAACCCAATAGTTGAACTCCTTAAACATTCATCTACTTTTGTTTCCCAGAACTCCCTCCCCATTTCCTTAATGAAAACCCTGCTTGTCATATGAACCGGAGCTCTGTAGACACAGGTGGGGCTGTGTCTTCAGTGAGTCCCTCTGGCAGGTTGCATATCTTGGTGAATTCTTTTAGAGACTTGGGATCAGGGTGAGGAACTCTTTTTAAAGGCTCTTTCTAGCAGCATGTGTGAATAATCTGATGAAAGCGTTCAGTGCCTGAGACAGGTTGGACAGCGAAGTGGAAAGGCATTCCCTCCGAGAAAGTTTACATTGGTTTTTCTCTTGGTTGGAATCATTTTAATGAAAGTGATTTTAATTTTCTTTTTGCTTATCTGTACTTTTTTAAATGTTCATTATGGAAGATGTTTATGTTATGAACAAATGTCATCAATTTTATGTTGTCTTTCCTGAATTTCTGACGGTAGCACCACTAGCAAAGCCTGTCGTCCTTATTAAGCCACTGACAAGGAGGGACTTTCCTAGTACCGTATGACCTCAAAGATTAGCTCCTTCCTGTTTACACTGAATTGCTTTCACTATCAGAAATATCAAATCCATCCAAAGGAACTTTTTAAACCAAGCATAACTTTTAAATTTTGCCTGCCAACCTGAAAAGCTCACCTATTTTATAATAGTGGCAATTAAAATGTTATCATTAAACTCAGAAGTTATGACCGTGGCAGTTGTGTGTTAAGATTGTTTTCCATGCCTTGCAGAATGGGCAGAAATATGTGTGCCTTTTTAAACTGATAAAGCTTTTCATTGCTCTCCTCTTATCTGTATTTTCTCAAGGTTTTCTGGAAGACCAAACAATGCTGCTAGTCACGAAGTTGACTTGCGTTGGTCTTAGCATGTTGCCTGATCCAGTGGGACTGGAAGGATTTAGGGATTATTTTAGCACAGGGAGAGCCAGATGTGAGCCTCCTCACTTCCATTTTCCTTCCCGTCAGCCTGATCCTTCTGCCTCTAGAATGGGTGGCCGCTGTTCCCAGACCCTACAGAAATGCCTTCCTTGAGGGTTGAGGAGCTCCCCCAAGGAAAGTAGCCGTCACTGGGGTAATGAGCAAGTATCTGGCATCAGGCAGGTCCAGTGTACTGAGCCTCAGAGGTTCGTGTTCAGCAGGTTGCAGGAACAGCCAACCACGTGGGCCTGAGTCAGATGCAGCATTTTGGGAGAACTATTGCCAGGTCTTCACTTCTGATTCCACTGGTGTAGCACGTGTTTGCTATGTTTCAAGGTGGGGATACAATAATGACTAAATGTTGGGCTTTAGGGACTCCTGAAAAACGATATCGAGTCTCAGAATAAGGCTGGGAATGAGTCTGAGGTAGACTAGACACAAACCAAGCACTGCCACTCAGGATTGTCCAGAGAAACTGAGGGTATGAATAAGGCGGAATTTTCAGACACGTTATGGTAAACCCTGGGAGGAGCTAGCAAGGAAAATTACAAAATTTCTTCCTCTGCAATGAATTCCCTTTATACTGCAAAATAGAATTTTTTTGCACAAAGCAGATAAACTAAATGAACTATCTGACCCTCCTAAACCAGGATGTTCAGGACCAAAAGGACAGAGCAGAAAACCCCACAGGGAAATTTCTTCTTCGAGAGGACAAGAGGAAGGCATTCCTATTGGACTCAGGGGCTTCAGATTTTGCTGTTTCTTTTAAACCTGAAACAGAGAAATTTAATTTGTGGAGGACAGAAATCCTCTTTTGCCTGCCCCAAATCTCAATGTTTCTTCTCTCCGTTTATAGCACTTCATAAATAACCCATAGCCAAGATAACACTGTGACTTTCTTCTCCCAGCGTTGCAATCCTGTAGCGTCAGAACAAAGACTGTGTGTGTGAGGAAAGAGCTGGAGATATTTGTTTATTGGAAGGGAGAAAACTGAGATTAAAAATTGCAGTTAGCAGGAGAGAAGGTGTCTTCCTTCCTGCTGGCAGTGCCCTGTGCCTGCGAGCCAGCCGTGCTCACAAGGAGCCTTGGAGAGGGCTGCGTCCGCCTCTGTACAAGATGCTGAACCAGTGAAGAGGGCACGCCGGGCAGGGGGAGGGGCTGCCTCG
Organism: Piliocolobus tephrosceles; assembly: GCF_002776525.5. Taxonomy (NCBI): domain Eukaryota; kingdom Metazoa; phylum Chordata; class Mammalia; order Primates; family Cercopithecidae; genus Piliocolobus; species Piliocolobus tephrosceles. The sequence continues at coordinate 42,404,775 of NC_045439.1, read as the reverse complement.
GCCCTGGGAGGTGGAGGTGCGGCCGGGAACTTGGAGCTTTCGCTTAAACATAAGGAATGATTTTTTCTCATCAACAGTAAGTGCCATTTTCGTCATCAGCTCTGCATAGGGCCGAGGCGCCGGGTGCTGTCCCTTGTGTCTTGCTCTCTGGCTGTGTCGCTTTGGTTACAATAGAAATCACCGATGAGATGGTGGCTGCGGAGTGTTTGTGCTCAGCCATCGGGGGATGGGTTCTTTCCAGCGTCAGCATGCGTGTGGTGTCTGCAGTCTGCCTCTGACAAGCAGGGCAGAGGAGTGATTATGCCGTGTGGAAAATGGAAGTCCTCCGGTGACAAAAATGCTTCAAAGAGGCAATGAGCTCAGACGTGTATTGTAATGCCTCTGCCCCTATATCAGGGCTTCAGGATCTTGGAGTAATGCATTATTTTGCCATAAAGATGTTTAGTCATGTGAAAAGATACAATTGTACAGGATTTGTACAGTGTTTTTTGCAACTGACAGCTGCCCACAGGTTTGACTGTTTATTTCAGTACAAATTCAGATACTTGCACCATCTCAGTTTTCCTTAGTATTTTTTAAATTAGGCATAGGAATTTTTTTGTTCACTTAGGCTGATTTAGGGCTTTTATAATTTAACTGTAGACTCCTGAGCACATAGAGGATAGGACTAAATGGTAAATTATTCCATATGTATAAATTTGACATGTAAAGCCTTCATCATACATTGTTAAGGCTTAGGCTTGGTATATAGAATGATGCTAACCTGGCTTGGTTTTGTTTGTTTGGAAGGAGAGCAGTGTTTATCAATGTTATATTCTCATCCATCGCTAGTTAAAAGAAAAACTTTATTTGCCTTGATTGTTTTCTGCATTTTTACCCGTAATTACTGCAAAGGAACTCTTGTAATTTAAACTAGCTCTTAGGCATAATTCTTTTGTTTGGTTTCATAGAAAACATTTTGCTTTAGATCTCCCAATAAAGAGGCTATGCAGGTGGAAAACTTCACTTTTGTACCTAAAAATTTTGTTTTTCTGATTCTCAGAACTGGGATTTAATTCAGAAAATCATGCTGCTTTTTCCTGGAGAAAGGTTATTTGTTGAAATGTCTATGTGAGAAGTGCTCAGAGCACCGGGTCAAAACCTGGGCAAGCGCAGGGATGGGGGCTGCGGCAGCAAACTGCTCGCAGGTGGTTGATGTCAGGCAGTGTTGAGGTTGCTTCTGTGTGCCAGCGGTCTGGTTTCTGAATAGGTTTTCTTATTTCCAGATATTAACTCGAGATTTCAACTCTTTCAAGAGCAATATTAACAAGGCCTAACATGTGGAGGTCAGTCACCTGGGTTGGCAAAAGACAGATGCTTCCTGGCCTGGGACAGGTGATCATTAGGTTACAGCGTCTGCACAGAACAGAACGATGCACACTCCGCAGTGTACCTGATGGGTCCCAGGGTCAGTCATTACCTGATGATCAGGAACAACATGTAGACTCCCAGGCATTTATTTGGGGGTATTAGGCCTCTGGATGGAGTTTGGCCTATACCAGCTAAATCCTGGCTGGATGAGTGCTTTGTCACTTCTTGGTGACCTTCTTTTCCTTCCCTCCCACCTTCCCCTCCTCTTTAACTTGCACTAAGTATGCCTGTATGTGAGTGTCTGTCAGCGCTTCACTGGCCCTGTGTGAAACCAGGGCTGAGGAGCAGGGATGGCTTCTAGGCTAGCAGCACACTGCTTTGTGGGAAAAGGGCTCTGATGTGCTCTGGTCTTGACAGCTTTTCTTTAAAAATCTAACTTGGCCGCTTCTTTTATGAAGAAGACAAATCAGACAAATTGGAAGATGAGTGAACATCATTTACTTCTTCAACAGCTATTTATTGAGCAACTCCTATGTTGTATTACAGTGTCAACATTACATCAGAATTAGGTGATGACCTCTCTGGGAAGAAGGCCTATCTTCCAGCTATCTCTGAATCCAAGGGTCTGTGCAGGATCCAAGACAAGGCACATGGCTAAGTGATTACTGAAAGAAAATCAGGGAGGGGAAACATGGGCAGCATGTATTGAGCCTTCTGGCCTCCTCCCCAGGCACCTGCCCAGGTTGTAGCTTCCACTATACCAGCTCCTACCCCTCAGTGTATCCTGAGCTATGAGTCCAGACTTCTAGTCATGTTCTCTGACTGCAGCAAAACGATCCTGTACCAACAGTATGTGCATGTTAGTGTGTGTAGGATTATGTGAGAGGATGGGTAGTACTTAGGAACAGCAGCTCCAGACCAGACTGCCCAGGTTAGAATCCTGCCTCCTATTGACCATGTGACTTGCGTGAGCTCTTTACTCTCTGTGCCTCGGTTTCCTCATCTGTCAAGTAGGGATAATAATATTACCTATTTCCTAGCATTGTTATGAAGAGGAAATGATGCCTATAATCCTGGTACTTTGGGAAGCTGAGGCAGCTGGATCACTTGAGGTCAGGAGTTGAAGACCAGCCTGGCCAACTTGGGGAAACCCTGTCTCTACTAAAAATACAAAAATTAGCTGAGCATGGTGGCAGGTGCCTGTAATCCCAGCTACTCAGGAGTCTGAGGCAGGAGAATCACTTGAACCTGGGAGGCGGAGGTTGCAGTGAGCCCAGGTCGTACCACTGCGCTCCAGCGTAGGTGGTAGAGACTGTATCTCAAAAAAAAAAACAATTGAGTTGCTAACATGAAGCACAACAGGCCTGGCACATGTGTCCATCAGCGTGGGATACAGATGTTTCATTTTAATAATAAAGTTTATCATTTTAAAACATACACGTAGAAATTTTAAAAGAATGGGATGACAGTAGACAGTCTCGTATTTTATTCCTACACCCCACTGGTTTGTCCTGAGCACCCCATTTTGGATACTAGAGTCCTGGGGAAACCAAATTATTCCCCCACCTTCTCCACACCCTCTCTGCGTGTCGCACACCTAACCCCACGGTTAACAGTTCAGGATCACCACAGCCCCGTGGGTCTGTACCCAGGCAATTGTGTTGCTAGTTAGCTCCCTTCATTTAAACACGTGCATTCTTCGGTGTGTTAATTGCTTTTAAGTTAGAAGAGAGGAAACAAAGAAGGAAAAAGAAAAAATATATAAATAAATACTTGGATTCTAGCCCTCTTCTTTTCAAAATAAGAAAGAGGCTGGGATTCTTAGGGTGGAATAGGGTCAGAGGCTAGATGAAGGCCGTGGGAGATTTCATTCTGGGCAGAGGGAGAAGTGGGGAGGGCGGGAGAGCTGTGCAGAGGTCACGAGCCTGAGCCCTTCCCCCCCCCCGGGAAGCTCTCGTGGCTGGGCCTCTTCTCCGGCAGAGCCTTGCAGGAGGGCAGTCCTTCAGGAGCTGCCTGGAGCACTCCTTGTCCCACGGTGCCAGGGGTTCCCAGCTACCCTGGTAGTTGTCTGGAGTGTTCTTTCTGGAACCAGGGCAATCAAGGTGGCAAGATACTGGGGTGAGGAGGGTGTACCTCTGAAGCCATAGGAATGAAGGTGGGATCTAGGTTACAGCTATATCCAGACCTGGTCCTGGATTCCATTACTTCCTTTTTAATAAATCATCTGTGGCTCTGAAGGGAACGTATCCTTGTGGTGTTTGCAGTAAGAATGTAATTTGGAAAACGGGCACTTATCTCCGAGGCATTCTGCCTTTCACATTCAGTCCCCTCAGCTACCCAGTGAAAGAAGGTACTACTGAACACCATTTTTTTTTTTTTTTTAATATGGAACGCTTCACGAATTTGCGTGTCATCCTTGCGCAGGGGCCATGCTAATCTTCATGGTATCGTTTCAATTTTAGTATATGTGCTGCCGAAGCGAGCACTGTGAACGCCATTTTATAGATGGCATTAAACATGGCCAGGACACAAACCCAGGCCCTGACCACAGAGTTTGTGTTCTTCCATCTCCAGACCACACATCCTTCTTCCAAGCTCGCCCTTGAGAATAAAACACTGATGAAAGAACTTTGTGAGGTCCAGTGCCATGTAAATAAAGCATGACTGTAGCGTCATGTGGTCCAGCGTCCACTCTGCAGACGACTTTACATGAAGCCTCTTATTTCAATCTCACCACCACCTGCAAGGTGGGTAATCTTGCAGATTGTGAGGAAACTGAGAGTCGGCGGTTAGGTACATTGCAGCGTGCAGAGCTCTTAGATGGGAGAATGGAACTTGGGTCCAGGTCTGCTTGCCTCCGGAGTTCTGGCCTTCACCTCACCCGATGCTGCCACCTCCCTGAAGCTTAAGCGGCTTTGAGGGTGTACTAGAAATAAGGGGGCTGAGGTGAAAGGACTTTCACTAAATCTTTTTTTTTTTTTTTTTGAGACGGAGTCTCACTCTGTCGCCCAGGCTGGAGTGCAGTGGCACAATCTCGGCTCACTGCAAGCTCCGCCTCCCGGGTTCACGCCATTCTCCTGCCTCAGCCTCCCAAGTAGCTGGGACTACAGGTGCCCTCCACCACACCCGGCTAATTTTTTGTATTTTTAGTAGAGACAGGGTTTCACCGTGTTAACCAGGCTAGTCTCAATCTCCTGACCTCGTGATCCGCCCGCCTTGGCCTCCCAAAGTGCTGGGATTACAGGCGTGAGCCACCGCACCTGGCCTTCACTAAATCTTAAAAGTAGCTGGTAATAGAGCTAGAAGTCAGTCCCTTGGATTGACTTGGTAAGTTGTAAGATATACATTTTTTTTTTAATCCACACTTATATGACTACTCCATGGCCCACTTAAGTCATAGCTTCTAGCGGAATGTCCATATTTGTCCATTCACCAACCATTTGTGGAGAGCGTCCTGCCCACCAGGCACTGTGGGAGGTGCTGTGTGTGTGGTGGAAACTGGCCGGCTGCAGCCTGGCCATGGCGCTCCCTGTCCTGGTGGGTGTCTGAGAGAGTGCAAGGTTAGAGGCAGAGTGGCCCCTGAATGCTTGAGGTACAGAGATCAGGGGGCTGAACCAGTTTTCAGGGCAGGGCAGGGACTATTGAAAGCTTTGAGCAGGATCAGACTTGCCTTCTGGAACTTACTTATACTTTGGCTACAGAACCAAAGGTGGGCAGGAAGTCTAGGGGGCTGAGAGGAGGTTGTTCAGTCAAGTAAGAGGTGATGGTGGCGTGCAGCGCAGTGTTTCCTGAGAGTTAGGGTCGGTGCCCCCATTTTATCGCTCTAATGCTCCCAGCCATGGGGCGCAGTTCTGACAGCATCTCCCAACATAAGTATTGATCAGTGGGAACTTTCCACTGGAGCCATTACTTTTAAGTGTCTGAGATTAACTACACATCCCACAGAACGCCAGGACAGATCCTGGCTCTACTCACTCTGCTTTAGGACTTTAAGGAAAGCGGTTTATTGGAGCATTTTATTTTAGTATATGTGTCAGAAAAAGATTGTTTTCCCTCAACAGCTACATCACGTCCCCTTGACAGCATGTGGACGCGTACGCCAAGTTGTACTCATGCCATGCGTGTGCTTCCAAATCTGCTCCATGCCGAGTTGGGCTGGATGGGAGCTGAGGCAGACTGGCGAGGGAGATCCCATTTAGAACTGCGCTTGTATGCAGATTTTCTTTGCCCCTCCCTTTCTGACAGGCAGAGATGCCCCATAATCTACCCACATGGGCTGGTTCAATGTATACGACTGGGTGAACCCCTCATACTGAAGCGGTGGGGCTTGGCACATGTTCTCTGCTTACCCAAAGGGGAGGGTCCCATGCGAGGCCTTGTGGACCAAATACCACCAAGTGAACCAGGCATGTAACATCTTTAATCTCCCAGGGTAGATCACCGGCTGCTGCAATCTCAGGCATACCCATGGCAGAAACTGGGCAGAAGTCAGGAGTGGTTATTTTCACTTAGGAAAAAGATGGCTATCTTCTCACCTCTGGAGCCCCAGGAAGATGAACTGGAGGATCTCACTCTGGGAATGATAGGACTTCCATTTTCATGGGTGGATTAACTCTCCGTCCTTTGGAAAGTCAACAGAGGCAACAGCCTTGCAAAGCTTCACATATTCTCTGAGAACTCGTATCTGGTGACATGAGAGTTGTTCTGATATAAAATCAAAGCAAAATAGATTCTTTTTTACCCTGCAGTGCTCTTATTGGAACATTCTTCTACCACTAAGTATTGGGCTTTTGATTTCCATCACTTTTTGTTTGTTTGTTTTGTTTTTCTGCAAATATGTGTAGGGTGAAGAAGTTGAAGGAGACCTTTGCTTTTATTCAGCAGTTGGACAAAAACATGAGCAACCTTCGCACCTGGTTGGCTCGAATTGAGTCTGAGCTTTCCAAGCCTGTTGTTTATGACGTCTGCGATGATCAAGAGATCCAGAAGAGGCTCGCTGAGCAGCAGGTGGGACGATCAAAAATGAGCTCTTGCAAGAGTATGGGTGTCCGCGATGTGCACTGACTCAGGCCTTCCCCGTATATCTGTGTGTTTTCACGTGCTCACATTTCATAACATTGGTTTGCTTTTTCCAGAGAAAACTGACCACCTTTCCACGTTCTTATGTCCATCTCTTGAGTGCTCCCTCCCACATTCATGTAGCTTTTTGTGAAACTGTGAATAATGTTTAAGATGCAAACCTTAATCTTGGTGGTAAGTAAGGTTTTTTAAATTATGTCTTTTTTTTGACTCTGATCTTTGTTGTGTTTTGTTAATACAGTTTTGAAAGGCAACTAATTGAAAGAAAAGCAACTTTTCTAACCAAGGAAGGTTTTTATGGGATGATATTCTGTGTGTCTGGTACAGCTTTTTAAAAAATTAAAACAAGAAAAGGTATGATAAGGAACATGCTTGGACCAATAGTTTAGGAAGACTCTTTTTTTTTTTTTTTTTTTTGAGATGGAGTCTTGCTCTGTCGCCCAGGCTGGAGTGCAGTGGCCGGATCTCAGCTCACTGCAAGCTCCGCCTCAGGTTTACACCATTCTAGGAAGACTCTTAAGAGCTGCAATGCTCTGCATTTTTGTTATCAGATATGCATGCTCTGAGCCAATCCTGGAAATTGTGCAGTTCGAAAGCTGCTGCGTTCTGCCAGTGTTTCTCATTGTACCCACCTGGTAGGTGCTATTTGACATCACTGGTTTATCAAATCCACTTTCCTGACTTCCCTGGTCTCATGGCCACATGCTCATTCTCACATGCAATGCCTGGATTTGTCTTTTTTTTTTTTTTTAATTAAGTTTATCTTAATCTTTCTTTAGCTTTTGTTCACTTCTGTTTTTCTCAGACCTGTGGGCAGATTCTGTTTCGACTGTAGAAGCAGTATGATTCTCAGAGTCGAATCTGTTTTCTTCACGTATAGCCTCCACCACACACCACGTACCACAGGTGCTTAGAGACAGGATTGAGGGTGAACTTTTTTCACCAGATTCAATATTTGGTGCTACTGTTGACATTTTTTAAGAGATGGCGTCTCACTGTATTGCCCAGGCTGGTCTTTAACTTCTGGGCTCAAGTGATCGTCCCACGCCAGCCTTCTGAGTAGATGGCACTGCAGGCAGGAGCCGCCATGCCTGGCCCTCCCTGCTCTTGAGTTTTCTAAGTGCTATTACAATTACTGTTTAAATGATGCCTGTTCTCTGGCTTTCAAGCTAGTATGATTTAGTAATGCTACAAATTAAAAATACTGGTTTTTCCACTTAGCTTTGGAACTTTAAGCATGTCTTTTTCATGGAGGTCATCTAGACTCTGTCTTTGCTTTGTGCAGAAAAGAATATTGATATAAGTATTATGGAATTTTAATGGACATTACAGAGATTTTAATGCCTCTCTCATTGGAGTCACAGCTACTGAATACATCAGTTTTACTTAAAAGTGTGATCCACTAGGATGAATGTCTTTGAACAGTCTGTGAAAAGGCAAGGCCTTGCAAATGACAGTTTACCCTGAGTGGTGAGTTTTTTCAGGTAGATTATATGGAAGCTGTCGATACCTTTCCTCTTAAAGACTGGCTGGCTAGATTTTGCTGGGGCCGTTGATAGTGTGTTAATTTTTTTTAAATCCAAAGTGTGACAGAACATTAAATTAATTAAATTGCAGAGAATTTGTTCCCAAAAGCATACAATTTGGAGCCACTGCTATTCTCTTAGCCTTATTTCTTCCCATCCTGCAATGGCACATAATTTCAATCTGGTTGATTTGAAAATTCTCTCTTTACAGAATTCAGCATCACCTTAGTGACATTTCTATCCCTTGGTTACTTTAAAAAAAAAAAATTAATGGAATTGGTGTTCAGGACTACCATTATTGTGTAGAAGTTAGATACTGTGTTAGTTTTCTACTACTGTTGTAACCAATTACAGATTTAGCAGCTTAAAAACACAAATTTATTGTATTTCTGGAGGTTAGAGATCTGAAATGGACCTCACTAGGCTAAGATCAGGATGTCATCAGGGCTGCGTTCCTTTCTGGAAGCTCTGGGGAGAATCCTTTTTTTTTTTTGCTTTTTCTGGCTTTTAGAGGCCACCCACATTGCTTGGCTCATATGTGCCTCTTCTGCCTTCAACGCCATCAACATTGCATCTCTCTGTGTCTTTCTTCCTAGTCACATCTCCCTCTAGCTGCCTCCTCTTCTGCTGTTAAGGACCCTTAATATTACAGTGGGCCCACCCTGCTAATCCCGGATAATCTCCCTATTTCAAGGTCAGCTGATTAGCAACTGCAATTCCCCGTGTAATCTAACAGATTCACAGACTCCAGGATTAGGATCTGGATGTCTTTCTGTGTGTTGGAGGGTGTCATTGTCATTATTCTGCCTACCACAGATGATCTCATGATACTTTTAGTATTTTTGTTAAAAAGAATAAGTTATAGTGTGTTTATATTATACTAAACTCAGACCTTAAGTACCCCATCCAAAACACTGGCAACAAATGTGTAACACAAGAGAATTATGTATGGGCCACTTTTTAAAACCTTACCTAGTGATCATTTTTGGTCTGGGTTAGAAAACCACCTTACCTGTGTTTACTTTTCAAACTAAATATAATAAATTAATTGCTTCCAAAAATAAGACCTAAAAACATGGCATCACCTAGTATTGCCTTATGCAAAAGCCCTCGGCCCCCCAAAGTAGCTAAGAGCCATGATGTCCCTGGATCCTCACTGTAATGTACCTGGTCGGGGAGGGCCAGACCCTCTAAGAGTCCTTTCTGTTTCGCCTTTCTTACATAGAACACCTTTAGGTATAAGGTAACGGGGGTTATTCCTATGGAGTATATCATCTTTAAAATGCACAGGAAGTAGTGGCAATTTTGTGACATTTAAATCACGAACCACTTTCGTTGAAACTTTTTAAGATCCCTGTTCTAGTTTTTTCATTAGTTGGTTTCTTGTTTCTCTGTGGGGTGTGCCAGATGGTGGCTTGGAGGAGTTGTTAGTTACCCTTCCATTGGCTAATGAATAGCCCCTGCCGTGGGCCAGCTGAGCTTCACCTCACGCCCCCCGAACCATCCCAGCAGCCCCCTGTCCCACTTGCTACCCAAGCCCTCCCACAGAGACATTGAGGAGCTGGCACTGGGGTTTCACCCTATATGATTTTCTGTCTTTTCAGCCTGTTTTTTTTCTCCTCAGCCCACCTTACCTTCTGTTTTTGGTTCCTTTTTATTCTCATTCTTCTGGCTGCGTTCTCTTCTCCAGTTTCGGGTCTATCTCCTCTTGCTCTGTACCCCCCAACCCCCAAGTTCCTCCCCAACCTCAGTGTTCTGTGTCACCTGCCCAGGGGCAGAAAAACCAAGTGAACAGGAGCCTGTTAGAACTGTCAGCAAAAGTCTTTCTCAATGTTTTATGTTGTTTCTTAAATCTACTTTTTCTCTAGATTTGGACAGTTTCTAAGACCTAATTCTTGTGCAGACTTACATCTCTGTGGATACCAGTGGTAGGATTATTTCAGTTTGCAAAATGTTCTTGTCTAGCACTTAAATGGTCTGCATTTTAAAAGGTAGTCTGTCACTTTATTTTTTATTGTACAAGGTAACTAGTAGGCCATTGTGTGGTGTTTTACATGGTTTTAAAAAAAATTTCAAAAATGTTTTTTGAAAAGTTTTGAGAAAGTTTTGAAAATGTTTGAGCTTTTTTTAAAACCAAGATGTTGATGGTCTTTTATAAATTATTGTAGAGCTCATTTCTTTCTTTTTTTTTTTCTTTTTTTGAGATGGAGTCTCGCTCTGTTGCCCAGGCTGGAGTGCAGTGGCCAGATCTCAGCTCACTGCAAGCTCTGTCTCCCGGGTTCATGCTATTCTCCTGCCTCAGCCTCCCGAGTAGCTGGGACTACAGGCGCGTGCCACCTCGCCCTGCTAGTTTTCATATTTTTTAGTAGAGACGGGGTTTCACCGTGTTAGCCAGGATGGTCTCGATCTCCTGACCTTGTGATCCGCCCGTCTCCGCCTCCCAAAGTGCTGGGATTACAGGCTTGAGCCACCGTGCCCGGCAAGTAGAGCTCATTTCTTACAGCCATTTACACTAAATATTAAATCAGTTTTCTTTTAGCCGTTTGATTCAATGTAAGCTGAATAAATGTAGGATAATTGAAGAGTTTCTTAAAATACAGAGCATACATATTGTCCATAAACTAGAACCTCTCTCTGCTTTTCACCTAGACCTTACCCACCTGGAGCCAGATGAGGTCATGGGCATTTTTCAGTTATAAGTGATGAGTATTATTTATTTAACACCAGTATTAGGGTTCCAATTTATTATTTTAATATTTAAATGGGATATGTATCTTCTGATTTTAGAAGGGCCCCACAACAGTGCTGTGAACCGGTAAGAGTTCTTAAAACTGGAATTTTATTTAGACATAATAACTTTAAAGTTAGTCCTCAAATTGACTCCAGGGAGACTCCCACCATTCGAGCATAACAGGCCTTCTACCCACACTGCAGAGCTCTAAAGAAATACCCTGCACATTCTTCACAGTGCACACAGGGTGGCCAAGTAGACAACACATATCTTCTGAATATAACCTGGTGGTGGTCGTTTGTACTCAGGATCAGTGTTAGGAACTGCCTGATTTAAAATTCGGTTGGCGGGTTGGCGTTTTATTCCCTCATATCAACCTAAACACACAACGATCGGAATTGCACATTTATATGAAGAAAAGTAAGAATAGGGGCTGGGCACGGTGGCTCACCCCTGTAATCCCAGCACTTTGGGAGTCTGAGGACGGTTGATCGCTTGAGCTCAGAAGTTGGAGGCCAGCCTGGACACCATGGCAAAACCCCACCTCTACCAAAAATACAAAAAATTGCTGAGTATGGTGGCCAGCTACTTGGGAGGCTGATGTGGGAGGATCGCTTGAGCCTGGGAGGCAGAGGTTGCCGTGAGCCAAGATCGCACCACTATGACAGAGTGAGACCCTTGTCTCAAAAAAAAAGTAATAGTGGTCCCATCTAGTAATATAGTAATAATCTCAAATTATTTAAATATCAAATTGACCTGGAATGAAGCTTATATTGCCTTTCTGTAGATGGTGACAGCTACCATTTATAATATAGTCCTCTTATTAACTGAAATTTGTTGAGTCCTGGGAACTGGATTTAGTCTAGTTAATAGTGGCTTAAAGTAGTGTAGATTTCAGAAATTGGTATATTATGAAATAATTAAAATGGAATTTAACTTAGTCTTTGCTTTCTCACAATGTAATTTGGATATTAAAACTAATGATGTGGTCTCGTGTCACTCGTCACAGAATTTGGACATCAGGGATGCCTAACTCTTCCAGAATGGCAAAACAGAGAGGTTCCTCATCTCTCTCCCTCCCTGCAGCCCACCCATGGGGTGCAGCAGTATTACTATCTGATGATGACTAAAAATGCCATGTTTATTCGTAAAGAGGTTTTCCAGGTTTTCCTATGACCTTACATTTTCCCTTCACAAATGTTCCTTTTCCCACATTGGGGATTGCATCACTTTCACCATCAAAGGACAAGACTCCAGAAACCCTGCCTCTCCCCAAGCCACCGCAGGTTTGGCTGGGCTTTATCAGCTGGGGAGGCCAGGTCTATCTGCCAGAATTTCTCCCGTGGGCTCATGAAGCCCTTGAATGAGCTCACGGGGAGCCTGTGGGCACGCACACTGCTGCATGCACAATTTGGTGTGTGTTTGAAGAGTTCAGTAGCCCATAAAAGGTGGAGAGTTCCTACTGAAGACTCAGTTTCTAAAGACTTCCCTGAAACCAAGTCTAAACTGGAGCCCTTTGGGGTTGGGTGGTATGGAGTATGGAGTAGATCCCATGCATACCCAAAGTCTATGGGACAATGGGCTCTCAGCGGTAATGGCGCCACCTGTCAGTGCGTAGAGGACGACGTCCACCACTGTGCCACCCCTCGCGTGGTTCAGCGCACAAGTCCTAGATGTTTCCAGTGTTTCAACTTTGTGTCAGGTGCTGACAGCACAAGGGTAACACAAAGATGAGAGGGATTCCATATGTACTGCCAAGCCCATGGTGGACATCCACCCAGGGAAGTATCCCCTGGGCTGGGAGAAGGGAGGGAGGAACGGAGGTCCTTTGATGCTGACCCTCCTGCTGTCACCAACGTCTCAAGAGGTTTCTTACTCTGTTGTAATCACAGGATCTACAGCGAGATATTGAACAACACAGCGCAGGGGTGGAGTCTGTGTTTAACATCTGTGACGTTCTACTGCACGACTCCGATGCCTGTGCAAATGAGACTGAGTGCGACTCAATCCAGCAGACCACCAGGAGCCTGGACAGACGCTGGAGGAACATTTGTGCCATGTCCATGGAGCGGCGCATGAAGTAAGAACTAAGCTCCCCCAAATGTCTTCAGCATGATCAGCCGCACTCAGTACACCCTTCTGACCTCATTCACCGTAACTGTTCTGTTCATTTCACTGAGAAATGCGCCAGGTATTGGCAGAGAAGGCCCAATGCTTATCAAAGGATTTATTCAAGAAAAATGTAACGGGAGTAATTCTCTCCAGCTCTCCCGTGCGGGGTATGGCTGTGAGCTGGCCACTGTGCTTCTGTTGACGTAGCCAGGTCGTAGTGGAGGCGGCCCTGTCTCCTAGTTTTTTAACCTCTGTGAAGCAGGACCTCTGAGGTGCTTGGCACTCCCAGGCGGGAGGAGCACAGACCAGAAGTGGCGTCCCTGTTATTTCCCAGAAGGGGTAACAGCGTCTCCCCCACTAAACTGTGCGGGTGTCAGGGGATAAAAGAAGGGCAAAAGCACGGGCTTGCAGGAGATGGCTTGTGTTAAGATGCTTTCCTCTCATCAGAATCGAGGAGACGTGGCGCCTGTGGCAGAAGTTTTTAGACGACTATTCCCGCTTTGAGGACTGGCTCAAGTCAGCCGAGAGGACGGCGGCCTGCCCAAATTCCTCAGAGGTGTTGTACACGAGTGCCAAAGAGGAACTGAAGAGGTTTGAGGTAAACGCCTTCTCCATCCCAGTCTCCTGATCATAACCAAGCCTGCAGCGAGCCTGGGAGCTGCTGAAATGACTTCCTCTAAGTGGCCAGCTTCTCCTCACCTCTGGCGAGGGCTGCCCAGTCCACAGCCTGCCCCCAGCTGCTGAGACAGCTTTGCAAGACATTGCGGATGTATGCCAGCTGCTATGCAATGAACTTGAAAGTCTGTTGTGTAGCTGGCATCAGGACAGGTGAATTAGGCCCTCTGCTGCCATTGCAGTTTGGGGGTGAACCCCTGGCAGCAGGTCGCTTGGGGTGTGGAAGGGAAGGAGGGTGTCATGGCACTCTGCACACTTTGGCTCTGACCCCTCCCGTGTGATGCAGGCCTTTCAGCGGCAGATTCACGAGCGGCTCACTCAGCTGGAGCTCATCAACAAGCAGTACCGGCGGCTGGCCCGGGAGAACCGCACAGACACAGCCAGCCGGCTGAAGCAGATGGTCCACGAGGGCAACCAGCGCTGGGACAACCTCCAGAGGCGGGTCACAGCCATCCTGCGGAGACTCAGGGTGAGCTCCCCCGCGCCTGGCTCGGGTGTCGATTTTCAGGGGGACGTAACGTGCAATGTGCAATGGCAGGCTTGCCACACACAAAGCAGCAGATCGAAGGTTTCACTTCAGGCCTGAGCTGTTTCAACATTCCTCCAACACAAAGCCCAAAGCTGCCAACATTCATTTTTTAAAAGGGGAATTTGCATGTGGAGCTTCTTAGGCAGGGCCTGTTGATGAGATTTGTGTTACCAACACACAGCTCTTTTTACAACTTCTGTAACCCGTGGTGGTGTGCATGTTAGCACAGAGTCCAGGGCACAGCTTCACTGGGTCTGGAGAAGGCAACACATGGGTCCCTGGAAGGAGCCCCACTTTGCCCATCTGTCTGTGTTTTTGGGACCCACCAGCTCTCGCACTGAGGAGGATGGACAAGGCACATGAATGCAAGAGCCCCTGTCTATACTGGGGGGTTGGGGACTGTGATTATTCTCTGAATTTCAGACCCCACAAAGGTTTGGTTTTTGAAGGTAAATACTCACCTTAGATTAATGTCATTCAGAAAGACGTGCTGTGTAGACCTGTGTCCAGGTATAAAGTGAAAGGACGGTCACAGGCAGGGACTACAGGACACAGGTTTAATTTCTGCATCTGTTCTCAGGGCAGAGCATTGCTGAACCCATTCTAGAAAGATACGAATCTGGGCTTCTTTCTTTTCTTTCTTTCTTTTCCTTTCTTTTTTCTTTTTTTCTTTCTTTTCTCTCTCTCTCTCCTCTCTCTTCTCAGGAAGACATTGGCTTTTCTAGTAACCTAGACAACTCCTGTGCATTTCTTTCTGTCTCTCTCTCCCTTCCTGTCTCCCCCTCTTTCTTTCTCTCTCTCTTCTCTTTCTTCTTCCTTTTCTTTCTTTTTCTTTTTTTTGAGACGGAGTCTCACTGTGTTGCCCAGGCTGGAGTGCAGTGGCGCAATCTCGGCTCACTGCAAGCTCCGCCTCCCGAGTTCACGGCATTCTCCTGCCTCAGCCTCCCGAGTAGCTGGGACTACAGGCATCCGCCACCACGCCCGGCTAATTTTTGTATTTTTAGTAGAGACGGGGTTTCACCATGTTGGCCAGGATGGTCTCGATCTCCTGACCTCGTGATCCGCCCGTCTCGGCCTCCCAAAGTGCTGGGATTACAGGCGTGAGCCACCGCACCTGGCCCTCTTTCTTCTTGCTTGACAAGGTCTCACTCTGTTTCCCAGGCTGGAGTGCAGTGCTGAGATCATAGCTCACTGCAGCCTCAAACTACTAGGCTCAAGGGATCCTCCTGCCTCAGTCTCCTGAGTAACTAGGATTACAGGCATGCATCACCGTGCCTGGCTGATTTTAATTTTTGTGGAAATGGGGGTCTCACTGTGTTGCCCAGGCTGGTTTCAAACTCCTGGGCTCAAGTAATCTTCCACCTTGGCCTCTCAAAGTGCTAGGATTGCAGGTGTGAGCCACCATGCATTAATTATCTCCTGCCGATCTGGCTGTGGCTAATCTGCCTTCGTCTGGCACTGAAGCTCTACCAATCTGAACATCAGCTGCCTATCTGTGAAGTGATAACCTGAGAGGTATCCTTAATTGGAGATGGTAAATCTGCTCTGGGTCTTCTTTCTCTGGGATAACATGTTCAGAATTCTATCAGTGAGGGCAGAAAGGGGCACCAGGCTGGCCTCAATCCTGAGATCAGGGCTTTTCCATCTTGAAGCTACTAAATCCTTGTCAAGCAAAAGCTGCCAAAGGCTAATGCATGAAACAGGCAGAAGGCCTGGCCTGGCCCCTTCAAAGAACAGAGGAAAATCACTGATTTGGACTAGATAATTTTAGAATTTCAAACGCTTAAGGACCTTGGAGACCATAATCAACATTCCCAGTCTCTCCCCGACTTGCCAGCGTAGACGCTGGGGCTCAGAGAAGTTCAGGGGGCTTGTTGGGTATCACAGAACCAGGACCAGACCCCAGTCTTCTGAACACAGTGCTTCTGGGGCTTTCTGGGTATCCGAGAGGCAGATTTCTCCCTGAGTATTCTGGGTACCATTTTCTTATGGCCGAAGGTGACCTTGCTGTCTGTCTGAACTCTAGTTCTGTGGTCAGTACAAACGTGATTTCCTCCCTGCTTCTGCAGCATTTCACCAACCAGAGGGAGGAATTCGAGGGCACCAGGGAGAGCATTCTGGTGTGGCTCACAGAGATGGACCTGCAGCTGACCAACGTGGAGCACTTCTCAGAAAGCGACGCCGATGACAAGATGCGCCAGCTGAATGTGAGGGCCGCTTCCCTACTTCTTCTCAAACGAACACACCTTTGCGGGGGAGAGCTGGCCAAGTGCAAATTCCACCTGATACTCTTGAGAGCCAATTTCAGAATTCTTAAAGCAGCCAGGCTACATCCCACCTGTGTACTACCAGATTATCACGTGCAAGGACATTGTTCTTTACGGTCCAGGAGTATTGGTGTCACCAGTGGGGCCAAGAACAGAGGTCCACTCTCCCATTATTTCTGATATCTGCATGACAGGCTAATCTCACTGTAATTCTCTCCTTGGCTAGATTTTGGAAGAGGTTGAGAAATGGAAATTTGCCTTCCCTAGCGTAATGGCACCAGTGAATATTACTGTGTCAGCAAACTCAAATGCCCATTCGTGGCTTATTATGGGAAATGTTCTGTTCCCACCAAGTTTTACCATGGCAAGGTCTTTCTCTCACACCCAATAACGGTAAATGTCCACCCGTGTCAAACTTTTAGAATTATTTTAATTGGAAAAACCAGTGCCCATAAGTAGGGGGAATGTGGACAATCATTTTAAATTCCTACAGTGTCATTGTCACTTGGTTAAAAACTAAAGCTAGAGTACTAGGTGAAGGAACAAAATATTGACATTTGGATGCTTTTCTATGGCCCCGTTAGAAGAAACAGGCACTGGAAGCTCAGGGGAACTTTCTTTGACATCCTTTCTTTCTTTTCTCTCAACAGGGCTTCCAACAGGAAATTACATTAAATACCAACAAGATTGATCAGCTCATTGTGTTTGGGGAGCAGCTGATTCAAAAGAGCGAGCCCCTGGATGCCGTGCTGATTGAGGATGAGCTGGAGGAGCTCCACCGCTACTGCCAGGAGGTGTTCGGAAGGGTCTCCCGGTTCCACCGGCGGCTCACCTCCTGCACGCCGGTACGGGCACTGCCGCCTAGAAACGGCACCTGGGCTGCTCCTCAGAGGTTACGTGAGACCGAATTTTTAAAGAATTAGGAGACCTATCTTATAGTGGTTAATTATGGTTTATTTTTTGGTTGAAAAGAAAAGGCTATATCAAAACATTTTAATCTCCACTTTTATTAATATAGAGCCACAATAACTCACAAGTTCCCATTCCGCGGTGGAAAGCATGGCACTTCTGAGGTACATGCTCTGCGAGGCGGTTTTAAGTATTCCTCAGGGCCGGGCTTGTCTGGCCGGCGTCACTACCCCTAGAATTCCTGAAGACCTCTTCTGGCTTTTATTACATTAGTAACTTGGGAATTTGTTTGCCCTTCCCTGTTTCTTAGTGACTGGAAGCTTTTAGTATTTGTGCCTTTCTGATGCTTTGTTCTCACCTTGGAAGAGAAAACACAACAGTTTCAAAAGCAACTTTGATGTTTCCCCAGACGAAAGGCCCTTTTGGGAAGTTCAGGTGGAGTTCAGGCCACTGTTAAAAGTTTACTGCCTTTGTGTATCTGAAGCTTGAATGACAACCATTGACCAATACAACTGGCCACTCTTTCTTTTTTTGTGTCTCCAACTGACCTCATTCATGTGTAGTTACTTCATCAGACACGGCCTCAAAAATTACCCTACAATTTCTCATTATTTAAGTGCAGCCACTTAGAGTTGTTTTTCTTAGACTGAAAGAGACATTATGACACAAACAGAATAGAATATAGACACTGAGCAATTAAGTTGATGGATAAGAAAACCTGGTGCATACGGTTCTTGAAGTTTGAGTCTTAACCCAGAACATTCAAATGTCCTTTTCAAAAATGCTCTGATTCTTGGAGGAACCTGCCAGTAACCATCAATAAAACTTTGGCCACCATTTCCTTATCTCCTAGATAAAGTTGTTTAACTTAGATTATCAAACTTCAGCTTTTCTTTTCCTAAGAAAAAAGAGCTGGAGGTTTGGGAAAATACGGATTCTAGGCCCCACTCCAGATTGTCTAAACTGGAATAACCAGAAACAGGACCTGGGAACCTGATCTTTTTAAAACTGCCTTACAAATACTACTGGCAGTTATTTTTGGAAATTGCTGGACAGGCAGACTTCTCATGCTCTTCTAATTGTAGAAGCCTATGAGTTGATTAATTCTAACAACTGGATACTTTGGTTTAGGGTTTGGAAGATGAAAAGGAGGCCTCTGAGAATGAAACGGACATGGAAGACCCCAGAGAGATCCAAACTGATTCTTGGCGTAAAAGGGGAGAGAGCGAGGAACCGTCATCTCCTCAGTCCCTGTGTCATCTAGTGGCCCCGGGGCACGAGCGGTCTGGCTGCGAGACCCCTGTCAGCGTGGACTCCATCCCCTTGGAGTGGGACCACACAGGCGACGTGGGGGGCTCCTCCTCTCATGAAGAGGACGAGGAGGGTCCATACTACAGCGCACTGTCAGGTAACAGCTGGGTTCCCAGCGCCCTGGAAAGTGACCTGTTTGGCCGTGTTTTTAGCCCTTAACAGCACGGCCAGCTCTCGATGACCAAGAGTCCAGCTTGTAGCCAACCCTGACTTCTGTGGTTTCCTGTGTTCTATCCTGCCCATCTCTAACTACCTGAGAATTGACCACTCTCATCACAGGTGGAATGAAAGGGGAACAAAATGAAATTCACAGTCAGACACCAAGGTTACTCAGTGATGGCTCTGGCTGTCTGGGAGACTCATCAGTGATTGTTTTTATTTTTTATTTTATGTTGTTTTATTTTTGGATACAGGGTCTCACACTGTCACCCGGGCTAAGGTACAGTGGTGCGACCACGGCTCATTGCAGTCTCAACCTCCAGGGCTCAAGCAATCCTCCCACCTCAGCCTCCTGAGTAGCTGGGACTATAGGTACACGCCACCACACCCAGCTAGTTTGTAAATGTTTTGTAAAGACAAGGTCTTGCTATGTTGCCAGAGCTGGTCTTGAACACCTGGGCTCAATAAGTCCTCCCACCTCAGCCTCCCAAAGTGCTGAGATTGCAGGCATGAGCCACCGTGCCTACCCTCCCTTTCGGTTGAGTGTCTCAGTGTCAGCAGGCTGAGCTTCTCCCTTTGATACCCAGTGTCCTGCTTTGGACAGTCAGGAGTTGGCTGGAAAAAAAAAAACTTTCTGGTTTTCAAAATCCTTTTAATTACAAAAATAAAGGGTAGTTTTCTCCTCTCAGCTGACAGTGTTTCTACTGTGTGTTGACTTAATACTTGAGCATTAATCTTCAGGCACCTCCAGTGAGGCAAATGACATTGTTCTTTTTCAGATGTAGAAATCCCCGAAAATCCTGAGGCATATCTTAAAATGACCACAAAAACTTTGAAAGCGTCTTCTGGTAGGCCCCCGCCCATGCATGTCTCAACATGGCGGCATCCTGTGGGCACACTGCATCCTCAACCTCGCTCCCGTGTCGTGTCTGCCTCTGCCTTCTGTGGACACCATGCGCCTTGGTCCTTGTGTCATGGTGTATTTACACTGCCATACTCACCCATAACTGCGTGCTCCTTACAAAACCCCATCATCCAAGCCAGAGCCGTCTCGATGCCAGCCCTCTCCTCCCTTCAGGCCTGTGGGGAGGGGATTTTTCGTGGTGCCTTTTTTGATGATTTTTTTCTCCATCTAACTGAAGTCCTTTGGCATGGGCCAAGCTTTCTTCATGGTGGCTTGGTTTGGAACTGTTTCCTTGCTTTACTGGGATCCCCTGGTGGAAAGGGGTGGGTTGGGGGTTGGGGGGTAAAGGTGCTGATGATTTGCCACAGGAGGAATAAAACCTTCCTTTCCTTGATTTGCAGCTCTAATCTTCATCCTTAGCCCCATCCCCATCTGCCATGGTGGGTCGTGGAGAGCCCTGAGGAGCCTTTTGGTTCCCAAGTCCATCCTGACATTCACTCTTCCCCTCACTCCTGAGAGGCCTTCTGCCCTCTTGGTTCCCAGACCCGACCTTGCTGCTCAATGTCCCTACCACGCGAGACCCTGGCTCCAAAACGCCACTCATCCCACAGCAAATCATGTTGGTCGTGCTCCATTGTGTACCCATCTAGTGAAGGCACAATGTTGCTGAGTTGCATGACTCTCATCTCATTCTCTTCTGGGACATACTGACATTTTGCAAACATGCATGCTTTGCAAGGAAAGCCGCAGAACTCATTTTCATACTGTAACCTGTGCCATGTCACCTGGGACCTGTTCGGTTGGAGAGAGTGGACTCTCGCTTACTGTCTTTCGCTGCAGGTAAATCCATTTCGGATGGCCGCTCGTGGCACGTTCCCGACAGCCCTTCCTGTCCCAAGCATCACTACAAGCAAATGGAAGGTGACAGGAATGTTCCACCTGTTCCCCCCGCGTCCAGCACCCCTTATAAACCACCCTATGTAAGTCTTAGCTCCACCGGGAGTACAGCTACGTGTGTGAGTCATAGTTACATTTGCAGGAGACATTTTGGTGTAAACTGCGTGTGTTCACTCCCCAGGCATATTTCGAGTTGGTTTTCTTATGGTGACCGTATCTCTGTCGAGCTGTCCATACTTCGTTAGAACCCTGGCAAAACCGATTAGATTGAGAGAGAGCTTTCTGGCCAAAAACCATCTTCGTGTATGTTGGTGTGGTGTAACAATCATTACTGTCGAGTCAGGTGTCTGTGCAAATAGTGAGCAAGCAAGGTGCTGGCTTTCCTGACTTCTCCTGAGCTCTCAAGGCTTTGTCTTCTTGTTGTCTATTTTGTTTGTTTGTTTTTGTTTTTGTTGAGACAGAGTCTCATTCTGTCACCCAGACTGGAGTGCACTGGCACTATCTTGGCTCACTGTAACCTCCGCCTCCTGGGTTCAAGAGATTTTCCTGCCTCAGCCTCCCAAGTAGCTGGGATTACAGGTGTGCACCACCATGCCTGGCTAATTTTTGTATTTTTAGTAGAGATGGAATTTCACCATGTTGGCCAGGCTGGTCTCGAACTCGTGACCTCAAGTGATCCACCTGCCTCAGCCTCCCAAAGCGCTGGGATGACAGGCATGGGCCAGTGCATCCGGCCTTCAAGCCTTTGTTATGTTAACCTTTTGACCATACATCCTATTCCAAAAAATCATAACTTCATGTTCAGATTTGATGGTGTGCTGCAGTGGACATGGATTTGATTCCTAGCCCTGCCAATCCATTGCCATTGTACCTGAGGCACTTTGCCTTGCCTCTGAAAGCCTTTCTCACCGGAGGCTAAAGCTATTTCACCTAATTGTTGTTAAGATTATTGTGTGTAAAGGTAAAAAAAAGGTCCTCAGAAGTAATGGTCATGATTACTACTCCTGAATTGGTTTGTTGTGTATAGCAGTGGCTGTTTCTTCTTAGTTACATTTGCCTCAGCTGACTTGAGTTCTTGGCATGCTCTGGCTAGACAGCTCCTGGGAGGGCAGCCTAGGGCAGCAGCGAGAGAAATTAAGGAGAGAATATTGTTACATCATTGGAGAAGACTCTGCCTTTGCATGGTCAAATCCAAGTCAGTTGATAATGGGCTGTTTGTGTCCAATTCAGAAACACTTCCTCTTGCTTAACAAGCAGGTGTCATTTCTAAAAAGAATAATATGACGGGGGAACGACCGCAGTCCCTGACCTCTGCTTTACATCCGTGGCTCATGTGGCTTGGCCATCCCTTCCTGTGATTACGCCTGTGTTCCTCACCTGGCCGGTTTCGAAAGCTCAACCCTTTTGTTGTGTCTGAAGCCAGATGTATCACCACAAATCTGAAGGTTTTTTTATTATTTTCATTCTGCACAAATAGGCCATACAGAAACAATCCAAAGAAAGCAGGGCTTTTCTAAAAAGGGATACATTTATTTTTGGAGAGGCTCTAGGTAACAGCCCAATCGGCTGTGTGATAACAGAAAAGTCAGTATGTGCAATGGAAGATAAACACTTGGTAACGAATGCCCCTGGGAGGCAGATTCATCCTGTGTGCATTTCTGATTCTCAGTGATAATGATGCCAACCCCCTCTACAGAGTGACAGGGATAACTAAAATTCTGTAAAACACTGTGAAATGTAAAAGTGCTAACACAGTAACAGTCTGGTAAGCTCAACACATTGTTCTCATTTGTTTCGCATGGTTCATTTGAGGGGTGATTGGAGGCATGCCAATTAAAACAGCCCATTTTCTTCCCATCACTGACATCTCATCTGCTTCCCTCTCCCTGGGCCTTAGCTGAGGCTTTATTTCTGCCATTAGCTTTGCCAGCGTATAAATGCTACCTGGGCACTAAAGCACCACTGTATTCCTAGCAAGATACCGTCAAAGGAAAGGAGCCTGTCTCATTTCTTCACTGTTAATATGAATCTAGTTGTTCCTCAGATATCCTTAATATCTACAGATGGTAACTTAAAAACTGGCTCATTCTAGGGAAAGCTGCTGTTACCGCCAGGCACGGATGGTGGCAAAGAAGGCCCGCGAGTCTCGAATGGCAGTCCACAGCAGGAAGACGGGAGACTGGCCGGTACCACAGGGCAGCAGTCAGGTACTGCCTATACTGGCAGTTGTCCAGAGAGCCAGAGTATGGTATTTAAGTCCTTGCTTAACAGAACATTCATTAGATATTAACCAACTATATGATTTGCCAGAACTGGGGGACTTACCCTACAACAGCCAATGTTATTTTTAAATCAGCGATTGGCATTCATGAACAGATTCCTAGGCTTTTCAGTGTAATTTGAAGACTATTCTGTAAATACTGGTAAAGTAAGCCTCCGGAGGAAGTGCAGGTTTTCACTTTCTACACTTGTATGTAAAGATCAGACGTGAGGAGGATGATCAGTGTTGTCTCAAGTGTCTCTTCATTCGACCAGCCCAGTAATTATAAAAGTAATTACTCAACTAAATCTAAAGCTGACAGCATCGACCTGGTCATTTGTGGACCAAAGGAGAAAACTGAAAAGATTCAGCATGAACTGAACTGTTGAGCTTGAAACTGTAGCACATAGACCTCCGCTTCATTCCAGCCTCTGGGAGTGTAGGCCTCAGATCATGTGCTAGTCCACATTCCAGGAGAAGAGAGAACTCCCAAAACCTGACCCTTCTGTCAGGGGAATCCCCTACATTTTGTTTTTTAAATCACCCTGACCCCTCATTAGCTGGAGACAGAGAAATCTGTTGCATTGTTGCTTTTTTTAATTGGCGATTTTTTAATTCCAGGTGCCTTTGACAGATGGGCGCTGATTCAAGCACAAGAGCTTCACAATAAGCTCAAAATAAAACAAAATTTGCAACAGCTGAACTCTGATATCAGCGCCATCACCACTTGGCTGAAAAAAACTGAAGCAGAGCTGGAAATGTTAAAGATGGCAAAGCCTCCCTCTGATATCCAGGAAATAGAACTGAGTGTGAAGAGGCTGCAGGTGAGTTAGAGGCGTGGCGGGGAGGAGGGATTCAGAGTGTGCATGTGAATGCATTGCTGTGCTGGACAAACAGATCACGTGTATTAGTGGCATAGGCGCAGCTTGCACATGGTGTATATAGAGGTCACTCTCTTCCATTTCAGTTCCATAGTTGGCAAGGAAGGACGAGTGGTGGAACCTTCCTTGAAAGGGCTGGGGAAAGGACCAGCCCATCTACTGATGAATCCCATGGCCTGATCTCATTACCCTTTTATGCAGTTAGGATATGTCACCTACATAAGTCCTGACCCCACTGGAACTAGCCCAGGGAGCTACAAAGGGACAGTTTGAGCCCTGTGCTTTAAGGGTGCCCTGAGCATTAGCCTGAGCTCCTGAGACCCAGGGCAGGGATTTTGGGGGATCCAGATACCCTCATATTTGTACTTTTATTTTGCTATGTGTGTTAATATATTAGGAATTAATATTTCTGGGATATCTAGGAGCAAATGCAGGATAACCACATATACCTGATCTGGAAGACCTTTAGTCTGGTCCAGAAGCATTAGCCAGTTGCAGAGCAGGGCCTGTAGAGGTCAGCAGGGTCTCCTCCCTCCAGCAGGCCTCTGCTTTGGGGCCCTGTTGGCCAAGTTCACGGACCTTAAGGTAGCTCCCTCCCCTGATACTTCCCAGCCAGTCACAGGCGAGGTCACTCTCATTTCTGTGGCTGCAGCTTGGAAGAGTGTGTGGAAAATTTGTACCCTACTGAGGTTCAAAATGAGCCCCTCCTCCCTACTTTCAGAGCTCCTAACCTCATCTTTTCTCTCTGTGATAGGAGATATTGAAAGCCTTTGACACCTACAAGGCATTAGTGGTCTCTGTCAATGTGAGCAGCAAGGAATTTCTGCAAACCGAGAGCCCCGAATCCACAGAGCTCCAAAGTAGACTCCGCCAGCTGAGCCTGCTCTGGGAAGCGGCACAGGGCGCAGTGGACAGCTGGAGAGGGGGCTTACGACAGTCACTCATGCAGTGCCAGGTACGCTGACTCAGCACCCGGACTCCCAGAGGCGCCCAGGCCCACGTGGTAGGAGCAGCAGATATTTTTATCATGGTCAGGCTGCTTCGGTGCAGCCAAATGTGGCTTGTGTCAGGAAACATGTACTTTACCATTTGTTTCCACAGAGGCTCACCGGCCGTCTCAGAGACCCACTCCCTGTCCCAGGTCTCTTCTCTGTTGCCCAGGCCCAGAGCCACTCCTGGAGTCAGGGTTCCTGCAAGTGACCTGTGGGTTAGAGGTGCTACCCCACAACTCCTCTTGTCCTTTTGCCAGGGTGATTAAGAGACCTGGCCTTGAAGCAGAGGAGCAGTTATTGCTTAATAGCTATGTGGACTTTGCGCAAAGCATGGAACCTCCTAGACCTCAGTGTTCTTATCTGAAAATGGGAATCATTCTGTGTCTACCTCATTAGGTTCTTTTTTAGGAGTAAATGAGGCAGTGTGTGTAATCCTAGCCCAGCACCTGACACAGTAAATGCACAGCGGGTGTGAGCTCTGCACCACTGCCTAGCTCTGGCCGTGTCTTAGGGAACGTGAGCACACCCCAGCCTGTCCTGTTGGATTGTTTCCCTCCACCACTGGACCCCAGCAGATTGGCTGAGAAATGCGTGTGGCCTTCATCTGTAAAATCAGCCGGGCATCCTGAAGCCCCACCTTCATAGTGGCATTTTCATTTGCTACCTCCTGGCACTGTGCCGAGCGCCTTCCTTCTTTTCCTCTGCCTCATTCTGGGGCCCTGACATTTAGTTTAAAGCTGGCCCTTGTATTCACTGGGAAAGGCCAGAAAAGCAAATGACTGTGATAGATTGGAAGCAGCAAGCCATGTTCCTAGCGTGCCCTCTTCCAGGACTCTAAGACATGGCAGCGCTCTGATGTGTGCTGTTTTTTAAGGACTTCCACCAGTTGAGTCAAAATCTGCTGCTGTGGTTAGCGAGTGCCGAGAACCGGAGGCAGAAGGCTCATGTCACCGATCCGAAGGCCGACCCCCAGGCTCTGCTGGAGTGTCAGCGGGAACTAATGGTAAGTTTCCTCCCAGGAGCTCTGTGCTGCCACCAGCCTCTGTCGTCCCCAGAGAGGCCACACACTCAGGTAGCCTCGCCTAGTATTTCAGGAACTGTGCCAGTGGTGTTTGCCTGTAATGCACGAGTTCAGCCCTAGTATTCCTCCAATTGATGTTTACCGAGCAGCCCTTTATCGTTCTGAAGCCAAATGACTTGTAGGAATGGAGAGCCACAGTCCACACAACTGAGGACATAGGTGCTCTCGATATCCTGAGAAACTTAAGGCCATTTGAGTGGAAGTCTTTTTCTCTTGTGAATCCTGCTCATTAGGGAGAAATATGGTGCTCATTTGCTCCACACCTGTGATGAGCTGGGTGGGTTTTCTGTATCCACCATGGAAAAATCTTTCTTCTTGGAGGAGAGTCATGTCCTCGTGCATTTGTCACTAACACACCAAGATGAGGTTTCTCTATTCTCACTGGTGCTCAAGGTGACATTTTCATCCATAAATCTGTATGTGGTTTAAATATTATACAGTGCTAGCCATTGTTTAAAAATATAGTTTTCCTAAAATGTTTGCAAAGCCCCAGTCTCTAGAGCAGTGGCGTCCAGTAGAACTTTCTGAAGTGATAGAGATGACCTGCATCTGCACTGTCTAGTAACCTCATGTGGCTTTAAAGCACCTGAAATGTGGCTATTGTGACTGAAACTGAATTTTTTTTTTCTTTTTTTTTGAGACAGAGTCTTGCTCTGTCGCCCAGGCTGGAGTGCAGTAGCCGGATCTCAGCTCACTGCAAGCTCCGCCTCCCGGGTTCACGCCATTCTCCTGCCTCAGCCTCCCGAGTAGCTGGGACTACAGGCGCCGCCACCTCGCCCGGCTAGTTTTTTGTATTTTTTAGTAGAGACGGGGTTTCACTGTGTTAGCCAGGATGGTCTTGATCTCCTGACCTCATGATCCGCCCATCTCGGCCTCCCAAAGTGCTGGGATTACAGGCTTGAGCCACCGCGCCCGGCCTGAAACTGAATTTTTAATTTTAGTTAATTTAAATAGCCACATATAGGCCAGGCACGGTGGCTCCCAGCACTTTGGGAGCCTGAGACGGGCAGATCGCTTGAGGTCAGGAGTTCAAGACCAGCCTGGTCAGCATGGTGAAACCCTATCTCTACTAAAAATACAAAATAAAATAAAAATACAAAAAAAAAAAAAAAATAGCTGGGCATGGTGGCAGGCGCCCGTAATCCCAGCTACTTGTGAGGCTGAGGCATGAGAATCGCTTGAACCCGGGAGGCAGAGGTTGCAGCGAGCCCAGATCGTGCCACTGCACTCCAGCCTGGGTGACAGAGTGAGACTTCATCTCAAAAAAATAAATAAATGAGTAACCACATGTCTAGTGGCCATATTGCAAGCAAGATAACCACCCTTAACAATTAAAGCCCGTTTGCCTGGTATGAACCTCTATGGTTATGTTGCTGTTTCTCGCTTGATTAACTTTAGAGTTTCCCTTTACTTCCTTCCATGGTGGATGAACACGGTCTTGCCACACCACTTGCCTCACTTCTTTCCTCTAATTTCTCCAGCATCACAATTGCCTTCAGAGTGAAAAGAAATTAAAAATAGGGGCAGGGTATAATCCACTTGCTAACTAAATAGTGCTGGCTGGAGGACACAGGCAGATCCGAGCAACAGAAGGTTCTGGAGTTGAGTACTACCCATCATTGAGTCTGGAACTTTTCTGGTACTGAGAAAAACCTCCTGTGTCCACACTCGCTTCCCTTTGGACAAGTCACTGTTTCACACACTTTTTCTGTTTTCAGCAACTGGAAAAGGAGCTGGTAGAACGTCAGCCTCAAGTGGACTTGCTACAGGAGACTTCAAACAGCCTTCTCATTAAGGGACATGGAGAAGACTACATTGAAGCTGAAGAAAAGGTGCATGTTATTGAGAAGAAACTCAAACAGTTACGAGAGCAAGTGTCCCAAGATTTAATGTCCTTGCAGGGAACCCAGGTGAGTGTCCTTGTAGCTTTTAAATGTAAAGATTACCATATTACATGCAGACAGGACAGCAGCTTTGCAGCCATGCTGTAAGACAGAGGCCAGAAGCAAGGGCCAGGTGGTCCGAGCGGGGCCTCATGTCGTGCCCTTTTCTAGCTGTGCAGACTTAAAGAGCTGTATGAGCTCTTTGAATCTGTTTTGTCATTTTTAAAAGGGGGTGGGGGTGACAATTTTTTAAACTTTTTTTTTTTTTTTTTTAAAGGGAATTGACTAATTTTTGTATTTTTTGTAGAGAAGGGTTCTTGCCATGCTGCCCAGGCTGGTCTTGAACTCCTGACTTCAAGCAATCCAAAGTTCTGGCATTACAGGCATGAGCCACTGCACCTGGCCTACTTTAAAGTGGGATCCAATTCAAAACAAAGGGAATGCCCAGACTGTGGCCTCACCAGACTTAGGGCAGGTCTATTTTCTCCTAAGCAGCCTAGACTAGACTCTCTTGATGGCCACATGATCTCATCACTGACCTATGATGAGCTTACCATCAACTCGAACTGCTGCTGCTAAACTCAGTCTCCCCAGCTCTGTGCTATGGGTTGGTTTTTAATATGGGTTGGCTTTTCCTTGTTTACATTCCTTTTTGTCTGTTGTTGTTGGGAGTGAGAACAATAGAAGAGCCTCTTCAGGAAAGATTTCAGACTGGGCACAGTGGCTCATGCCTATAATCCCAGCACTTTGGGAGGCCAAGGCAGGTGGATCACTTAAGTCCAGGAGTTTGAGGCCAGCCTGGGCAACATGGTGAAACCCCATCTCTGCAAAAAAATACAAAACCAGGTGCAGTGGTGCATGCCTATAATTCCAGCTACTCAGGAGGCTGAGGTGGAAGGATTGAGTTTGGGAGGTCGAGGCTGCAGTGACCTGTGATTGTGCCAGTGCACTCCAGCCTGGGTGACACAGTGAGACTGTCTAAAACACAACAAAAAAGTTTGATTTAAGCTGGGGGAGGGTGAGCTGTATCACGAAGAATCTGCGTGAAACACATTTCTGTACTCAACCTTTGGGGTCTTAATTTCAGAACCCAGCCCCACCCCTGCCCAGCTTCGACGAGGTAGACTCGGGGGACCAGCTTCCCACGGTATCCGTGCCAGCTCCCCAAGCAAAGGTAAGCAGCCCCTTTCCTTCTGTGAGAACCTCACTGGCTATTTTTAAAAGTCATTGAGATGAGGGACACTTCGGATTCCAAGAGCCCATTAGCCATTTCAGGACAGCACAGGTCTCTGCTGACCCATAGAGAGGCTTACTCCAATTTTTTTTTTTTAATTAAAGTATTCTTTTTAAGAACTTAAAGTCTGCCTTCTAGTCACTCTTCTTTGGGATCACCGTAGGTTGTGAATGAGAGCTCTTAGTGTTGCTAAAGGGGTTTCCTGATTTTGCCATTAAAAACAGATCAACAAACTTGACCCTGAAACTCTTGAGTAGATGAACCGAATTATTTCCTACCTCAGGTGACATTTAATCTCAATTGTATTACTCTAGTCTCCAAAGT
The DNA here is from genome assembly GCF_002776525.5 of Piliocolobus tephrosceles. Taxonomy (NCBI): domain Eukaryota; kingdom Metazoa; phylum Chordata; class Mammalia; order Primates; family Cercopithecidae; genus Piliocolobus; species Piliocolobus tephrosceles. The sequence goes on along the minus strand of NC_045439.1, from coordinate 42,375,671 downwards.
TTGGCTGTAACACAACATAAAGATGGTATATAATTTAAGGGAGGATTTGTTTGTTTTATCATTGATGGGACTAAACCGTCTTCAGTTTACTAACTGGAGTTTCTTTACCCAGCAGTTCAGAGCAGCGAGAACTACGGAAGGCGAGGAGGAGACAGAGAGCAGGTAACAGGGCTTTCCCGTGACAGCAGGCCTTTCCCCTGCTCCACACTCCCACTGCCTCAGTCTTGCCAATGCCACCATCAAGGTCCTTGCAAAAATCTGGTTTTGTTTTGTCTGGAAAGGGCTGGTCTTCTCCTCTGAAACTGAACCCCAACTGTTGGCCCCATTTAAATCTCAGGTCTTGGATTTCTTACTTGCATACGCAGGGGGTCAGGTACTAGAGTGGGTCGTGCCTGTGGAGCCTCCCAATCGGCTCTCAATCTCCTCTGTTGGCAGGATCCCTGGCAGCACACGGCCACAGCGCTCCTTCCTCTCGAGGGTGATCCGGGCAGCCCTGCCCCTGCAGCTGCTGCTCCTGCTGCTGCTGCTCCTGGCCTGCCTTCTGCCCTCCTCCGAAGAAGACTACAGCTGCACTCAGGCAAACAACTTTGCCCGGTCTTTTTACCCCATGCTGAGGTACACCAACGGGCCACCCCCCACATAGAGGACGTAGCTGGCCACAGGCCACACCACCTGCCTGATTGCTAAGGGTGCCCAGCACATGGCCCCAGACCAATCTGAGTGACTTAGTGTTGGCAAGGTCGGGGGACCTAGGCAGACACCTTCTTCTGGGCTTGCCCAGCACGCTCTCTGGAGCCCAGGGCAGCTTTCAAATCGTGTTCCTCCCCAGGGGCAGGGAACCTGTGCAGCAGTTGCCCCGGGTATTTTGGCAAAACTAGTTGATTGGTTTAGGGATCTCTGGAAATGTCAGTTTCCTGAAGAGCCAAGCACTTTGTGAATTCTGGTTTATTTGTAAAACAGCATTATTATAATGTAGGTATGGTCAATGAGCAGTGGTGTCCATCACATATATTATAGAAGCAAGTGAGCACATTCCACCCTAGAAATGGTTCAGAAACTCGTAGGCACCCTTAGCTGATGGAAACAATCACATTTAATATGTTTAGAATCAGTTTTACTCCAATCAGCTGGCAATTTTGAGCTACCAGTTATACACCAAAATGTTCTGTTCAGTACCTAGCTCTGCTCTTTTATATTGCTTTAAATTTTTAAAGAAATTATATTGCATGGATGTGGTTATTTGTGCATATTTTTTAACAACGCCCAATCTGTATGAATAATGTAAACTTCGAGTTTTTTAAAAAATCAGATTTTAGCTGGAGCTTTTGACTAATGTACAGTAAATGCCAAACTACCGACTTGATAGAGATGTTTTTGTAAGTTAAATTTTCTAAGACTTTTTCACATCCAAAGTGATGCTTTGGGTTTTAACCGTTTGGCCACGGCGGGGGTTTGGGTTGGGGGGGGGGTGGGGGTTGGTACGGAAATTTGAAGCTGTTTGTGATATGTACAACTCAGATGTTTCTCATTAAAAAACAAAATTAGCCAGACTTCTGTTGAACTGCTTTGTTATAGAATGCAGTACAATGGTATGCTTAATCTTCCAAAGAACAAAAATTATTTTTAAAATATTGGGGAGGGCCTTTTATTCTAAACTAGTAAGTCTTATTTAACTTTTACAGAATTAAGTTAGCTCTGGACCCTTGTGTATGTGTAAATTCTCAGTGTGTGACCTTCAGATGCTGTAGGGAATGGCGAAGGCAGCATGGCATGAGAGGTGGACATGAAGGGAGGGATCTTATACCCAGTTTCCTTTTTTTTTTTTTTTTGACAGAGTTTCACTCTGTCACCCAGGCTGGAGTGCAATGGCCCAATCTCGGCTCACTGCAACCTTCACCTCCCAGGCTCAAGCCATTCTCATGCCTCAGCCTCCTGAGTAGCTGGGATTACAAGCACGCCCCACCATGCCTGGCTAATTTTTGTATTTTTGATAGAGACGGGGTTTTGCCATGTTGGCCAGGCTGGTTTCAAACTCCTGACCTCAAGTGATCTGCCCACCTCAGCCTCCCAAAATGTGAGCCACTGTGCCTGGATTCCCAGCCCACTCCATGACAAATTAACAGACAAAGCCCCTTGTTGCCCATTTAAGTCCAGTAACATTTTACTTTCTACCTAAACAAAGAGGATAGGCATCAGCATTTCCCCTTTCTTGATTGGAAGATACTGAACACAGTTCCTAGTTCCTAACCTGCATCTGTTGGCAGACACAGCTGACCACACAATCCCAGTCCCCTCCTCCCCTTGTCTGCAAAGCACAAACCTCAGGGGAAAGCAGTGAAGCTCATCAGTAGCTGAAGCCTCAGCTTTCCACATTGGTGCCCCTCATGGGTGACACATCCGCAAGGCCTGGGCAGTTAGGGAGACCATCTGAAGAGAATCCGTCTTCACTTTACCTTCAGTGTTTAAAGTTACCAAATTGTTGGATTGATATAGAAAGGAAGGTGGTTTTTAACCACATAACTTCAAAGTAGTTTAACTCTTTAAAATTATTTTTTTCATGGATTACAATGATCCCAGAGGGAAACTGAAGTGAAAATGTTACCCAAGATTTTTCTTTAGGCCACCGAGTTGATTAGAAGGTCACAGATCCATCCATTGCTTCAGGCAAAAGAGTATCTCCGTCTTCCATTCCAAATGAGGTGAGTGTTTGAGAGGCCTTTTCTGCCCTTAAGTAGAGATGTGGGACAAGTCAAAGTTGCAGTGAAAGGAAGTGTGGTCTGCATTTCAAAGCCTAATACTGTGCACATCAATTTTCATCTCTTCCTCAGGATGAAGGCCTTTAAGCTGGTTTGCCCCCCATCTCCAGGGAGGCCACTGTAGCTTCTTTCACTCAGAGCTCAGTGTATTCCCAAAACTCTTTTATGAAGTAGTCTGGGTTTTATATTGTCTGCAAAATTTTCATTGCCCACATGCAAGACACATTTTCACATGACTCTTGGCACTAAGATAACTTCAAATGAATGAATTGCTTTTCACCCCATCTCTAAAGGATATAATTCTAATCAAACTCAGAATGATTACAGAAAATCTATCCAAATAATTGAGGCACTAGATACCAGGACTTGTGTGGGCCCCATTTTACTTGTGTACACGGGACCTATAGTCATAAATCAATCACAGGTGTGAGATGAGCTGACTAAACATGAGATTGTTCTTTTTAAGAAGCCATACATTAAAGCAGAGCTTCTTCACTCTTCTGAAATCGTACTCAAGCATTTGTGTTCAGATGCTCTTTCCCAGGAAAACTAGCCCTGGTTTTCATCAAATTCTCAAAGGACTCTCTAACCCCAAAATACTAGAAATCAGAAGAGAATGTAGACACTACTTAGCCTAATTACTGTAAGTTCTCACACTCAACCCCCAACAAATAATACATTTTTAAAGCCAAAATAATGAAACACTTTATTTATATGTTAAACTCTCTGCGACAGTGCCACAGACATTAAAGGGACACAGTAAGGAAAACACTCCCTGGAGGAAGGGAAAGCAGGTCCCAAAACCTGCTTTCACACAGCAGCAAACATTCATTTCTACAAGGCCCAAATGTAAAGCCTGCAAATGAAATCAACAAATTAGTGTCATGGTACAAAGCATTCGTCTGAGAAAATGGCAAATGATAGCCAACCAACAGGCTCTGAGGTACACAATGATAAAAGGCATAGGACCCACAGTTAAGGCATTGAGACACCCAACAGAGGAAACAACGGCAAAAACATCCATTGTACAGTCAACGGGAACTGTTCGCGGCTGGCATCGCCACTCCTTATGTGCTTCCCATAGAGGAGACCCACCACCAGTTACCAGTGGCTGGTCCTACAAGTGAATAGGAACCCAGGAATAATATAAAAAAAAAAAAAAAAAAAAAAAAAAATCCTTGACCCAAAGCAACAGAAATGGCACTACAGTCATACATCACAGACAATGTGCATCTTAAGAGCCGTCAGTGGAGCCAAAATTCCAGCAAGTTTGAGAGCTATAAAAGAAGAGTGGCACATGTTTTCACACTATAATACTATAGTATATCACACTCCACAGGGAAGCATCAGTGCCTAAAAGGTGTGAGTTTTACACGAGTACACTTCCAAGGAACATGTTCCATGGGAAAGCAGTCACAGATCACAGTACCCACTAGCTCACGAACCTGGGATGGAACGATGGGAATAATAGAATGCATCTTATTTTTCCATCTGTCGTTGCTGCTGTTCTGTAAAGGTTCATGCAGACCCACCTAAGCTGAGGAGATGGGATCTAAAGGTACAGCAGAAGACAACCCTAACTTTACCACCCCTCCATTCTGCTGCGACTCAGCTCACAAAGCAGATTCTCACAGAATCAAGTCCTGGGGCAGGAGCAGTACTGGCCCGCTGGGAAAGCAGAAGACTTGCGTGCCAGTCCAAGTTTTGCCATGGGTAGTTTTATGACCTCGAATAGGTGAATTTGCCCCCATGGGCTTTAATTTACAAGATATGAAAAGGTGGAGTTAAACTTTTATGTGAGAGGTTTACAAACTTACTGTGTCTGTAGGGGTGTTCTGGACGTTGTGGTGGGAGGTGAGGAGTATTACAAGGGGGCCCCATTTAAATCACAGCAGCCATGCATGTCAGGTTGCACCTGACAGATTCTGCAGCTTTAAAATATTTGTCTTTAAATTTTTAAACTGGTTGAAGTGCATGGTCACTGTCAGCACTGGACTTGGACTGCCTGCGTTCAGCTCTATCACCTCCCCATGTGACCTTGAGCGAGTTTGCTTAGACCGTGTCTAGTTCCACAACCAGAAAATCAGGACAATAGCAGTTATTATAATAAGGATTAAATATGAATATCTGAGGCACTGAGAACTGTGTCTGGCACAAATACTATCTTTAGGTACTAAATAATGTGTTTTCATCTTTTTAAAAGATTTTCAGCAACTGAAAAAAAATGTGGCAGGGCTGGTCACAGTGGCTCACGCCTATAAGCTCAGCACTTTAGGAGGCCTTGGCAGGCAGATCACTGGAGCCCAGGAGTTCAGGACCAGCCCGGGGAGCATAGTAAAACCCCATCTCTACAAATACTAAAAGAATTAGCCAGGCATGGTGGTGTGCACCTGTAGTCCCAGTGACTCGGTGAGGGCGGGAATGGGGTGGGATGGGGCACTGAGGTGGGAGGATCCCTTGAGCCCAGGAGGTCAAGGCTGCAGTGAGCCATGATGGCGCCACTGCACTGCACTCTAGCCTGGGCAACAGGAGTCAGACCTGTCTCAAAAAAAAAAAAAAGTCAAACCTTATTAAATGAGGATACTTTGTTTCAAAATAGGCCTATAAACAGAAGGTTCACTTTGAATTTGTAAAGTCCCTTAGTAGATGTCATAAGAACCAAACCCTGTTTTCACATGCTAGAAAATTCTAGGCCTGGCGCGGTGGCTCAAGCCTGTAATCCCAGCACTTTGGGAGGCTGAGACGGGCGGATCATGAGGAGATCGAGACCATCCTGGCTAACCCAGTGAAACCCCGTCTCTACTAAAAAAAAAAAAAACACAAAAAACTAGCTGGGCGAGGTGGCGGGCGCCTGTAGTCCCAGCTACTCGGGGAGGCTGAGGCAGGAGAATGGCGTAAACCCGGGAGGTGGAGCTTGCAGTGAGCTGAGATCCGGCCATTGCACTCCAGTCTGGGTGACACAGCGAGACTCCGTCTCAAAAGAAAAAAAAGAAAAGAAAATTCTAGAATTGCTTCAACTCCACTTACACGTATAAATATATATGGATATATAATGTGGCTCTGCCAAGTATTGGTAACAGATTTTTCTTCCTTACTGAAATCTAAAATAGTTGCCCTTCCAGCTGAGTTAGCAGGGGAGGTGTTCCAGATCAAGACTTGCACTGCACAGCTCCCATCGCTTTTGCACTGTTTTATTTTTAATGTAGTTAAGAGTCCTCAGATTTGTTACTAGGTTGACAGCTTTGTCTCATGTTCCCACCTTAATTTTTTTAGAAAAATCCCTTCAAGACTATTTTAGGGTCAAATCTTTTGTAGTCAGTCCTAGTAGGCAGTGACTATGAGACAGGCCTGACAGAGGGGTGTCGTGAGAACAGAGGGAGATTTGGTGAGAACAGCTCAGCTGGAAACTCACTGTGTGGCGCTCCTGAGACTGCCCACTCGAGGCTCTAAAGGGATTGCCATTGCCAATTCACTCCCAGGAGTAGAAGTGAACACATCTGTCTTAAGATCTACTCTCCAAAAAATATATATATATATATATTCCACGGTAACTTTTTTTTTTTTTTTTTGAGACAGGGCCTTCTCTGTCACCCAGGCTGGAGTACGATGGTACGATCTCGGCTCACTACAGCCTTGATCCCCCCAGGTTCAGGTGATCCTCCCACCTCAGCCTCCAGGTAGCTGGAACTACAGGCCTGCACCACCACACCTGGCTAATTTTTGTATTTTCGTAGGACAGGGTTTCTCCATGTTGCCCAGTCTGGAGTCAAACTCCTGGGCTCAAGTGGTTCACCTGCCTCAACCTCCCAAAGTGCTGGGATTACAGGCGTGAGCCACCGCATCTGGCCTTGTTTTGGTTTTTTATGTTTTTGTTACCTGGTAATCTCTTTTAAAAATACATTTAATAGAATTTCACTGGCACATAATGAGTTGTTGAAGGCTGCCTTCTTTGCCTCTTTCTTCCTACTCTCCAGCTTCCAAACCCCTCTATTGGGAGTGGGGCATTCTAGGCTGATCAGGAGGAAAGAAGCTGACACTAACACTGGTTCCGTGTTTCCTATGAAACCAAGCTTATCCTGCCTGTACTAACTCTTACTAAGGCTGTAACACTGAGTCACTAAGAATAACTTCAAACTGCCTCAGAACGCAGACATCAGTGTGTTCTCTAGGTACTTGTCCAAGCGTTTCTAAAACAGCGAAGCTCAACTTTTAGTAAAATTGCACTAATATCAAAATTACAGATTATTCAAGGTCTTACTAGCAAAAACCAGTCTTGGTAACACTGAATGTAATCTTCCTAATGACTTAGTAAATACAGGATGTGCTAGCCAAAGTGAACATATTTTCAAAAAATATATATTTAATATCACATCACAAGGTAATTGTTTAAAACATTACTGCAATAATGAAACATGATTATTTAATTGCTCACTTTCAAAGTATGCTGTTACTCATTTTGCACATTCACTGTGTTTTCAAAACTGAAAATTTCAAATCTTTTAAAAAGTGAGTTATAATTGACATTTCAGAGGTGCCCTTCTTCATATCCTGTTTATGGTTCCACTTGGAATAAGAACTAATACTTTTACTGTTTCTTTTTCACCCAGCCCACCATATAAATTTTCCAATAAGAAAATATTTTTAAAAGCGCTCTCAAGTGTAAAAGAATTCTTTCTTGCTATAAATAATTATCCCTAAATATTTCTGTTTAAGGAGAGTTCACAAACTGGGTCTTGTTCAAGGGGTGTACTCATCAAGGCTACACAGTGTGGCCCCAGAACTGACACGCTGGGGTGCATAGCTGCTCATCCACCCATAAAACAGCACGCCGTGCACATCCACAGCCCAAAGTGTCCCTGACTACTTGGGGTGGCTGATGTGGCAGTTGTGGCTGCTACTTATGAGGTTGTACAAGATGGAAACTGCATCCACAGTGCCCCAGGGAAACACTGTGGCTGTCACCCACACCCACAGGAGAAAACCCCATTCCTGCAAACACGGCCTTTCTCCAGCACCCATCCTGGCCCAATGGGACAACAGGTTTAAGGAAGGGCAGTTCCAGGAGCAGGGAGATTTGTATCTCCCACAGTTCTCCATGAAAATGATCACATGTTCATATACACATACCCCAAATTATTGGCAGGCTCTGTGAATGCAAATCAAGAGGGACAAATCTGTGCAGCTGGCAGCAAGGTCAGGGAGAGAACATGACTGACATCCCAGCTTGACTACAGTCCCTCTGGCCTTTGACAGAATAAGCATCATGATATGATCAGTCCCCACAGGCCTGGGAGGTGAGTACGCAGTTGTCACGGGGGTTTTCAATCTTACAATCAAGTGGTCCAGAAAAGAGCATACAAAGGTCAACTCTCAAAGGAAAGGGTAGTGTGTACTGCAAAAGAAGGGTTAGCCCACTTCCTGTAAGCATGTCACTTCCTCTCCCCTCTGATTCGCAGCCTTTCCAAGTCAGATTTCCACCATGCATTCCAAAACCTTTAAGATGTTTCACAAAGGGAAGGAAGGAAGATGGAAAGTAAGAATACCACATTGAGATCCTATGAGGCCATTCAGTGTGGAAACACTGCACTCAAATGTGCCCTCTGCTAACAAGGAAAACTATGGCTTCCACACCCTGACTCCTGGGAGTTGGGGAGGGCGAGGGAAGGACGGTACAAGACCAAGCCTGCCATCACCAAATGATGGACCACACAGCAGAAAGATGAAGCCCAGGCTCCCGACACACGAGTTCACGCTTCAGCCTGTGACCTCTGTGGGCCCGTTCACCTCAGGGCCAGGCGTCACTGAGATTGTGGGTTCTGGGAGCCCTCTTTGTTTTTACTGTCCTCTGCCGGGCTGCACTCGGACCCCGTGATGGAGGACTTGCACCCGCGAAGCACGTGGGCATTCAGCATCTCCAGCAGCAGGTCATACACTGGGACCACGTTTTTGCACTTCATGCTGAGCAGATGTTCCATGCCCTTGTTACTATGGGGACAAAAAGGTGCTGAGATTCCCTCCTCCAAGGCAGCCACAGGAACACCGAAGCCTTCCCGAGCTCCCTGCTCAGAGTCAGTCTACCCCACCCCTAACCCCACTCTTCCCCCAGCCCATTTATCCATGGCTCATGCATCCAGCTCCCCCTGATAATTTAGGCTCAAGGGCAAGGACGTTGTCAGCCTCTGTGTCCCACCACACACCCATGATGTCCTGGCACATAGGACAATAGATTCTCATTATTTGCAGTAATCATGTTCTATAAAATCATTGTGAACACTGACTCCTCACTCCTAGGGGAAATACAAGGTTAGGTTCCTGCAAGCCTCTGGCCACATCTTCATCAGCTGATCAATACAAAACCTTGTTTTATGTGTGTTTCCTTCTAAAGATGCCTTATGTAATCAATACTATTGACTCATTAACATTGAACTCATGGCCAACAGCACTATAACTCACACCTGAGCAAAGCTTAACACATACTTTCTCCATAAGGCACATCACAGCTTTTTCACACCGAGTAACACTAGACAGCTCTTCAGCCCCACACCAGGGGGCCATTTTCAACAATGAAGTCACTCACCAAAGGCTCAAAACTGTAAAACCATGGCACTAAGTAGACCAAGTAAAGGACACTTGTTGACAGTAGGAGAGCAGCTGCTTGTTCCGTCTCAGCTGGGACTGTGCATGAAGGGCAACTCAAAGTTTTTGCCACTCTGTTTATGACCTCAAAAACACCACGAATATTGATTTTGGGGTTACAAAGAAATTTTAGCAAGCAGATAAATTCACAATGAAGGAATCTACAAACAGGATCTGTTCTGCAAATGGCTGTATGCTGAGTAATCATTAAAGGGGAAAGGCAGAGGTCTTCATCTCCTCTCACTTAAGATTCTTGAGGTGTATATTGTCCTTCTGCATAGCCTTTAGACTTGCCTCCTCAGTGACCAGTTAATTACCTTCTATCCTCCCCTCCCCTCCTCCAGCTCCAGGGCAAGGCTACCCTCATCGTGGGTGACACCAAGCGCTGAACATCATTGTACCAACAGTAGCCACCACTACACACCCTCTTCATCAGCATGCACAATTACATTTCCTGATCAGAAACATGCCCTACCCACAGCCCTTCCTTCCTAAATCTGCTGGGCCCACCACTTAAGTCTTAAGTCTTATCCTTAATTTCCTGATGCCATCCAAAGAACAACTCTTAGGGAAGCATTTGTGCACTTCTCCATATCACCAGCTCGAGGGGCCATCTAGGAGAGCGGGTCTTAGCCTCTCCACAAAAAATGACCTCAGGGCCTCAGCCCTGGGTGGTATAAAGAGGAGTGGCAGTTCATGTTAGGGGAGGAACTGCCCCTTTTAGGACTACATAAACAGGCTATAAACCCCAGCAACTGAAAAACCGATGAACCACCACTGGCCGCCATGCAGATTTTGTAAGATACCACATGACATTCCTTCCATGCCCACTGTGTACCCATCTTTGGCTACAAGTGTGTGAATTGACAGATCCCCCACTCCCTTTCAGGCGTCATTTTCCTTAACCTGCAGACACTTTTCCCAAATCACTTCACCCTCCTTTGAGCACATAATCCCACCCCACGCCCGAGCGGAGCAGCTCCTGAGAGCGCGTACCTCGCATGCCTGACGTGGGACAGGAGCATCAGGAGGTTAGCCAGGCGCATGGATTGCTGCTGGGAGGAGATGCCACTCTTGGCGATCACCCAGACCAAAGCGTCGGTCACGGCGTTCAGCAAGTGGGCCAGCTTCCGGCTGCTGTCAGCATCCTGGGTCGCTGTGACCAGAGGGTACATACCTGGACAAAGAATAAAAGCCACAAGTCATTGCTCTGAGCAAAGGAGCGGAAGTTGTATGCTCAGCTGTTCTGTGTGCCTGCTCCGAGGTAATCTGGGTGCTTTGACAGCTGCATGTGTGGCAGGACCTTATAAGCATGGTCTTACCTCCCCAGGGGCTCTTCCCTGACAGCCAGTCACATCACAGAGCTAGAAGAGAAGCCTGGCCTAATGCAGACAGACTAAATTGCCACTTGAAGTGCCCACCAGACCCATAATTGTGGCCTTGCCATGGCAAGTATATCTAGTCTCCGGAAACCATTACATGGTGTTTCTCATCTGCGGCAACAGATACAGAGATGGTCAGAAGGTGAGATTAATTCTACTTTTACCCCACGAAGGGCTCCCCATCTAAAGGGAGTTTAATGAACAAAGGAATGGCCAATATGATGAAGCCTCCTCTGCCACCTCCTTGTGTGTACCACACGCCTCAGACAGCCATGGCAGGGCCGCTGCTGCCACCTCTACATCTCACTTGAGTGGCACCTGGCTGGGGCAGGAAGACCACTGATTTGGAGTCAGATGGACCTACTTCCTAGCCACCATCTGGAGCTCTCTGAGCCTCAGTTCCTCAATGAACAATGCATGCAGGAACACATCTGCTTAGGTCCCCACAACCACGCCCTGGGTAGGCTGCCTTCCCCATCCTGCCCTGCCCTGTGTTTAACTCCCCTCCAACTCTAGGACTGAGATACTGTGGCATCCCAGTGGCAGCAAAGTAACAGCTCAGGTAAATCTCCTCCCCACCCCCCGCCCCGGACCCCTGACTCCTTGATTCCCTTTAATAATTAGCTTCTCTTCCAAGCTTTCCATTTCAAAGCAAGAATAAATATGTGAAATCAACCAGGGAGCTGCTGAGTCTTGGCTATCATGAGACTGAAGATAGCTGGTGCTCCAGCATCCACAGAATTTGTTTTGGCAGTTTTTGTTCTCTATTTTTATTGGCATTTTCAGTTCAATTAAGCCAGCTCAATTCAACTAAGTTCAACTCAGTTAAGGCAACGGATGTACTGAAGCACAATTATGTAAGTGTAGTGCTTTGCCACATCCCTAGGGACCTCCATAATGTCTGATGATGCGGATTTAAAATATTCATCTTTTCAATAGCCCTGAAGCTGCTTCTCCGACCCTCCTGCTCACTTTGTTCTCCACACTGGTTCTTCCAGAGTCCCCCCACATCCTCAAACCTCCCACTGTCACCCCAGAGATGACTTGCCCTCCCACTTCAGAGGAAACAAGACCCTACCCTTGACCCCGTGTGTCCCCTTCTGAGTGGCCAAAATGCAGATCTGCTCATGGGGCTCCCTTTAATGACTTCCCAGCTCATAGGATCAAGTCCAAACCACCTGGTGCAGCTATCAGGGGTACCAGGGCCCTCCCTGCTCCTCTCATCTGCAGTTCCCACCACACCTCACCTTGAGTCCCCCTCAAGGTGACGCTCCGAACATGCTCAACTTGCTGCTTGGAAACTCTCCTTCCTCTTTCTCTACCCTGATTCTCTTGCTCATTTATACCCATTCCTCCTGTGGATTCCAACATGGTCATGAAATTTCTTCTGGAAGCTTCCCCCAACCTCCCTACCATCCCACCCTAAGTCTGGTCTGAGGTGTCCCCTGATGCTCTGACAGTGCCCTGTTCACCCCCGGCAAAGGTTCCACATTGCCCCACATGCTGGATGTCTGCTTGTCCCCACACACACCCCACAGCCACCCCTTCTGCCCTCAGCAAGACTGGACATGAGTGCTTTGAGGGCACAGACCGTTTTTTTTGTTTGTTTGTTTTGTTTTGTTTGTTTGTTTTTGAGACAGAGTCTTGCTCTGGAGTGCGGTGGTGGGATCTCGGTTCACTGCAACCTTCGCCTCCAAGTTTCAAGCAATTCTCCCGCCTCAGCCTCCCTAGTAGCTGGGATTACAGGCACACGCCACCATGCCCAGCAAATTTTTTGTATTTTTAGTAGAGACGGGGTTTCACCATGCTGGCCAGGCTGGTCTCAAACTCCTGACCTCATGATCCACCTGCCTCGGCCTCCCAAAGTGCTGGGATTACAAGCGTGAGCCACTGTGCCCGGCCAGACCCTTATTTTTTTGACCAAACCCACCATCATATTTGAAATGGTAAATATGCATGCTAATGTATGTTTTAGGTACACACAGAAAATTATCAAAAGTACAGAGAAAATTATTTCAAGCTTACTTAGCTGCATAAACAAGCACTTCCTTTTAACTACCCTGTAGTCTGTTCAGCTGCGTAACATGTGCTCCATGGACTTCCGTTGCCATTAAGAAATACTGTGTCTGGGAATTCCAAAAGGAGCCAAAATTGTGTGCCTGTACATGTCTCAGTTCAAAGTGACAAAGATTGAAAATATAAAAACCAATCCTCAGATTATACACAAATGTTCATAGCAGCATAACTCAGCCTAAAAGTGGAATGTACACTAACTGATGAATGGCTCAACAAAATGTGCTGTATCCAGACAGTGGAATAGTATTCAGCTACGAAAAGGAACGAGGTACTGATACAGATGAACCTCGAAAACATCAGGCTCAGCAAAAGAAGCCAGACACAAAGGACCACATGTTGTATGATTCCATTTATAATAAAATGTCTACAATAGGCAAATCCATAGAGTCAGAAAAGCAGACTAGTGGTTGCCTCGGGGTGTGGGTGGGATAGGGAGTGGGAAATGATGGCTAATAAGCATGGGGTTTCTTTTCAGGTGATGAAATTGATGTTCTAAAATTGATGGTGGCGATTGTTGCACCACTTACCGTGAATAAACTAAACACATTGAACTGTATACTTAATATGGAGAAATTATATGGGAGATGAATTATATCACAATAAAGCTGTTACTAAAAATAGTAATAATAATAAAAGAATGCCTCAGAACCAAAATTACAATAACACAAATTCCCTGGGCTGTGTGTGACCAAGGTTCCCCTCAGAGAATATCTTTGTCATTGTGTTACTTCACAAACCACAGTCATTGCCAAGGCCAGACCCCGGGCCTTCTGCAGGCTGTAGAGGCAGCACAGCTCCACGTGGGGCCCAGAGTCCATCAGCCACAGCGGTCTGGGGAGGTGAGGCACTGCAGTTTTGGAAAGGCATGTGCTAAATCCATTTTACATATGGCGGGGGGAGGGGGAAACAGTGTATATACAAAAAGACTGACCTATTTAAAATTATCGGGGACTCCTGTTCTCACTGATCACATAGAAAAGAAATACCCTCCCGGAAAGGAACTGTGCTGAAGAATACCCTGCTGATGCCTGGCTCTCCAGTCAGCGGTGCCATGCCTGCACCTCAGGCATCCGTGCTCGGGCCCTTGCTCATCAAACACATTTCTACAGAGTACTTGCTAAGTAGCAGGCCCTGGGCAGGGTGGGGCAAAGGACAGGATCCAAAGCCCTGCCTAGTCAGACACAGAAAACAACAAAAATGTAGCACCCTCTCCACCCCCGAAAAGTAAAAACATCAGGATTCACTATAGAACAAAATTAAATTACTTTTCATGAAACTGAAGAAATATAGTTTAAAAAAAAAAAAAAAGACAAGATCTTGGCACCATGCCCCACACATACCAAAGAAAGTGAAATAAAATCAAGGACACAATCTCCTCTCCCCTTTATCAGCTGGGAACAGCTGCGTGCTCCTCACCGGCCCACCTGATGACATTGTGAGCAGCACAGTGGTGGGGGACAGCCACCCCTCCTCCAAGGTTTGCCACATCTGATTTGTTCAAAGGATGAAAACATAAGCTTTCCTTGACTGAAGGCAAATAAATGAGAAAAATCGAATGTGTTAATAAAAGTCCCAGAATACTGACCAAAGGAAAGAAGTCCTGGCTTTGGGGAGCTGTATACGGCGTTTGCTTTGAGGAAACGAACCTCTGGCCGTGACCCACACCCTCTATCACCACCTTCTGCCCCCAGCACATGAGGGAAGATGGGACTCAAAAGGTGCCATGGTGTGAGGCCGGCAGGCTGCTGTTCAACTGTGCTTTGCCCCAGTGTTCTTGGTCAACAGAAAAGGACCCCCCCCCGCCCACCAATCTTTCCTCATCAGCATCCCTCTGTGTCTTTGTCTTCTCCACCCACTCACTTCATGGGAACTCTCCCTATAAACTCAGAGGGAACCAAGGTTTAAGCCAGTGTCTCTTAATAACTTTCTTAATGTAAAATAGGATTTCCTGGCTTAACCCCTCTATTTCTTTCATTTAATGAAAAGTTTCATCCTTCGTAAATCTTAAAACTGTTTAAATAGACTTGTTTCGAATTTAAAATATTTTAAAGACTATGGGATAATTGATGTAATTAATTACACTCTAATTCCTAAATTCCATACCCCCTCTAATTCTATCCAAGGGAGGGTTTATCTAGTCCTCAGGCCCCTGGGTGGCAAGATGGCCAGTCTCTCTGTTGGGTGTTGGGTAGGCTATTAACTATGACACTTGCATAACACCTTAGAGTTTATAAAAACACTCTAACAAGCATTGTAACAGGTTGTTAAATGCAATATTTTCTGTTGTCTCTTAGTCTCAAGAGCCATAGCAAAGGCTAAGTGTGGTACAGGAATTCCAAGTATCACATATCCTATATATGCATAGTGGAAGAGGACTGGCTGAGAGAGTTAGAATGTTGTAGTCCTTTCCCTTCCCTCCTCAGGAGAGAAATATGTGCCTCTCCACTTAAGTCCATGAAGGATCAGACCTTTGATTAACTATTTCAGTGTATATCCCGTTCTAGACCAAAAGCATTGTACATAAATCATTTTGACATCCTTAGTATTTAGAAATCATTGATATACACACCAGACACTGAGCTGAAATTTAGTTAGATGACAGTTAATTTCTATTCCATATTATAGCCATTGTTAGTAGATATGCATAACCCAGAAATGGACAGCTTGTAAAACATGACTACTGACTACCCCCGACCTGGCCAGCTAGCGTGCTGTACCACTGCAGATGTGATTGGGTGACATAATCCTAACTTGAGCACGTCACATACACAGGAAAACAGGAAACCAAACTATGCAGAAGACCATTTTCAGACAGCTCAGTGATTATCTAGCATGGCAAGGCCATCTGGCAGCAAACAAATGCAGCACTTGGAAACTTCTATCCTAACATGGGATAGAGAAGTTCACAGCCTTTTGACTTAAGAGACCTACCCCATTTCTCCTCTCCTGACCCTTATCCTCCAGGGCCCCCACCCTGTGCTTTATTTGGTTCCCTGTCTGGTGGTATCTCTTTTCCATTTAGCCTACAAACTTTGCTCTCTTGATTTTTGTTTTGTTTTCATTACATTGTTTACAGATTCATTGAGGTATACCTGACATGCAATAACTTGCCCATATTTGGTGTGTACGATTTGATGGGCTTTGACATACATATACACAGTGGAATCATCAGCACAACCAAGATAATGAACACACTCATCTGCAATTTTTTGACTTTATGATGGTACAAGAGTGATATGCATTCAATAGAAACTGTACTTCCAGTAGCCATATAACCATTGTTTTTTCATTTTCAGTACAATAACTTTCAGTATTCCACAAATTACATGAAATATTCATTACTTTATTATAAAATAGGCTTTATATTCGATGATTTTGCCCAACTGCAGGGTAATGTAAGTACTCTGAACACATTTAAGATAGGCTAGGCTAAACTATGATGTTCAGTAGGTTAAGTATGTTAAGTATATTTTTGACTAGCAACATTTTCAACTTAAGATGTTTTTTTGGGAAATAACCCCATCATAAATTGAGGACCGTCTGTAGTTATAAAGATTATTTCTGGACTCTCTGTTCCATTGACCTATTTGTTTCTCTTGACATCAACACCACATTATCTTTGATATCAGGTAGTGTAAGTCCTCCAAGTTTGTTCTTTTTCAAAGTTGTTTTGACTATACTAGGTCCCTTGCATTTTCATATGATTTTAAGAATCAGCTTATCAATTTCTACCAAAAAGCCTCCTGGGATTTTTATCAGTTTGAATCTATAGATAATTTTGGGGGAGCACTGAAAACAATACTGAATCTTATGATCCATTAACATCTCTATTTACTCAGGATTTCTTTAATTTTCTTCAGCTATATTTTGCAGTGTTTAGCGTGCAGGTTTCACGTCTCTTGCAAGTTTAGTCCCAAGATTTCACGATGTTTGATGCTATTGTAAATGGTATTGGTTTTTTATTTCAATTTCCAGTGGTTCACTGCTGCCACATAGAAGTACAATTGATTTATATATATTGCCCTTACACCTTACAAACTTGCTAAATTCACTTTTTTTAGACTCCTTAGGACTTTCTACATAGATTATCATGTTTTTTAAATAAAGAGTTTCACTTCCACCTTTCCAATCTTGATGGCTTTTACCTCTTTTCTTGCTTTATTGCACTGGGTAGAACTTACAGTAAAATGTTGAATAGAATTAGGGACAGTGGACATACTTGCCTTGTTCCTGATTGTGATTAAGTATAATATTAACTGTAGGTTTTTCATAGATGCCCTTTAATGGGTGGAGGAAGTTTCCTTCTATTCCTTGTTTGTTCAGTGTTTTCAGCAGGAATGGATGTTGGATTTTGTCAAATGCTGTCTGCATCTATTAAGATCATGGCTGGGCGCAGTGGCTCACACCTGTAATCCCAGCACTTTGGGAGGCCGAGGCGGGTGAATCACCTAAGGTCAGGAGTTCGAGACCAGCCTGGCCAACATGGTGAAACCTCATCTCTACTAAAAATACAAAAATTAGCTGGGCATGGTGGCGGGCACCTATAATCCCAGCTACTCAGGAGGCTGAGGCAGGAGAACTGATTGAACCCAGGAGACAGAGGTTGCCATGAGCCCTGAGATCACGCCAATGCACTCCAGCCTGGGCGACAGAGGGAAGACTCTGTCTCAAAAAAAAAAAAAAAAAAAAGATAATCATATGGTTTTTCATTATTATTCTGTCAATATGGTGAATTTTGATTGATTTTCAAATGTTAAAGAAAACTTGTATTCCCGAAAATTCTGCTTGTTCATGATGTGCTATCCTTTTAATACAGTATTGGATTCTAATTACCAAAAAAAAAAATCTTAGAGAACTTTTGCATATACATGCATGCTGGAAATTGGTCTGTTGTCTTTTCTTCCAATGTGTTAGTCTGGGTGTTCTATCAGAGTCACAGAATGAGTTGGAAAACATTCCATGCTCTTCAATTTTCTGTAAGAGTATGTGTAAACTTGGTGTATTAGCCCATTTTCACACTGCTGATAGACATACCCAAGACTGGAAAATATACAAAAGAAAGAGGTTTATTGGACTTACAGTTCCACATGGCTGGGGAAACCTCACAATCATGGCAGAAGGTGAAAGGCACATCTCATGTGGCAGCAGACGAGAAGAGGGCTTGTGCAGGGAAACTCCCATTTTTATATAACCATCAAATCTTGTGAGACTTATTCACTATCAGGAAAACAGCAAAGACCCACCCCCATGATTCAGCCATCTCCCACCGGGTCCCTCCCACAACAGGTGGGGATTATGGGCACTACAAGATGAGATCTGGGTGGGGACGCAGAGCCAAACCATACCACTTGTATTATTCATTCCTCAAATGCATGGTAGAATTCTCCCAGAATCCCAGATGGTGGTGGGGCCACCAGTTGGTGGAGCAGTCAGAACACACACATTTATAGGTTAAGTTTGCCATCTTATATGGGCACAGTTTGTGGCACCCCAAAACAATTACAGTAGTAACATCAAAAATCACTGATTACAGATCACCGTAATAGATATAATGAAAAAATTAGAAGTATTGCAAGTGTTATCAAAATTTGACACAGACATAAAGTGAGCACATGCTGTTGGAAAAAATGGTACCAACAGCCTTGTTAAATGCAGGGTTGCCACAAACCTTCGGAAAACATGCAGTATCTGTGATGCACAATAAAGCAACGTGCAATGAAATGGGATGTGTTAAATCACTTAGCAATTGTTTGATCCTCCAGGCTTGTTTTTAAGTTTTGCTTAGTAGGATCATAATGGCCTTTAGTCTAGGCCCACTACTGAGGCAATACCCTTCTGAGTACTATATGAAGGCTGAGAAGTGCCCAATGCCCAGTGTACTACAAGGTTTTTCACCAGTGTACTGGCTGGTGAGAATGTGAACTGTTCCTGGCCCTGTGTGAACTCTAGGGATTGTTTTGCCCACTCCTTTCTGGTGGTTCTTTCCCTGTCCTTGGTATCCTCATAAGCATGGGCAGATTAGCACTCAGCTGAAGACTTGAAGAGGACTCTCCATAGATCTCCAAAATTCTGTGTGCAGCTCTTTCCCATTCAGTACTCTCCCCTCCAAGTCCTAGCTGCCTTGCTACCAAGAGAGATCACTGGTGTCTATTTGGGTTACCCTTTGTGGTGGTTAATCTTAGGTGTCAACTTGGCTGGATAAAGGGATACCCAGATAGCAGATAAAGCATTATCTCTGGGTATGTCTGAGAGTGTTCCAGGAAGAGACTAGCATTAGAATCAGTGGACTAAAGCCAGGCACAGTGGCTCATACCTGTAATCCCTGCACTTTAGGAGGCCGAGGTGGGTGGATCACTTGAGGTCAGGAGTTCAAGACCAGCCTGTCCAACATGGTAAAACCCCATCTCTACTAAAAATACAAAAAATTAGCCAGGCATGGTAGTGCATGCCTATAATCTCAGCTACTCTGGAGGCTGAGGCAGGAGAATCGCTTAAACCCAGGAGGCAGAGGTTGCAGTGAGCCAAGATGGCATCACTGCACTCCAGCCTGAGTAACAAAGCAAGACTTCATCTCAAAAAAACAAAAAACAAAAACAAAAACAGTGGACTAAGTAAGGAAGATCTGCCCTTAACCAATGTTGGCAGGCACCATCCAATTGGCTGAGGGCCCAGATAGAACGAAATGGCAGAGGAAAGGAAAATTCTCTCTCTTGGAGCTGGAACACCCATTTTCTCCTGCCCTTGGACATCAGAACTCCAGGTTCTCCACCTGCCAGATTCTGGGACTCACACCAGTGGCCTCCTGGTTTCTCAGGCCTTCAATCTCAAACTGAGGGTTACACCATCAGCTCTCAGGTCTTTCCATTTACACTGAGCAATGCTACTGGCTTCCCTGGTTAACTAGCATGCAGATGCATATCATGGGACTTCTCAGCCTTCATAATCCTTCAAGTCAATCTTCATGATAAATCCCCTCTCATTTATCTACCTACTTACCTATCCATCCTATTGGTTCTGTTTCTCTGGAGAAACCTAATACACCCATCCCTGCTTTGCAACCTGGAAACTGGCTCCAGGCAGTAAACTGGACAAAGGACTCTCCTCGTTTGTATCCCTCCTCCTGGGGAACAATGCTGTCCAATGTCCAATATCTGTTTTATATATTCTGTCAGGGTTTTAAATTTTAAGGCAGGGAGGCAGATTACATCCCTATTTTTCTTTTAAATTTAAATACCATCCAGAAGAAAAAAGCCTGTACTTACAAACCCTTAAAACCTAGCATAGAAAAGACTCACTTATCCTAGCAGTGAAAATTGTCCCATTTTCTCCATAGCAATGCTGAACAGGATCAATTTATTTTGACAATTGTATGACTACCAAGAAAGAAAGGAAGTTCCTTAAAAGAAGATTTCTGGCCAGGCGCAGGCCCAGTATTTTGGGAGGCCGAGGCAAGTGGATCACGAGGTCAGGA
The DNA here is from genome assembly GCF_002776525.5 of Piliocolobus tephrosceles. Taxonomy (NCBI): domain Eukaryota; kingdom Metazoa; phylum Chordata; class Mammalia; order Primates; family Cercopithecidae; genus Piliocolobus; species Piliocolobus tephrosceles. The sequence goes on along the minus strand of NC_045439.1, from coordinate 42,355,350 downwards.
GTTCGAGACCAGCCTGGCCAACATGGTGAAACCCCATCTCTACTAAAAATACAAAAAATAGCCAGGCGTGGTGGTGGGTGCCTGTAATCCCAGCTACTCAGGAGGCTAAGGCAGCAGAATCCTTTGAACCCAGGTTGCAGTGAGCCGAGATCGCACCATTGCACTCTAGCCTGGGCAACAGAGCAAGACTCTGTCTCAAAAAAAAAAAAAAAAAAGATTTCTTAAACTTGGATTTATGGTAAACAAATTTTACTCATTTACCGCCATAAGTGGTAATTACATCACATGTCTCCCTCGCCTTCTGTAATTCTCTCAGTGTGGCAGCTCTGTCATACTGCAGGGGAATGCTGTAGCCTTCATCTTTCCCATTTGCACAGATGCTGCGTCTAGCTTTGACAGCAACACAATATGATGTCTGGGAGGCTAAAATGCCTATAAGGAGCCTTGCCAAACAGAAGGCTTTATACTGCAAAGTGTTGTAACAACAAGCAAACACTGCTTTCTGAGAAGCACTTTCCTGCACAAGAAAAGAGTTCTAAATTATTTCTGAAAGTGAGAGAAACCCCATCATCTGGCATTTGATGATCCTCCATTGCCAAGATGGGAAGGTACTCTTCAAGCAGATCCTCCCTTTGACAGAAATGGTAGCACGTATGTGAGGTAATGTTGGTAGGTGATTTAGAAAAGGTCGGAAAGAGTTGATTTTATTCCATCATCAATTTCAAATATCCTGGCTGGTGGGCTGGATGTGGTAGCTCACACCTATAATCCCAGCATTTTGGGAGGCCAAGGTGGGCGGATCACTCGAGGCCAGAAGTTCAAGACCAGCCTGGACAACATGGTGAAACCTTGTCTGACACGGTTAGGCTTTGTGTCCCCACCCAAATCTCATCTTGAATTGTAATCTCCATAATCCCCATGTGTCAAGGGAGAGACCAGGTGGAGGTAATTAAATCATGGAGGCAGTTTCTCCTATGCTGTTCTCATGACAGTGAGTGAGCTCCCACAAGATCTGATGGTTACATAAGGGTCTCTTCTGCCTTTGCTTGGGACTTCTCCTTCCTGGCACCTTGTGAAGAAGGTATCTTGCTTCCTCTTCACTTTCCACCATGATTGTAAGTCTCCTGAGGCCTCCCCAGCCAAACTGAACTGTGAGTCAATTAAACCTCTTTCCTTTATAAATTACCCAGTCTCAGATATTTCTTCATAGTAGTGTGAGAACAGACCAATATATCATCTCTACTAAAATACAAAAATTAGCCAGGAGTGGTGGTGTGCACCTGTAATCCCAGCTGATTGGGACACTGAGGCAGGAGAATCACTTGAACCTGGGAGGCGGAGGTTTCAGTGAGCCAAGATTGCACCACTGCACTCCACCCTAGCCTGGCCAACAGGAAGGCTCTGTCAAAAAAAAAAAAAACAAAACTGGCTGGACTTTCCTTATATGCACATCAACATAATCATCAGTGTAAGCTGGGCCCTCATATTATTCTGTAAAAGGCGAATGGTAACAATCAACAGGGAAGGGTGTGTTGGGTGCAGGGGAAATGACCTGTTAGGCAGGTAAGGCCAGATTGAGATTCAACTAAGAAATGTTCAAAGGTTGTCCTCCAGGTCTCTATACCTTCACATGGCCTTCAGATTCCTTCTTCATTCTCCCTCAGCCAGTTCTTCAGGGGCTAACCCCACCCTCCACCCCAGATCTAACAGTATCCTGTGCTCCCTCCAGAGCTAATGCAGGGTGTGTTGCCCATTTACAAAGAGATGGGTAGAAATTGAGTGTGAGCATTTAAAAACTTTTATAGCAATCAACAGAGAAATTTTAAATCAGTTGAATATGATAACTAATAATATTATAAACTAGGACTTGTATTTTTCACTTTTATTTTTTCTCATAATTCATTTTTGTTATATTTTGCAAAAGTAACTATCCTTAACACTCCAGCCTGGGCAACAGAGTGAGACCCTGTCTCGGGAAAAAAAAAAAAAAAAAAACTAGTGCCAATATCCAAGAGTCTGTGAGAGAAGGCATGTATGAAGGTCAGCTGGCCCCAGATCAAGAGGAACTGGAAACATGTGACCACAGTGAAATCTGCATTGAATCTTGGCTTCAGGAACCACTACTTTGGCTGATTTAAAAGACCATAGTATAATATAATCTGATACCTCCCTGTTGTTTCAAGCATCAAACTCTAAGATTGAATAAAGAAAGCCCCATATGTTGTCCAAATAGAGATATCTGTAAGTCTTCAGGTGAACATTAAAACCTGGATATACACAGTGTTTGAGGAAGAAAAAAAAAAAATCAATAACCTAAAGGCCGAACAAGAGTAAATGGCTAAGCAAAGCTACCAATATCTGCTAGAGCAGCTGGCTTAGACACCAGGTAGATCGTGAACTGACCAGTGTGACAACCATCCAGAAACTTAGAAAATCATACAAAATAACACATCTCTATTGCAGTAATGTTTATGCTTCCTAATGTTAAAAAGGAAGAGGATCAGTTGGGCGCGGTGGCTCAAGCCTGTAATCCCAGCACTTTGGGAGGCCGAGACGGGCGGATCACGAGGTCAGGAGATCAAGACCATCCTGGCTAACACGGTGAAACCCCATCTCTACTAAAAAATACAAAAAAGTAGCCGGGCGAGGTGGCGGGCGCCTGTAGTCCCAGCTACTCGGGAGGCTGAGGCAGGAGAATGGCGTAAACCCAGGAGGCGGAGCTTGCAGTGAGCTGAGCTGAGATCCCGCCACTGCACCCCAGCCTGGGCGACAGAGCGAGACTCTGTCTCCAAAAAAAAAAAAAAAAAAAAAAAAAAGGAAGAGGATCTGGATATTCAATAACAGAGAAATGGTTGAACAATTTCGTATAATGCCCTCATTTCAAAGATTGTGTTAGATCTCTCCTAGTTAACCCAGAATGGTTTCACAGCATTTTGAAAAGTAAAAAAAAAAAAAAAAAAATCCAGGGGTTCGAGACCAGCTTGGCCAACATAAGGAGACCTCACCTCTACAAAAAATACAAAAATTAGTCGGATGTGGTGGCAGGTGCTTGTGGTCCCAGCTACTCAGGTGGCTGAGGTGGGAGAATCACTTGAGCCCAGGAGGTCAGAACTACAGTAAGCCATGATTGTGCCACTGTATTCCAGCAGGGGCAACAGAGTGACACTCTGTCTCAAAAAGAAAAGTGAAAAAACAAGATACAGACTGCGCACAGTGGCTCATGCTTATAAATTCCAGAACTCTGGGAGGCTGAGGTGGGAAGACTGCTTGAGGCCAGGAGTTCAAGGCCACCTCTGGCAACACAGCAAGATTCCGTCTCTACAAAAAAAAATTGTTTTAATTAACCAGGTCTGGTGGTATGCACCTGTAGTCCAAGCTACTTATGAGGCTGAGGTGGGAGAATCACTTGAGCTCAGTTCTAGGTTACAGTGAGCTATGATCATGCCACTGCCCTCCAGCCTGGGCAGCAGAGTAAGACCCTGTCTCAAAAAAAGAAAAGAAAAAAGGAAGGAAAGGAAGAAGGAAGGGTCACCAAAGTTATAGTGTTATTTTTTATTTTTTTTATTTTTTTTATTTTTTTATTTTTTAAGACGGAGTCTCGCTCTGTCACCCAGGCTACAGTGCTGTGGCCGGATCTCAGCTCACTGCAAGCTCCGCCTCCCGGGTTCACGCTATTCTCCTGCCTCAGCCTCCGGAGTGGCTGGGACTACAGGCGCCACCACCTCGCCCGGCTAGTTTTTTGTAGTTTTTAGTAGAGACGAGGTTTCACCGTGTTAGCCAGGATGGTCTCGATCTCCTGACCTCGTGATCCGCCCATCTCGGCCTCCCAAAGTGCTGGGATTACAGGCTTGAGCCACCGCGCCCGGCCTCAAGTTATAGTGTTATTTTAAGGGCAGGTATTCCTGATTTTATTTTCTTCCTTGTATGTTTTTCTCATTTGAATGCTTATTTACAATAACCAGATATTATTTATATAAGAAAAAGCCAACAAAACTAAACCATCTGCATATCTTAGACACCTTATTTCCCTCCTCTACCTCCCACTTTTCCCTCAAGTCAAGTCCCTTGCTCCCTGACCTCATGCCACAATGTCAGTTCAGGCTTTCATTGCCTCTAATGGGCCCCCAGCTTCAGTCTCTGCCCTTTCTAGTCCTCCACATGGAAACCAGAGTGACCTGTCTATATTGCATATCTGTGCGTGACACTCCCGTGCCTGAACCTCTTCTAAGCTGCCCAAAGCCTGAGCAGCAGTTTCTAATCTTCAGCACTGCATTTTACAGTCATGCCTACTTCCCTCTGCTCTTTCCTGAAGATTTGTTCAAACATCATTCCCTTCTGCAACAACTCTGGCATTTCTCCTATTTTCCAGTAGTACTTTGTGTAGACTTTATCATAGCACAGAAATCATTATTTTTAATGATTTGTTTTCTCTCCCTCCCTGCCTACACTATGAGCTATTTGAGGCTAGGACCATATCTTTACCGAATGAATGAATCTGTAAAAAAGTAGGACCCCAAACGTAAGTATAAATGCATGCCAACCATGTAAAGTGTCTGTGTAAGCAATGAAAAAAGGTTAAAAGATAAACAATTTAAAGTTCTTTTCTTTTTCTTTTCCAGCAAGTGGCTTGAGCTACTTTTAAATTGATTGCCAGTCATTCACTTAATGAGTAATTTATGTCCAAGTTACCAAAAGTTACCTACAGTTTAAATCGCTATCAAAATAAAAACAAAGTCCAAAAGGAAACCATTTTACCCTTTTCAAATAAAATAGAAGTTCAACATTCTTCTTAATGTCACACTAGTTGTAGAAACAGCATCTCTCCCCGATAAAACATGGCCCAGCTGTGTGGTTACTTACTGGAATTGAGCAGGATCATGGCCTTGACACAGAGATACTCTTTGTGTTGGAGTTTTAACTCTCGAAACCTTGAAGTAGTTGCCAGGAGCATGTCAAAGATTTCCAGAATTCCTTCTACGCATTTCCCCTCATCCCTACAAAAGTTCGTTTGGAAATTTAAGGAACATAGCTTCAGGAAACCATCAAAAAAACAATAAGGAGTGTTTTATTTTTAATCTCAAGTTTCATCTTGTAACATGTTCATCTGATAATATCATTTTAACTACAACAGGGTGTTAATGAGACCACACCCAGCAATATGAAATTACTAGAATTATCTTCATATAAAGAAGATAGGCTATTTCCTATAAATCCCAAAAGTAAATATATGAGTAAATATTATTTAGGCAACAATATGCATTGGAATATTTTCCTGCTATATTTTCACCAAATGTTTTCTTATAGCAATACCACTCCTATTGAGATTGTTTTCAATCAAAACCATGTCAGTCAACCAGCCCCAGATATGACACGTTTTTCAAAACGAGACATTCCATGTTCCCATCGGGAAGTATTAATGAGGAAGACTGTGTGTCATAGAAGCAAGTGTCCCAAGAATAAAACTCCATATCTAGGGCTTAACTCTCACTTCCCGGTGGTCATTTAGAAACTGGTGTAGCAACTAAGACATTTACCTGTAATTTGAAAAAGCTGAATATGACAAAGAAATCACAATTAGAGAAGATGGATTAGAATCAGGAAAAGAAGGTATACATGGAGGTGGGGAAAATTTTTGACTTGCCAAGGATTATCTTCACGCAAGGATTATCTTTAAACCTTGAGCCATCTAATCAAAATTCTTTGGAGCACTCCTTATAGAAATAAATGTTTAAATATACTTTGAAAATAAATTATTTGAACTTTATCTGGAAAATACCAGCTTCTATTCACTCCAGCCAGACACACATTATTCCACCTCACTTCTCCCCCAAAACACTCTATTATTATCAGTCACAGGGTTATTGGAAGTCCTTGACAAGCAGTTAGATGATTTTGTCATAAAACCACTGTTTGCTCCTGAAAGCCGGCAGCACACAGGAAGGGCAATGGGTTTATGTGAGTTCCATTTTCAGTCTCTAGCAGCCCCTGAAGGGGCCTTGAGGTCTTCAAAGAGCTGGCTGCTCCCTTCCTCCTTTCCCGAACTCAGGGCATTTCCAGTGATGGCAGTATTTCACGGAAGAGCCTCTGACACCACTGGATACACCAATCCTGTGTAAGTCTTTCCCATTAGCTGCTGTGTACATGGCACTCACCGGGATCCTGCATTCTGAAGCATTCACACTCTCCCACCCAGACTCACTCACACAGAGCCACAAACGTGCAAATTGCTCACTTTGGCATATGAACATTAGTAAGTTACTAAATTTACTAAATCGTAATTCTGTAAACACCTGCAATTTTCTGTAAGTACACAGGTTAAGTGACAAAACACCAGTGCCCCCTGGAAGTCACTCATAGGAAAAGGCCATCTTAGAGAATCCAGAGCACTGGGCAAAGAGTGTCAAATCTACAGGAAGCCTCATCTCTCCACCTCCCCAGCTCCAGGCTCTCCCAGGCAACCTGATGCAGGCATCCAGTAAGGACAACACAAGCCCTGCACAGAGATAACACACAAAACACCTGGGCACTGAATCCCTTCATGCCACATCACCGAATCACCCTGCCTGTGGACAGTTCATTATGGGAAATTGTAATTGTTGAACTTGGGGATATTTGATACTAAGGAAAGCAGTTTGAAAATATCTCTGTGGGGGAAAAATAACTCCTGCATTGATAGTTTGATTATCTCTTTATTCTTCTGTGCTGATGTGGGATTATACACACATGCACAACACATACATACACACACACACACTCACACACACCCCTCCCCCCAAGTGGTATGGTAAGGGGACCAACCTGAAATCAATCCTATTTTCCAGAAGTACCTGTGCCTTAGTTCCTAAATATTGAAACTGGCATCATTTCCTCATTAAAATATATGCCGTTTTCACTACAAATTTATGTTTCAAAAATGGGGGGAGGGTTTGCATACTGAGGTATTTTAAACCCTGATAAAGGCTGTCACTCACAGTAATCAGACCATATATACCTCATGGAAAAAGTTAATTTCTAAACAAAGTCTAAAGAACTAGGTCTGATTGCTTTCTTTTTAAGCAGGTGTGACAGTCAACCATTTCATTCAAGGGGTGGCAAAGTTAGAATATTTTTATTCACTTCACAGTCTGCAGAAACCAAATACATTTCTACAAAATAAATGAGAAATGAAGGGGCAATAAAGTATAAGACATCATAAATGACAACCCAATAAAGATGAGTTATACAGAACAAAGTTAGGAAAGACTCTAAAGTAAATTAGTGACATCTATTTTATTTATTTTATAATTTTAGATTGTAACTGAATTATGAGTAAGAAATTAGGACAGGGTTAAAAGAGTTGAATTAAAGACAGGCTGGCTGCTCATGTCTGTAATCCCCATGCTTTGGGGAGGTCAAAGTGGGAGGATCACTTGAGGCCAAGAGTTCCAGACCCGCCTGGGCAACATAGGGAGACCTTGTCTCTACAAAATAATAATAATAAACCAGGCATGGTAGCATACACCTATAGTCCCAGCTACTCAGGGGGCTGAGGCAAAAGATCACTTGAGGCCGGAAGCCCGAGGCTGCAGTGAGCTATGATGGCACTGCTGTATTCCAGCCTGGGCCACAGAGCAAGACCCTGTCTCTAAATTAACAAAAACAGAAACAAAAACAGGACATACGATTTCAATGTTAAAATATTGAAACAATTTATCAATCAAACTGACCTACTCAGGAAATTTATTTTTGCACACTATCTGTCCATCAACTACTAAATAAAATCAGTAATAACATGGAATATCTTTGTATTAGTCCATTTTTGCATTGCTGTAAAGCATTACCTGAGACTGCGTAATCTATGAAGAAAAAAGGTTTAACTGACTCACAGTTCTGCATGGCTAGGGAGGCCTCAGAAACTTACCACTGTGGCAGAGAGCAAAGGGAAACCAAGGCACTTCTTACATGGAGGCAGAAGAGCAAGCGATTGAACGAGACGGGGGAGCTGCCAAACACTTTTAAAGCATCAGCTCCCATGAGAACTCACTCACTATCATGAGAACAGCATGGGGGAAACCGTCTCAATGATCTGATCACTCCCACCAGGTCCCTCCCTTGACAATTTCAGATGAGATTTGCTGGGGACACAGAGCCAAACCATATCAATTTTATTACTTGATAATCACTTTTTTTTTTTTTTTTTTTTTTTTGACAGGGGGTCTCACCCCGATGCCCAGACTGGAGTGCAGTGGCATGATCTCTGCTCACTGCAACCTCCGCCTCCTGGGTTCAAGTGATTCTCCTGCTTCAGCCTCCCTTGTAGCTGGGATTACAGGCACGCACCACTACGCCTGGCTAATTTTTGCATTTTCAGTAGAGAAGGGGTTTCACCATGTTGGCCAGGCTGGTCTTGAACTCCTGACCTCAAGTGATCCACTCGCCTCAGCCTCCCAAGGTGCTAGGACTACAGGCGTGAGCTACCAAGCCTGGCCAATAATCACTCTTTATAAAATAAGAATATTGTTTTTTATTTTTTTTGAGATGGAGTCTTGCTCTGCCGTCCCAGGTGGAGTGCAATGAACTGATCTCTGCTCACTGCAACCTCCACTTCCCGGGTTCAAGCAATTCTCCTGCGTCAGCCTCCCGAGTAGCTGGGATTACAGGCGCACATCACCACACCCAGCTAATTTTTGTATTTTTAGTAGAGACGGGGTTTCATCATGTTGCTCAGGCTTGTCTCGAACTCCTGACCTAAGGTGATCTACCCATCTCGGACTCCCAAAGTGCTGGGATTACAGGTGTAAGCCACCGTGCCTGGCCTAAAGAAGAGTATTGTTTAATACAACAACAAAATGTTGAATGAGTGGGCCTCCCTTTGGGGTATACTATTTTGTACATATATATATATACCTGCTGGCAGCACACACCTGGGTACAGACCGTGGTTTACCTCTGTGTATATGGCAATGGCAGGGAGTGCTTAAGGCTTAGAATATAAAAAGGACTTAATAACTGAAGTGAAATTACTTATGTACAAAGGGTAAATTAAAATTGGGAATTGAAAATTCGGTGGCTACCTTGAAGGAATTTAGCATACAAATAACTAATGCGAATGTAAACTCAAGACATTTATACATATATAATTCCATGAACCTCTCTGCAAATGTCCACAATGGGATTCAAGCCCAGATACAAACTTCCTCTGACTAATAATTTAACATTAGTCAGTTGCCTGTTGATACTAAGGACACAAAAATGCCTTTGCATATGTGATTTTTTTTTTTTAGCAAGTAGACAATCAGGTTCCGTAGAGGATCTTCACATGAATTTATGATGAATTCAGTGGTTAGTAAAAGAAGAACTAAATGCTTAGAAATAAGCTGGAGTAACTAGATTTTCCTCTCATCCTCAGTAGATACAAGTTTTCTTGTTGCAGAAACCTCAACAAGAATAAAGGGAAACAGAAATTATAGTTTCAGTATCCACAAATGGGCTGTTAGTTGTATTCACTGTTTATACAGCCATATTACCACCTGAAGAAACTCTGCTAGGACAATCCAGCAGAAGACAGTTATTTTCAAATGGTGTGAATATTATGTCTTCACTTTGCAAAAAAGAGTTGTAATAGAACTCCTTTATGGAGCATGACTCCTGACTTTTTGAATGAGCAACTCCTCTACAAATACACCTATTACATAAAAGTATATTCATCTGTATAAGAGATGACTACGTAACCGAACTATCTTAGACTTCAAGTTCCTGACTTCACAAAGTTAATGTGTTAAAAATGCTAGAGATTGTAGGCTGGGAGCAGTGGCTCACGCCTGTAATCCCAACACTTTGGGAGGCTGAGGTTGGGGGATCACTTGAAGTCAGGACCTCAAGACCAGCCTGGCCAACATGGTAAAACCCCATCTCTACTTAAAAAATAATAATAATAATAATACAAAAATTGGCCAGGTGTAGTGACACACGCCTGTAATCCCAGCTACTCAGGAGGCTGAGGCACAAGAATCGCTTGAGCCTGGGAGGTGGAGGTTGCAGTGAGCTGAGATTCCACCATCGCATTCCAGCCTGGGTGACAGAGTGAGACTCCGTCTCAAAAACAAAAAACAAACAAACAAAAACTACTAGAAATTGCAACAAAAAATAAACACCAGTAATCATTAAAAAAAAAAAAAGTCTGCTCAATGTGAATGCATTTACAATTCCCAAGAATTCCTCTTATATACTCAAACATACTAGATTTATGTTGTAAAACATAATACTTTCACATAAGTTATAAAGGCAGTGTGAGTCTATTATAAATAATTTGTTAAAAAAATAACTTTTCTTCTATTAACTAAAAGGCAGGCCTAATATTTTTCCAGGATTTGTGTCCACTTATAGTAATGTATACACACAATTACACAAATTAAAGAACCCATACAGAGAAACGAGAGAGTGGAGAGTTAATTGTACTAAAAACCAGGAATGAATCAGTCACCAAAAATAAACACTAACTTTGGCATCAATTTAGAAATCAAGACAAGAGATAAAACAATTTAATCCCAAAGTCTGCAAATTATTTGATTTGTCAAGGGATGGAACGTCTCCCTAGGACTAACCTCTAGGAGAATTATATGTGTGTATTTATACATATGTATATTTGTCCTGTGTTAAAACACCAAGCAGAATACAATGGCTTGGCTAGGTGCTTGGCTTTTCAGTCTGCCTTGCAACATGGTACCCTGAGATGACAGTGGGGAGAGTGGGTTTCTGCAGTGTGTTATGAGTAGAACAGGGCTGTTCTGTACCAAAACATCTCTGTACTGAAGAATGTGCTCTTTGTCTACATTGTCACCCAGGACAACAGGCAGAATAAAGTAGACAGTTAGTTTGCCGTTTGGCAATCCCCTAAGTCCAGCCCCACCACCTACTATCCTACCTGTCAGCAGCTTTATTAATCTCCCATTTCCAAATATCTGAATGATAGAGATAATAATGGGTCCTACTCCCTTAAGGGTGCAGGAAGATTGTGAAGATTAAATGTGTTGACATAAGTTAAGTGCATAAGGTGCTGCCAAGCACATACAAGCCAATAGGTTAGCTATTTTGTTTGTTACTGAAGCGTCTTGTGCCCTGCACTTCTCTGGTCTTCCAGAGCCTCTCTCCATGGTTTACCACCTGGGCTCTCATTCAAGTCAATCCATCCTCCAGCTCTTCCCAAAGGATCTGTTCTCTATCAAAACACCTTCATTATGCAGAACAGTGCTCTTTTAACAACATTGTCAACCATGACAAAAGGCAGAATGGGGACTGATACCTTGGGGCATCACTCTTCATCTGTGTAACACAGGGTCTATGGATGATCTTAAAGTGGTAACAGGATTATAATGCAAGAGTTGGGGTAGACACTAGGCATCCTCCCACACTGTGCAGACTCAGATGTGGCTGAACATTCAACACTAACACTTTTTCCACAAAAGGGGCGTGGAAATCAATTTCCATGCAGATTTCAAACTGCTCGAATTTACACCAAGAGGGTATTCTACTTTCCTGCTAAAAAGTTTCAGTGTTTTTATATAGTCCACCTTTCCCTCCATAAACAGTTCACCTAAGTCAATTAAAAACTGGTTCCTTTTCTGTGTCATCTTTAAAAGAAAATCAAATGCAACCAAGATACAGATAGCATCACGTCCCATTTTCTGTTAAGTTTCATGTGGTTTTAGTAACCCTTCCTTCCACCACTATTGCCAAAAATGCTGTATAGTACATGCATTAGAATGAGTTAAAGCAGACTGGGCACAGTGGGGGCTGTAATCCCAGAGCTTTGGGAGGCCGAGGTGGGTGGATCACCTGAGGTCAGGAGTTCAAGATCAGCCTGGCCAACATGGTGAAACCACTTCTCTAATAAAAATAGAAAAATTAGGCTGGCATGGTGGTGGGCACCTGTGATCCCAACTACTCGAGTTGCTGAGGCAGGAGAATCACTTAAATCCAGGAAGCCGAGGTTGCAGTGAGCCAAGACTGCACCTCTGCACTCCAGCCTGAGTGACAGTGAGACTCCGTCTCAGAAAAAAAAAAAAAGAATGAGTTAAAGCATAAGAAAATAAACTTGGCAGATTTGTAAGAATTTTATCACCTGTCCAGAAAGCTCCAGACGTAATTGGTCACTATAGGTACAAAAAACAGCAGGACAACTTAAGATTATAACCTGAAAATGGAATTTTTAATGCAGAAAAGTCTTTGTCGACTTATACATGTAGTGGCCACATACCTACAGGATACACTCCCCTATTAAAGTGCCGGCCTGTAAATACTGCTGCATCACAGATTAAAAATGAGTCACAGGACCCTGAATCCCTGGACCCAACTATCTCCTTCTCCGGTTCTTGACCCAGTGAAGGAACTGATGATACTATCATCCTCTAATTGCTCTGCAAGTGTGAGATTTTAATTGCAGCACCCAGGACTTTGTTCCCACTAAGCACCTTACTCAAACAAGTGGGAGAAGAAACACAATGCATTTTTTCTCACCTGTCCAGAACAAGATCTGGAGCAAAGATGAGCTTGCCGGGGTGGTCAATTGAGCGCCACATCAGCCCCACCATTAACACCTCCATCCAACAGCTCTCCAAGAGCCGCACTTGGTCGAACAGGCTGAGCTCCACAAAGCCTGGGGAAAGCAAGAGGCGGTGAGACACCCCCACCCTCCTCCTCAGCTTCCTGTGTCTGTAGAGACAGAATGGCAAGTGTTAAAACACTAAGAAAATGCAAACCATTAGGGAATCGATATTTTATAGATATGATTAACTACTCATTAAAGGAAGAAAACTTTGCAGTTAAGCTGCACGACTCAGTTTCCAGTCTTGGACCCCTTCTAGAGACAAATATACTTCATTTAGAGTTTGTCAAGCATGATGACCTGGGCTCAGAACTGATCTTTGTTAGCTGTGTCCTGATAATTCCTTTGCACTACTGAGAAGGTTGATGCTTGGTTGCCAGTCAGAGGAGCTGTCTGTCTGACCCAATCTTTGACTGGGATCAGAAGGGGTGGGGGAATGGGGTAGGTGGAGGTTGGGGTTGGAGGCTTGCAGACAGCGGTGTCAGCCCTCGCAGAAAGCCAAGGCAACTTCAAGGATTTCTCTGATTGCTTAAAATTTCCCATCCAGTGTTAAGATCCTTCTGGGTAGAAGCACTGTTTCTGGGCGATTCTATCCTAAGCAGCAAATATCGCCAAGCACAGTGGCGCACACCTGTAATCCCAGCACTTTGGGAAGCCAAGGCGGGTGGATTGCCTGCACCCAGGAGTTTGAAACCAGCCTGGCCAACATGGAGAAACCCCATCTCTACAAAAAATTATCTGGTCATGGTGGCAGGTGCCTGTAATCCCAGATACTCTGGAGGCTGAAGTGGGAGGATTGCTTGAGCCTGGGAGGTTGAGGCTGCAGTCAGCTGAGATTACGTCACTACACTCCAGCCTGGGCAACAGAACAAGATCCTGTCTCAAAAAATAAATAAATAAATAAAATAAAGAGCAAATATAATAACAAAGCAGGTCCTGACAACCTAATAACCCATGTTGGTCACAGTACTGTTTGGAAACAGGTAATCTCTGGGGAAGGAAGCACTTCAAAAGCAAAGCAGAGAACACTGGGGCTTCCTTCACAACCCATGATAAAAGGAGAGGGCCATGTAATATAAATATGGTAACAAAAGACACAGCCTTGGAGTGAAATGGACTCTGGTTTGAACTCCAGCTCAGCCTCTTTCTAGCTGGTCACTTAATCTCCCATTAAGTCTTTGTTTTTCTTATAGGAAAACGGAGGTAACAATGCCTATCTCTGAGAGTGTCCTATAGGCAAGATCTCTTATTCTTGTTTTACAGATGAGGAAACTATGGCAGAGAGAACACATGTGTTCAAGTCTTTGAACAATTATAGTGTAAATCTGTCTCAAGGAGAATGTAATGGTGTTATGAGTGTAAAGAAGGATAAATACTTTCTAAATCCACATGCTTTGCTCAGTTTAGATTCCTAATATGTATACACCTTCCCAATCTCACCCATAGTAATAGACAATAAGCCTACCCAAGAGATCATGGCTCTTAACCTTGTAGATATTCAACAAGATCAAGGCTAGATGATATTTTAATTTTTTTTTTTTTTTTTTTTGGTTTGGACAATGACCATGCCAGCTAAGAGAGGGGGAGAAAATCACACCTCCAGACTATGCCTGTGTTTCCTGAAAACTTTTCAAAACACCAGGCTTGAATAAGGAATAACGCAGTTTAAGAGTTCAGACTTCTTATGGCACAAAGAAGTGGCACAGCTTTCAGCAAAAATTAATTTCATCACTGCTCTCCGTGTGTGGTCCTGAAAATCGTGTTTGGAATACACTTAAAGCAAAAACTAGAGGAAAGTGCATCAGGATTGCCTCCTCCGGGAAAAAGCAGAGAAAAAAATAATTCTGGCAAAGGTGAAGATGTTAGACAAAACAAAATACAACTGGAAACCAAAAATCCTCAGGAAGCTCAGAAGAAATGGGCCCAGTTCAACAAAAGTCCCCAAATGATAACTGTCACCGTAGGCCTCAGTTCCCTGGGCTCTTTACCTGAAACTTCTCTTCCCCCACCTTCTCACCCCTCCTCATCTTTACAGCTTGCCCAGTGCAGTCGTTGCCCCCCAGGCCATGGGAACGCCCCCAGTGGCTCAGAACTTGTAAGAGGCTTCATTTCTTCAAGGACTGTAAAGAAGGGCATGGAGAAGCTTTCACAGGGGGATTGTGGGGTGTTGCTATTCTAGGTTAGAATCCTAGATTCACTCTTCCACAGAAACACCAAGTCAAATGATAATTAGCTGGTAATTTCAGCATCATACAGCACTTCAGGTCTATGTTACAAATGGGCTTGGGAGAAGTGATCACTTTAGAGGATGGAAAATGCAGGTTCCAAATGATAACTCATGAGTAACTAAGCTCATTTTTAACTTGATGGCATTCCAAATTTATGGGCCCATTGATGATTCGTGTGACTTCAACCACTGATTTACTCTATTTGTCCATACATATTCATTTGTGTATATAATATTGATTCTCTATTGGAACAATAATTTACAAAATTCTATTTAGCATCTGACGAACCTTTCACTTTCAAACTAGTCATACTGTACTCTACCCCACCCTACCCCACCAGGCCCCTCCTCTCAAGGTGAGGAATCCAGAGCCAAGAAATGGGGCAATGTGGAGTCTATCATTTTAACCATGTTCCAGGTTCCAGGACTCTAGGATTTCTTGCCCAAATGACCCCAAGCCCAGTTCCAGAGTCTGGGTGGGTTCCCTGGGTCCATCCTCCCAGACCACCTCTAGGCATGAGAGGGGGCCAACAGGTGAGTGTCTGTAGCAGATGTGGACACACAGGATACGGTTTGTGCCAAGTAGTATGGGAAGCATCTAGCCATGGGAAAAGAAGAGAGTCAAGAATAGAAATGGCTGGGCCATGCACAACTCTTTCTTCACTACCATGTTGGGTACAGAACTCAGAAGAGTCTCAGAATTCTAAATCAGAACGTGGCCTTGTTGAAGGTAGCTATGCCAAGACGGGAGGAAGGAACATATTGTACTCAAAAGTTACGAATCCAGCTGAGAAACTGTTAAATATCTAGGCACAGCTCACAGACATCTACTTTATACTCTTGTCCTTTAAATATTAGCAGCAGGCCTTTCTACAAGTACATGGAAAACTAATAGCCCGAAAGCCCTACCGGGAATCTTCTTGGCCCAGCTGATCATGTGTACCAACTCCTTGTCAGCCAGCTTGGTCAGGGACATCATCATGGAGGCCTCGGTGAAGGGCGCAGTGGGACGGCTGATCAGTACATGGGGTGGCTCAGCCTCCAGGAGGGTGAGCACCAGCTGCTCGGGGCTCAGGGCGTCCAGCAGCAGCTCCCGCACTAGGGGCACGTGGCTGCCACTCCTCTTGGCCTTGCTGGCGCAGTGCAGTTGCTCGTCGGCACTACTCTGTCTCCGCACAAGGCGGTACCCACATCTCTCTCTCCGGGAGCCTGAAGAGGAAAGCAGGGTCATTCAAATTGCCGGGGTAAAACCGCAGTCAAGTAAAAGAAGCTTGACTTTTATTTTCTGGAGCCTGTGGGGCACATACCAAAGATTACTATGGTCGTGACTGTACTAGGAAAACCGACGACATAACTTTTCAGGAACTTTTTAGGTCTCCATTTCCAGGTCATCTATAGATACTAACACCATTTCTCTATAAAGCGTGCTCATAAACCTGTTTCCAAACCATAAAATTAGGAATTTTCTTCAGGTAGAAAATGGGGATGTTTCCAAAGGTATCAAATAATATACTTTTAACACATTCTTAAAATGTTTATATGCATGTGTGCATATGTATATAGTTCTTTATTCACACTTAAACAAGTATATTTCAAATAGCAAATTAAGTGAAAAAATCTGGAAAATATGGAAGAGAATAAATTTTGGCATAAATTCTTTCAGTCTTTTTAATGCCTTTATATTTTTCCATGTTTTATATACAAAATTATTATTTTGTTTGTTTTTGAGACGGAGTCTCACTCTGTCACCCAGGCTGCAGTTCAGTGGCGTGATCTCGGCTCACTGCAACCTCAGCCTCCCAGGTTCAAGCAATTCTCCTCCCTCAGCCTCCTGAGTAGCTGATTACAGGTGCCCACCACCATGCCCGGCTAATTTTCATATTTTTAGTAGAGACGTGATTTCACCATGTTTGGCCAGGCTCGTCTCAAATTCCTGACCTCAGGTGATCTGCCCATCTCAGCCTCCCAAAGTGCTGGGATTACAGGTGTGAGCCACCATGCCCGGCCTTTATACACAAAATTAGATTGTAGTATGTACACTATTTTATTATAATCATATTTTTGAGACAGAGTCTTGCTTGTTGCCCAAGCTGGAGTATAGTGATGCAATCACAGCTCACTGCAGCCTTCCTCTCCTGGACTTAAGCAATCCTCCTGCCTCAGCCTCCCAAGTAGCTGGGACTACAGGAACATGCCACCATGTCTGGCAAATTTTTAAATTTTTTTGTAGAGATAGGGTCTTACTATGTTACCCAGTGCTCGATAGTTTGACTATCTATTTTCTCCGAACCCATTGGGCATTAAAAATCATTTTTAATGTTTGCTAATCTAACAAGTGACTAAACCATCTTCTTTACTTTGTATGTTTTAATTACTAGAAAAGTTGATTTATATGCTTGTTCTTTGGATTTATTTACTTTTTTTTTTTTTTTTTAAGAGACAGGGTCTCTGTCACCCAGGCTGAAGTGTGGTGGTATGGTCATGATCACAGCTCACTGCAGCCTCAACCTCCCAGGCTCAAGTGATCCTCCCACCTCAGCCTCCTGGGTAGCTGGGAGTACAAGTGTGCACCAACACACCCGACTAATTTTTGTATTTTTTGTAGAGACAGGGTCTTGCCATGTTGCCCAGGTTGGTCTCGAACTCCTGGGCTCAAGTGATCCACTTGCCTTGGCCTCCCAAAGTGCTGGGATAAGCCACCACACCCAGCCCAATAAGTAAGTTTTGGTGATATAGAAACAAGGTGGAACCAAAATACCAAACAATAACATGTAAAATGAGAGAGGAATTATTTTGGTTAGAATTTCTAAGATTCTTTTTTGGGAAGACAGAAGCTTAAATTCTCAAATTAATCAAGAACACGTGTTAAAAAGCAAAAATATCATTAAAGGAATTGAAACATGGCCAAGCATGATGGCTCACACTTGTAATCCCAGCACTTTAGGAGGCCAAAGGTGGTGGGAGAAGGCAGATCACTTGAGGTCAGGAGTTCAAGACCAGCCTGGGCAACAGAGTGAAACCCAATCTCTACTAATAATACAAAAACTAGCTGGGCATGGTGGGAGACACCTGTAATCTCAGCTATTTCGGAGGCTAAGGCGGGAGAATCACTTGAATCTGGGAGGCAGAGGGTGCAGTGAGCCAAGATCATGCCACTGCACTCCAGCCCGGGTGACACAGCAAGACTGTCTCAAAAGAAAAAAGGGAATTCAAACAGAATGCATGACTATTAAACTAGTAAAAGAAGAAAAAGAAAACATAAAAATGTGATCAACTCCCAAAACGGAAGAAGTAGAAAATACATAATAAAATTTTTTAAATCATAAAATAAGATGATAGAAATGAACCCAAATATCAGTTGTCACAATAAACAAAAAATACCAAATTGACCATTTAAGAGTGACCTGAAATTGCACATATTTTTAAATCTAGACATAGATTAGTTGTAAGAGATACAACTAACATATAGGAAAACAAAGTAGACAGATAGAAAAACATATAACAGGCAAAATTAACCAAACAAATTGACGTTACTCTAATGATACCAGACAAATAAACTTTAAGGCAAAAATTATTATTATAGATAAGGAGACTCGTTGCCAGAATATTTTAAAAAGATAAATAATTCTAAACTCATATACTTCAAAACAACCAAGGCCAGGTGTGGTGGCTCACGCTTGTAATCCCAACAATTTGGGTGGCCAAGGTCGACGGATCACCTGAGGTCAGGAGTTCGAGACCAGCCTGGCCAACATGGAGAAACCCTGTCTCTATTACAAATACAAAAGTTACCCAGGCATAGTGGCGCATTCCTGTAGTCCCAGCTACTCAGGAGGCTGAGGCAGGAGAATCGCACAAACCCAGAAGGCACAGGTTGCAGTGAACTGAGATCATGCCATGCACTCCAGCCTAGATGACAGAGCAAGACTCCGTTGAAAAAATAAATAAATAAACAAACAACAAAACACAGCGTCCAAACACAACACAAAAGTGATTGAAAGAAAAAGAGAAACTGACAGATGCACTATTAAAATGGGATATTTAAACCTCTCTCTCAACAGCTGAAAGAGCGAAGAGTAAGAATGCAGAATATTTGAACCACATAATTAACAAGCTTGATCTACAAAGGCCATAGATATTTTGCAAAAATTATCACATATTAGGCAATGAAGAAAATCCTAAGTAAAACAGGCATAAGACCATTTTCTCTGACCATAAGAAAAATGGAAATCAACAACAAAAATATAACTTCCAAATCCCTATATATTTGAGCACCAAAATCTTTATAAGTTTTCACTGGTTAAAGACAAAAATGTGGCCGGGCGCGGTGGCTCAAGCCTGTAATCCCAGCACTTTGGGAGGCCGAGACGGGCGGATCACGAGGTCAGGAGATCAAGACCATCCTGGCTAACACGGTGAAACCCCGTCTCTACTAAAAATACAAAAAAAAACTAGCCGGGCGAGGTGGCGGGCGCCTGTAGTCCCAGCTACTCCGGAGGCTGAGGCAGGAGAATGGCGTAAACCCGGGAGGCGGAGCTTGCAGTGAGCTGAGATCTGGCCACTGCACTCCAGCTCGGGCGACAGAGCAAGACTCCGTCTCAAAAAAAAAAAAAAAAAAAAAGACAAAAATGTAAAATGGAAATTAAGAAAGACACGTTATAAGTAAGGATGTCATTAGCATGATTACAACTTTTATATGAATTTCCCTTAAAAAAAAAAAAACCCTAAAAGTTGAAATCTGCAAAATGCTTAGTTTTATACTCCCATCATTATGTTTATTCACTAAATTAAATTGTTTACTTTTTTTTTTTTTTTTTTTTTTT
>NC_045439.1:42308159-42335618 GCF_002776525.5 Piliocolobus tephrosceles | reverse complement strand
TGAGACGGAGTCTCGCTCTGTCTCCCGGGCTGGAGTTCAGTGGCCGGCTCTCAGCTCACTGCAAGCTCCGCCTCCCAGGTTTACGCCATTCTCCTGCCTCAGCCTCCCGAGCAGCTGGGACTACAGGCGCCCGCCACCTCGCCCGGCTAGTTTTTTTGTATTTTTTAGTAGAGACGGGGTTTCACCGTGTTAGCCAGGATGGTCTCGATCTCTTGACCTCGTGATCCACCCGTCTCAACCTCCCAAAGTGCTGGGATTACAGGCTTGAGCAACCGCGCCCGGCTACATTTTTAAAATAAATATTAGTTAGAAAATATGAGCAAATTTAAATTATTGGCTACTGGAAAAATTTGTCAGAATTTCCTCTTAACATTGACTAGTTATAGAAGAAGAAAGGGCTCTATTTATTCAGAACATTTGAACCAAATTTACTGCTAAAAGAATTAAAGGCCTAAAATACAATTCATTTTATTAGTAATCAAGTAGAATGCTATGGATATTTAAGGTCAATTATAAACCCAGGATAAAATGGAGCAAAATGTACGTTTTTCTTAATTTTTTTAAACATACTTTAGGTTCTGGGATAGATGTGCAGAACATGTAGGTTTGTTACATAGGTATGCACGTGCCATGGTGGTTTGCTGCAAAATGTATGGTTTTAAGAAGCATCTTTCTGCCAGGCAAGGTGGCTCATGCCTGTAATCCCCCAGCACTTTGGGAGGCTGAGGCAAGAGGATCACTTGAACCCAGGAGTTCAAGACTAGCTTGGGCAACACAGTGAAATC
Source organism: Piliocolobus tephrosceles (assembly GCF_002776525.5). Classification (NCBI taxonomy): domain Eukaryota; kingdom Metazoa; phylum Chordata; class Mammalia; order Primates; family Cercopithecidae; genus Piliocolobus; species Piliocolobus tephrosceles. Next base: position 42,334,833 of record NC_045439.1, on the reverse strand, counting down.
CTGTCTCTACAAAAAATACAAAAATTAGCCAGGTGTGGTGGTGCACACACCTGTAGTCCCAGCCACTCGGGAGGCTGAGGTAAGGGAATCAATTGAGCCCTAGGAGGTCAAGGTTGCAGTAAGCCAAGATTGTGCCACTGCACTCCAGCCTGGGTTGCAGCAGAGTGATACCCTGTCTCAAAAAAAAAAAAAAAAGTTCCTTTCTGATCATACATTTCTCTTTTGTAGAGTACATAAGGATAAAGAATTACAAAACAGATTTATATACCCTTTACATACCCAAAGTGAGAGATTTTGAATTTATACGTTCAAATTTACTTGACAAATTTTCACTGACAAAGTCTAACATTCTAGGTCCTGTAGTGAGTTCTGGGGATTCTAGACTCAATAAATAAAAGCCCTTGACAAGGAACTCATTTTTCTATCAAGGATGTTTCTAGTGTTGTGGCTTTGACACTGTAACCTAGGCAGCTGCCTCTGAGTGAGCTTAATGAGCAGCTCCACCAAATAGGAGTGGTAAATAACCCCAGCCAAAGATGATGATGACAGTAGTGATCAACAATACTAATGGCAGCTAATGTCTACTGGAAGCTTCTATGCACCAGGCATTGCATATTGCACATATCCTGACAGCTGCCCTACAGTACAGGAGCTATTACTGTCTTCAATGTACAGAGGAGAAACCAAACATAAGCTCGAATAACTTGTCTAAGATGGCATAGCTAGAAAATAGCAGAAGCAGGATCTAAACCCAAGCAGCAACCTAAATCCAGAGCTGGTGTTTTTAACCACTATTTTATACTACCTACCTATCAAATCCCTTTCATGGAAGACTATACAGTAGGTGTATAAAGATATGGCACCCAAAATATGTTGAACTATTGTCCCAATACAGGGATATAGGCCAAATACATGGCTATTCAGATGGATTTCCTGGCTCCTTACATTTCAGTGTATCCTTATAATGAAGTTTCATCCATTAAGTTAGTCTAGGTGGGTGTTGTCCTACCGTTGTATGACCACATCCACACTTCAGTAGAAAAGACAAGATCAGAAATTCAGAAGAAAAAGATGATAACAGACTACATGGTTTCAGAATAAAAAAAGCGGGATGGTGCAAGAGGATCCAACATGCAAGTATAATCTCTAATCCTCCGAGACCTGATGGAAGAAAAAGTGTGCAGAGAGGGTTTTTGGGAGGGCAGATAAGAAGAGTGATGGGAAAGGATACAGAGTTAAGAAAGTTTACTTCGGCCGAGCGCGGTGGCTCAAGCCTGTAATCCCAGGACTTTGGGAGGCCGAGACGGGTGGATCACAAGGTCAGGAGATTGAGACCATCCTGGCTAACACGGCGAAACCCCGTCTCTACTAAAAATACAAAAAACTAGACGGGCAAGGAGGCGGGCACCTGTAGTCCCAGCTGCTCGGGAGGCAGGAGAACGGCGTGAACCCGGGAGGCGGAGATTGCAGTGAGCTGAGATCCGGCCACTGCACTCCAGCCTGGGCGACAGAGTGAGAATCCGTCTCAAAAAAAAAGAAAGTTCACCTCTAATGGTCTTTCTCTATGGTCAGTGAAGGGCAAAATATCCCATTGTATAACAACCCATCTCATTTCTTCTGTAATCTCCAAAGAGAATACAGTCTTTTCTTAGACTTTCTGGCTAAATTCAACAAACTTTCTCTCATTCCCTTTTCTATGAAATCTTCTTTAACTATCCCTCTGTACTCTATCTCATGAAACGGTGTTGTATCAAAACTCATATGAGCTTTTCAGGGAAGGAGAGAGAACAGAAGGAAAACTAAAATTGAGCATCAGGTACTGTGCTAAGTCTTTATATATGTTTTTTGTTTTTTGAGACAGAGTCTCGCTCTATCGTCCAGGCTGGAGTGCAGTGGCCGGATCTCAGCTCACTGCAAGCTCCCCCTCCCGGGTTTACGCCATTCTCCTGCCTTAGCCTCCCGAGTAGCTGGGACTACAGGCACCCGCCACCTCGCCCAGCTAGTTTTTTTGTATTTTTTAGTAGAGACGGGGTTTCACCGTGTTAGCCAGGATGGTCTCAATCTCTTGACCTCGTGATCCACTCGTCTCAGCCTCCCAAAGTGCTGGGATTACAGGCTTGAGCCACCATGCCCAGCCTATATATGTTTTCATACTTATTCTTTACAAAACCCAGTGAAGCAGATATCTCTGTTCAGAGATATGAAAACCGAGGGCCAAAGAGGTGATTCAGTAGTTTGAGCACAGTCACAGTCAGCAAGAAGTGATGAAACAAAAATGAAACATAGACTCTATGGGATCCAACCTTCATGCTCTTCCCAGCATACACTGCCTTGAGCCATGAGGGCTATAGCTATGCAATGGATCCTAGTAAAATAAAAGCATTCTTAAGACTAAGTTGGAAATCATTTTTTAAACACACACACACTCACCTTAAAATATTGTTTAACTTAAAACTTAAAACATTTATTTGCAATCTTTTGTCAGAGCACCAAGTCTTTCTCTTTATGCATCTGGGCCAATTAGACAAAGTCACTTTTCTGCATAAACATACCCATGAGATATTATCTCTGGATTTTCAGTTTCAGCTTCTTTAAAACAAAAACAGAGCAAGAACCTAGATACTTCTAAGGAATTCTGAATTCAGGATCTCCCAAGATTTATGTTTTGTTTTGTTTTCTCCCCCCAGTCTCACCCATATCTATCTCAATAGTTATTAATCCTTTAAGATTTTATTCAAAACTTTCAACTAAACATCAACCCCCACCCAACGGAGTCTCATTCTGTCGCCAGGCTGGAATGCAGTGGCATGATCTCGGTTCACTGCAACCTCTGCCTCCCAGGTTCAAGCTATTCTCCTGCCTCAGCCTTCCAAGTAGCTGGGACTACAGGCGCATGCCACCATACCCGGCTAATTTTTGTATTTTTAGTAGAGACACGGTTTCACCATGTTGCCCAGGATGGTCTCGATCTCTTGACCTCATGATATGCAGGCCTCGGCCTCCCAAAGTGCTGAGATTACAGGCGTGAGCCACCGCACCCAGCCTCAACTAAACTTTCACAGAAAAAACTAAACTCCAAACTTGTCTTTTCCTATTCATGTTTGCACAAATTTTAATTAAATTTTATAATGTAACAATTACAGTGAGTAGAAAGAGGTTTGAGAAGAAGCTCGGCCGGGCGCGGTGGCTCAAGCCTGTAATCCCAGCATTTTGGGAGGCCGAGACGGGCGGATCACGAGGTCAGGAGATCGAGACCATCCTGGCTAACACGGTGAAACCCCGTCTCTACTAAAAATACAAAAAATTAGCCGGGCGAGGTGGCCGGCACCTGTGGTCCCAGCTACTCAGGAGGCTGAGGCAGGAGAATGGCGTGAACCCGGGAGGCGGAGGTTGCAGTGAGCTGAGATCCAGCCACTGCACTCCAGCCTGGGCGACAGAGCAAGACTCCATCTCAAAAAAAAAAAAAAAAAAAAAAGAAGAAGCTCACTGGTTTCTGATAAGGATAAAGTAAAGCGGTGGGAATGGAAATGTTTAGGTGTTCGAGAGAGTAACCAATACACACTGTGAGGCTATGGGCACTGGCAGGGTGTTCTACAGAGGAAATGAAGATCATCGGTGACTCTAGGAAGCCAGAGAAGTGTGATCAGATGAAGAGAACTTCTGCTGTAACTGAACTATAATCGCTGAGGGTTCTAATCTGTTACATACACAGAGAAAAAGAAAAGGGCAGAGAATGCTCACGAGGCAGAGCTACTAAGAAATTGTCAGGGAGGGCAGGGCGCGGTGGCTCACACCTGTAATCCCAGCACTCTGGGAGGCCGAGGTAGGCGGATCACAAGATCAGGAGATCAAGACCGTCCTGGCTAACATGGTGAAACCTGTCTCTACTAAAAATACAAAAATTTAGCCAGGCATGGTGGCAGGCACCTGTAGTCCCAGGTACTCAGGAGGCTGAGGCAGGAGAATGGCGTGAATCCGGGAGGCGGAGCTTGTAGTGAGCCGAGATCATGCCACTACACTCCAGCCTGGGCAACAGAGCAAGACTACTTCTCAAAAAAAAAAAAAGAAAGAAAGAAAAGAAAAAGAAATTGTCAGGAAGTGATAGATTTTTGCTTTAAATTCAAATAATTACAACAAGAAATTACAACCAACCACAGGTAAAATACTGGCTAGCAGAAGAATAAGTGCAGGCAGAGCTGCTCGGAGTACATATAAACAAGCAAGTGAGTACAGACAAGTGAACCAAAAGCTAGCCAGGTGGAGAGAGCTGGGTGTTGGCATCTTTGTCAGTTATATACTAAAGTGCTCACTTTTCTTTGTGTATAAAATATATGTGAATATATGTGAGTATATAAAATACATGTGAATATATGTATGTGAATATACTACATATACATATGTATACATCTATTACTGTCATAGAACAAAATCTATGCTGTATGTACTTTTCATAGTTCCATTATCTTTCTGACTCCTGCATATTTTTCCACTTCTAGAAAGCTAGACGAGGGGATAGGTATGAGCCTCCCCATGGCTACCCCAGTAACCCACAAGATACTCTACTTTTCTGTCACAAGCTTTAACCATGGACATTTACCAGGATTTCATCCTTAGAACTGGACTTTTTCAAGATCACAGACAGATGGCCACCCAGCCCTGTTTGAGGATTCCAGTGGCTAGAAGTCCCCTAAACCATCTGGTGGCCTATTTATTCTGTGGTCAGACCACTTGAACTGTAGAAAGTTCTTCTCTACTTGGGGCCAAAATCTGCCTCCCATAATTTGTTCCCACTCACCCCAGCTCTGTTCTCTGCAGTTACTGTGGATAAGTCAATGCCCCCTCCAATGTGACAACACACAAATACTTAATTACTATGTCCTAAATCTTCTCTCTTCCCGGCTACTGTCCCCAGTTCCTCAGAGGACAGGGCTTTTAGCAAGGCCCATATACAATAAGAAGGGAAGCAAGCACTCACCACACTTCACCATTCCCACTTCATAACACTTCCGAAGTCGGCAGGCCTGGCAGCTCTTGCGCCGGTTTTTATCGATTGTACACTGATTTGTAGCTGGACAAATATAATCATTATGGCCTATAGCAGAGTGAGGGGGAAGAAAGATTATTGATACGATCTCTTGGTTAAATCTCTTCCTGGTCAACAACACTGATAACACTTTCCAGCTGAGAGATAGGGGACATCTTCTTAATGACCAGTATAGGTACAAAGGCAAAGTCAAGCTACATTGACACCTTGTTAATGAGTAAAGGAGACCTAGGAACATTTCAATATCCTGGTTTTTGACTCATATGTTATTCTCTGCATATTCTTGGAATTCTCAAAAGAGAGATATAAAAATATATCCTTTGGATATGGAAAATGAGACAGTAACATTAAATTGATTTGCTCCAAGTCACAGAACTCAAGAGTTGTAAATCAAGCCATCAAATTCAACTTTTTATATTCTTTTACATATATCCCTCTTTTGGGTTTAATACAATATTTTAATGGGAATTCATAGTCAAAATAACAAAAGGAATAAAGAAATTAGCAATCTAAATAATGACAGAAAGTACTGTTATTGACAAGAGTTGTGGTGGATTACTGTTCTCAATCCTTCATTCTCTCCCTCGGCCTTGCGACCATGCAGTGTACTAGAGTGGGCAGAGAGTAAACACTTCCCTACCAATTGATGTTGGGCTTGACTACAGGACTTTCTATAGCCAATGATATATCAATAAATGTGCTGCTCCAACAGTTTGGCTTGGCCTCTCGAGCTCCTGTGAGGTAGCCACTGGTCCAAGAAGAACGTGGGGACATGTGGAACAGACCTGACCTCCCCAAAAGCCCAGAACCAAGTTTATGAAGTAGAGGTACTCTAAACAACTCAAAGACATAGAAGTACAGAAAATAAGACTCATTGTAGTAAAATCCTAAGAGTTTGAACTTGTTAGTTACATAGCAATCTCTAAGACAATGATACTTTTAATTCTTTTATGCAAGGAAGAGCTAAGAATATTTACATTTCAAAAATCGTTTCAGATGCAGTACGAAGAACCAATGAGAGGCAGCAAAACTGATGAGGCCATGAAACCAGATGACAGCCTGCTATATTTGTGCAAATGAGAGAAGATGTCTGGACAGGGTGTTGGTAGGGAGGATGAGGACAGCTACATGGGTCTGAGAAAGGGTTAACAGAAATTATAATAAAATAGATGAAAAGCAAAAGTGAAAGTGAGTAGGACATTTTGATGCCTTTCTAATAAACAATATGGCCTGAACATCTTACATTAAGCCTATAATGAACCAGAACTTCAGAGTGGAGAATAAATGAATCTCAATAATAAATGAAATGCGCAAGTCATAAAAGAAAAAAGTTGCAAAAGAATATGTAGGAGAAGACATGAACACAAAGTTCAAAAACAGAGAAAATGAACCTGCATTATTTAGGGATGCATGTGTAGGAGGCAAAACCACACACAGCAAGGAAGGCAGAAAGGAGGACTGTCCCACCTCTGCAGGGAGGGAAGCGGGTGTGGCAGGAGGGACCACCCGGAGGGATTCTGGGGAGCTATTATATTCTATTTCATTGTTTGAGCACTGGTTACACAGGGATTTGCTTTATAATCATTCTTTAAACTGGACATGGTACATGCAGAATTCTACACGTTAGCATACAATGAAAAGGTAATTTATTTATTTATTTTTTTTTGAGACAGACTCTTCCTCTATTGCGTAGGCTAGAGTGTAGTTGCATGATCTCGGCTCACTGCAACTTCTGCCTCCTGGGTTTAGGTGATACTCCTACCTTAGCCTCCCAAACAGCTGGAATTCAGGCACCCACTACTACGCTCTGCTAATTTTTGTATTTTTAGTAGAGATGGTGTTTGGCCATGTTGGCCAGGCTGGTCTCAAACTCCTGACCTCTGGTGATCTGCCCGCCTTGGCCTCCCAAAGTGCTGGGATTACAGGTGTAAGCCACCACAGCTGGCCAGAAGAGGTCATTAAAAACCTAATTGTAACTCCAATCTTGAAACAGTCTTCACAGTCTCTTATATCTACATGAACCTCTCATGTTGCAAAGAGATATCTGCACTTTTATGTTTGTTGCAGCATTGTTCACTATAATGTAAGCAAAGAAGATGTATATGAAGTGCAATGTTTTTCAAGCTTTCTTAGGCTCCTTTTCTTCTATTACACTTAAATTATTAACTACACTTCATATCTTTTACTTCAAACAATAGCATCTTTAGTATGGCCCAATTTTATTAAAGTGCTTTCATCTATCATCTTTTTTTTTTTTTTTCCCAAGGGAGTCTCCTTCTGTTGCCCAGGCTGGAGTTGCAGTGGTGTGATCTCAACTCACTGCAACCTCCACCTCCTGAGCTTAAGCAATCCTCCCATCTCAGCCTACCATGTAGCTGGGACTCCCACTTTTCCACTCCTACTACCCTTCCTAGCCTCTGGCAACTACTCTATCTCCTTGAGTTCAATTGTTTTCTTTTTTTTGGTGGTGGGAGGGAGATGAAGTCTCACTCTGTCACCCAGGCTGGAGTGCAGTGGCGTGATCTCAGCTCACTGCAACCTCCACCTCCCGGGTTCAAGCAATTCTCCAGCCTCAGCCTCCCAAGTAGCTGGGACTACAGGTGCATGCCGCCACGCCCAGTTAACTTTTCGTATTTTAGTAGAGACAGGGTTTCACCGTGTTGCCCAAGCTGGTCTTAAACTCCTGAGCTCAGGCAATCCACCCGCCTCAACCTCCCAAAGTGCTAGGATTACAGGCATGAGGCACCACAACTGTTTTCATTTTTAGCTCCCACAAGTAAGTGAGAACATGGGAGGTTTGTCTTTGTGTGCCTGGTTATTTCATTTAACATGACTTCCAGTTGCATCCATGTCGTTGCAAGTGACAGGATCTCATTCTTTTTTATGGTTAAATAGTGGTGTATACGTTCCACATTTTCTTTATCCATTCACCTGTGGATGAACACTTAGGTTGCTTCCAAATCTTGGCTATTGTGAACAGTGCTGCAACAAACATGGGAGTGCAGACATCTCTTCCATACACTGATTTCCTTTCTTTTGGGTACATACCCAGCAGTGGGATTGCTGGATCATATGGTAGCTCTATTTTTAGTTTTTTTGAGGAAACATCAAACTGTTCTCCATAGCAGTCATACTAATCTCCATTCCGACCAACAGTATAGCAGGGTTCCCTTTTCTCCACATCCTCGCTAGCATTTGTTATTTCCCATCTTTTGGATATAAGCCATTTTGACTGTGGTGAAATGATATCTCATTGTAGTTTTGATTTGCATTTCTTTGATGATTAATGATGTTGAACACATTTTTATATACCCATTTGCCATTTGTATGCCTTCTTTTGAGAAATGTTTAGTCAGATCTTTTGCCTATTTTTTAATGGGATTATTAGATTTTTTTTCTAGAGTTATTTGAGCTCCATCTATATTCTGATTATTAACCCCTTGTCAGATAGGTAGTTGGCAGATATTTTCTCCCATTCTGTGGGTTGTCTCTTCATTGTTTTCTTTGCCATGCAAGCAGCTTTTTAACTTGATGTGATCCCATTTATCCATTTTTGATTGGTTGCCTGTGCTTGTGGGGTATTACTGAAGAAATCTTTGCTGCAACCAATGTCCTGGAGTGTTTCCCCATGTTTTCTTTTAGTAGTTTCATAGTTTGAGGTCTTAGATTTAAATCATTGATCCATTTGGACTTGATTTTTATATATGGTGAGAGATAGGGATCTAGTTTTATTCTTCTGTACATGGATGTCCAGTTTTCCCAGTACCATTTATTGAAGAGACTTTTTCCCCAAGGTGTGTTCTTGCACCTTGGTCAAAAATGAGTTAACTGTAGATGTATGGATTTGTTTCTGGGTTCTCTATTCTGTTCCATTGATCCCTATGTCTATTTTAAGCTAGTACCATGCTGTTTTGGTTGCTATAGCTCTATGGTATAATTTGTAGTCAGGTAATATGATTTTTCCAGTTTTGATATTTTTGCTCAGAATGGCTTTGGTTATTCTGGGTCTTTATGGTTCCATACAAATTTTAGGGTTGTTTTTTCTATTTCTGTAAAAATGTCATTGGTATTTTGATAGAGATTGCATTGAATCTGTAGATTGCTTTGGGTAGTATAGACATATTAACAATATTAATTCTTCCAATCCATGAACATAGAACATCTTTCCATTTTTTTATGTCCTCTTCAATTTCTTTCACCAATGCTTTATAGTTTTCATTGTAGAGACCTTTCACTTCTTTGGTTAAGTTAATTCCCAGGTATTTTATTTTATTTGTAACTGCTGTAAATGAGATCACTTTAGATTTTTTTTTTTTCAGATTGTGTGCTGTTGGCATATAGAAATGCTACCGATTTATGTTGATTATGTATTCTACAACTTTACTGAATTTATTACATCTAATAGCTTTTTGGTGGAGTCTTTTGATTTTTCCAAATATAAGATCATATCATCTGCAAACTAGGATAATTTGACTTCTTCCTTTCCAATTTAGATGCCCTTTATTTCTCTTTTCTGATTGCTTTAGCTAGCAGTTCCAGTACTGTGTTGAATAACAGTGGTGAAAGTGGGCATCCTTGTCATGTTCCATATAGAGGAAAGGTTTTCAGTTTTTCCCCATTAAGTATAATAGCCATGGGTGTGTCATATATGTCTGTTATTGTGTTGAGGTATATTCCGTCTATACCAGTTTTTTAGGGTTTTTATCATGAAGGGATGTTGAATTTTATCAAATGCTTTTTCAGCATCAATTGAAATCATCATATGGTTTTCAACCTTCATTCTGTTGACATGTTGTATTAAATTAATTTTCATATGTTAAACCATCCTTGCATCCCTGGGATCAATTCCACCTGGTTTTGATGAAAAATCTTTTGAATGTGTTGAGTTTGGTTTGTGTTTTATTGTGGATTTTTGCATCAATATTCATTGGGGATATTGATCATATCCTTTTGATGTTTGTCTGGTTCTGGCATCAGGGTAATACGGGTCTCACGGAATGATTTTGAAACTATTCCCTCCTTCTCCCCTATTTTTCAGAATTGTTTGAATAGGATTGGCATTAGTTCTTCTTTAAATGTTTCCTAAAATTCAGCAATGAAGCCATCAATCCTGGGCTTTTCTTTGCTGAGAGACTTTTGTGTGTGTGTGTGTGTGTGAGACCTGATAACACTCCATCACCCAGGCTAGAATGCAGTAGTGCAATCTTGGCTCACCACAGCCTTGACTTCCCGGTCCCAAGCAATCCTCCCACCTCAACCTCCTGAAGAGCTGGGACTACAGATGTACACCACCACACCTGGCTAATTTCTATTTTTTTTTTTTTTTTTTTTTTTTTTTTTGTAGAGATAGGGATCTCCCTGTGTTGCCCAGTCTAGTCTTGAACTCCTGGGTTCAGGTGATCCTCCAACCTTGACCTCCCAAAGTGCTGGGATTGTAGGTATGAGCCATTTATGCCCAGCTTGCCAAAGTGCTGGGATTATAGGTATGAGCCACTTATGCCCAGCTTGCCGGGAGACTTTTTATAACAGCTTCAATCTTGTTACTTGTTACTGGTATGTTGAAGTTTCGGATTTCGTCATGTTCAATGACGTACATGGTTCATGGTTCAATGGCGTACATGTACATGGATTTCGTACATGGTTCAATATTGACAGGTTGTATGTGTCTAGAAATTTATCCCTTTGTCCCAGCTTTTCCAAATTATTGGCATATAGTTGCTTATGATAGCCTCTAATGATCCTTCAGATTTCTGCGGTATCAATTGTAATGTCTCCTTTTTCATCTCTGATTTTATTTGGCTCTTCTCTCTTTTTTTAAAAAAAATTAGTCTGGCTAAAGGTTTGTCAGGTTTATTGTCTCAAAAAAAATTCATATTTTGTGAATCTTTTGTGTTGTTTTCTTGGTTTCAATTTCATTTATTTCTGCTTTGATCTTTTTATGAATATTTCTTTTCTTCTATTAATTTTGGGTTTGGTTTGCTCTTGCTTTTCTAGTTAAGATGCATCCTTAGGTTGTTTACTTCAAGTTTTTCTACTTTTTTGATTGATATAGGCACTTAAGCTATCAACTTTCCTCTTAGTACAGCTTTCACTGCATCCTATAGGTTGCGGCATGTTGTGTTTTCATTATCACTTGTTTCAAGAAATTTTTAATTTCCTTCTTAATTTCTTCATTGACAGACTGATTGTTCAGGAGTTTAATTTCCATGTTTGTATAGTTTCCAAAATTCTTTATTGATTTCTAGTTTTATTCCATTGTGGTCAGAGAAGGTACTTGATTTGATTCCATTTCTTAAAAATGTTTTAACACTTGTTTTGTGGCCTAACATATGGTATATCCTTCAGAGTGATCCATGTGCTGAGGAAAAGAATGTGTATGTTGCAGCCACTGGATGAAATATTCTGTAAACATCTATTAGGTCCATTTGGTCTTTAGTGCAGATTAAGTCTGACATTTCTTTGTTGATTTTCTGTCTGGATGATCTGTTCAATGCTGAAAGTGAAAGTGGGGTGTTGAAGTGTCCAGCTATTACTGTATTAGTCTGTCTCTCTCGTTAGCTCTAATAATATTTGCTTTATATATCTGGGTGCTCCAGACATACTTACAATTGTTATATTCTCTTGCTGAATCGACACCTTTATTATTAGCGACCTTTTTTATCTCTTCTTATAGTTTTTGTCTTGAACTCTATTTGGTCTGTTGTAAGTATAACTACTCCTGCTCTTTTTTGGTTTCCATTTGCATGAAATATTTTTTTCCATCCCTTTATTTTCAATCTACATGTGTCTGAGGCAGGCTGATCTCCTGAGGTCATGAGTTTGAGACCAGCCTGACCAACATGGTGAAACCCTGTCTCTACTAAAAATACAAAAATTAGCCGGGTGTGGTGGTGGGTCACTGTAATCCCAGCTACTTGGGAGGCTGAGGCAGGAGAATCCCTTGAACCTGGGAGTTAGAGGTTGCAGTGAGCCAAGATTGCACCATTGCACTCCAGCCCGGATGACAGAGTGAGACTCTGTCTCAAAAAAAAAAAAAAAAGTTGTTATAGTTACTGTTTTTCATTGGTTCTTCCTTTAGACTTTCTACTCAAAATATGAGTAGTTTACAAACCACAATTAACAGTGTTACACTATTCTGTGGTTTTCTATGTACTTACTATTACCAGTGAGTTTTGTACCTTGAGATGATTTCCTATTGCTCATTAACATCTTTTTCTTTCAGACGAACTCCCTTTAGCATTTCTTGTAGGACAGGTCTAGTGTTGATGAAATCCCTTAGCTTTTGTTTATCTGGGAAAGTACTTCTCCTTCATGCTTGAAAGGTATTTTCACTGGATACACTATTATAGTGTAAAAATTTTTTCCTTTATCACTTTAAATATGTCATGCCTCTCTCTCCTGGCCCATAAGGTTTCCACTGAAAAGTCTGCTGCCAGATGTTGGAGCGCTGTTGTATGTTACTTGTTTCTTTCTTTTTTTTTTTTTTTTTCTCGCTTTGTCACCCAGGCTGGAGTGCAGTGGCGATCTCAGCTTACTGCAAGCTCCGCCTCTCAGGTTCACACCATTCTCCTGCCTCAGCCTCCTAAGTAGCTGGGACTACAGGCGCCTGCCACCACGTCCGGCTAATTTTTTGTATTTTTAGTAGAGACAGGTTTATCTTGCTGCTTTTAGAATTTTGTTTCTTTTTTATCCTTGAGTTTAAAGATGAAAGATCACGTAATAAAATCATTCTAACGTTCCTATGAACAAACAAGAGAAAATGGCTAGGACATTTTTTAACTTGTACCAGCAGGTGTTAAATACATTATAACACTATAATAGTTGAAATAATGTAGAATCATGTAAAATAGTTCTTATGCAAGAATGAAGAGAGAGATCAATGGAACAGTCAAATAAAATGCTAATATACATAAGAATTTTGTATATCATATTTATACATATGTAGAAAAACAAAATCCAATGGAAACATGAAGAGATGCACAAAATCATCATCAGGGAAATGCAAATTAAAACCACAATGAGATGCTACTGCATACCATTAAAAGGGCAAAAATTGAAAAGGCTGACAATATCCAGTTTTGGCAAAGATGTAAAGCAATGGGAACTCTCTCATACATTGTTGTCAAGAATGCAAAGTGGTCCAGCCACTTTGGAAAACAATTTGTTAGTTTATTATAAAGTTAAACATATACTTATCACACAACTAGCAGTTTTACACGTAGGTACCCAAGAGAAACAAAATCATATGTCTGCACAGAGAGATATGCATGAACACTCACAATAGTTTTATTCAAAATAGCACAAAACTTTAAACAATGCCAATGAATGAATGATCAGTGATACATCTATACATTGCAATATTATTCAGCAACAAAAAGGAATGAACTACAGATACATGCAACAACACAGATAAATCTCAAGAGCATCATAAGTAAAAAGCCAAATTGAAATACAGTATGACATTCTCAAAAAGGCAAAACTAGAGGGACAGAAAACAGACCAGTGATTCCCAGGGACGGGGAAATTCAGGAGAAATGGGTTGCAGTGGACATAAGCGAATTCTGGGGGGTGATAATAAATTCCCATCTTAATTATGGTGGTGGTTGCATGATTACACATATTTTCAAAATTCATAAACCCATATAATTCAAATAGGTAAATTTTATCGTATGGAAATTGTATCACAAACTCAACTTTTAAAAATTGACTCCCATATTTTAAAAGTCAATGAAAAATGAATGGATTTATTCAGTAAAATTATGTGGAGAAAATTAACTATTTAGAGATAAATACATTTGATTATTTCATTCAGTATGCCAAAATAAATTCCTTTTGAATTAAATAATAAAATGTAAAAACAAACTATTAAATAACAAAACATAGGCAAAAGTTTATATAATGCCTGGGTGTGAAAGGACTTTTTAGACTTAAAAACTACATACAAAACTATCAAAGTTGGTAATATTTGACTATTTAAAGATTAAATATTTCTGCATGTCAAAATCAGAGTCAAGTGGAAATAATATTTGTCATACATGTAATAATAGGTTAATATATAAAGCACACAATTTAAAAGGAAAATGTCAGAACCCCATAGAAAAATGGGCGAAAGCTGAATAAAAAAGATAAAACAGAAAATACAAATGGCAGATAAATTTATGAGAAAACATTTACCTCACTAATAAAGAGAAGCAAATTAAAACCAAAAGATACCAATGTAGCAAGGTTTTTTCTTTTTGATAAGAGTCAATGCTACCAAGAGGTTGGTAAAAGAGACACTCATGCTGCTGGCAGAAGAGCAAGTCTGTACAACCTTCTCAAGACTTGAACACCTGAAAACATGTCAAGAACTTTAAACATTAATATACTCTGATCCCATAGATTTGTTCTAAAAATATATCCAGAGAAACTATTAGAGATTTTTTCAAAACTTCATGAACAAATAAATTAACCACAGCATTGTTTTAAAAAACTGAAAATCGAGCCGGGCGCAGTGGCTCAAGCCTGTAATCTCAGCACTTTGGGAGGCCGAGACGGGCGGATCACAAGGTCAGCAGATGGAGACCATCCTGGCTAACACGGTGAAACCCCATCTCTACTAAAAAATACAAAAAACTAGCCGGGTGAGGTGGCGGGGCCTGTAGTCCCAGCTACTCGGGAGGCTGAGGCAGGAGAATGGCGTGAACCCAGGAGGCAGAGCTTGCAGTGAGCTGAGATCCGGCCACTGCAGTCCAGTCTGGGCGACAGAGCGAGACTCTGTCTCAAAAAAAAAAAAAAAGAAAAAAAAAACCTGAAAATAATTGATAAGGTCTTCAACAATAAAGAGTTAAATCTGATAAGATAGAATATTACACAGTTGTGAAAAAAGTCTCTGGAAATTTAACAACAGAAATGCTTATAAGACAATATTAAGTGAAAAAGGATACAGAACTCTGTATAAGCCCAATTAATTTTGAAAAATCACATGCAAGGAATTGTTAAGTGCTACTGGTAAGCAAAATGGACAAAAACCCTAGTCCTCATGGAATCTGTAATCTGTTGTCTTGCTCACCACTGTATCCATAGAACCCAGTACAGTGCTCAACAAATATTTGTTAAAGGAACACTAACAGGAAAGAGAACAAAAAGGAAAGGATAAGCTTGAAAAATAAGCCATGCCTTCATCTGGACCAGACAAAGTGATGAGGTCTCTCTCCCTATGTCCTCCTTCGTCTGTGCTCCATAACCCAGGAGAGAAACAGCAGCACTTATCAGACTGACGGCAACTCATTGTGTGAGGAAGCCAAGAAAGTATCAATGGAACAGCAAGCACAACACAGCTTCCAGTGCATTTGTACAGTGAAGGTGACAGATACATGACTAAGATATGGTCAATTAGCTTATAAATCAAGTTAGCAAGACAAGTTCAAAATCATAAAAAACAAAAGAATGGGCCAGACGCGGTGGCTCACGCCTGTAATCCCAGCACTTTGGGAGGCTGAGGCGGGCAGATTACAAGGTCAGGAGATCGAGACCATCCTGGCTAACACGGTGAAACCTGGTCTCTATTAAAAATACAAAAAATTAGCCAGGCGCAGTGGCAGGTGCCTGTAGTCCCAGCTACTCAGGAGGCTGAGGAAGAAGAATGGCATGAACCCGGGAGGTGGAGCTTGCAGTGAGCCGAGATTGTGCCACTGCACTGAGCCTGGACGACAGAGAGAGACTCTGTCTCAAAAAAAAAAGAAAAAAGAAAAGAAAAAAATGCAAGGAATTTCTCAGTACTGTACCATCCTGGCCTATTTGAGACAATTTTAAAAAATGAGTGACCACTTTCAGTTACTGCAGTGGAAAGAAAGGATCTTTTATGCACTACAACTGTAAGAGCTTTAACTCTTTCCTCTTTGCACATTTAGAATTTGACATTCCTGCCTGATGTAGCAGGAAGGAAGAAACAACACAGAGAAGCAAGGAAATTTACTTTCAACTGTTATTAGCTGTAGTCTCAGGGGTCAAAGATGTTTCAAGCAGACAGATGTTTCCCCAACAGCAAAAAAAAAAAAAAAAAAAAAAAAGAAGAAGAAGGATCTCTTTTTAAAAGATACGGTTAGTAGTAATAGGTCCAAACGTTCTTAAGGGGTAAAATCCTAGAACCTCAGCAAGATAGAAAATAGCCATATCAAGTTCAGAATTTCAGAAAATCCAGATTGTTCTTATCATATAGCAGGGAACTGGACCTGGCCTTATAATCTACTGTTATAGTTGTCACAAATAAAATATTTGAGCACTGAATATGTTTTCATATCAATCAACCTCATTTCATCTTTAGAAAATCCCTATGAGTATCTCCATTTCACAGAGAAGCAAATAGGCTGGGAGGTAAAGTCACAGAGCTAATAAGTATAAAATCCGGGACAAAGAAGCTGCCATTCATACAGGGTGAATTTCAGGGGACAGGTAGGAAGGTGACTCTTTACCAACATTTCACTCCTCACCATATCCTGGATTCTATCAGTATTTCTCTGATTGAGGTAAAACATCCTCTTAATCTAGAGTTATCAGTGGGTGAGTTAATTTAGTAAATTGCTATTTGCCATTTGCACACTATGAATTCCCTCAACGTTGCTTTTCTTAACTGGCAAAGAACAAAGAGGTGGGGCTTTGATAGAAAAAGGAAGGGAGCTTTCAGATGGAAACGTAGGATGTTGCCTGGGAGGGGGTGATTGAGGGACAGGCAAAAAGAGAAAAAAAGAGTAAGCAAGTAAGTGACTTCAACAAATCAGGGCTGGCAAGGGAGAGAGAGTGTAGCAAGGACACGCAGGGAGATGGGCTGACTGGCCTTGAAATCAGGGGTGCGCAACTTGAAGTTTGTAAACCAAAAAATAAAATCCTAAGGCCCCTCAACCATCCGAATGGGTCCCTCCTCTTGGCCAAGGGCATTACAAAGTTAACCCAAAAAATAAGTTTAGGCCATGATGGGAAGAGGGAGCCAGACATGGTTCATTATAACCCTCCTCCCTTTTGGAATCACTGATAGAACAGACCCTTTAAGTCCCCTAAGAAACATTTAAAATCTATTCTCTCTGAAGCCTGCTACCTGGAAGCTTCATCTGCATGATAAAACCTTGGTCTCCATAATCCCTTATTGTAACCCAGTCATTGCTTCCTATTGATAATAACTCTTTCAACCAACTGCCAACCAAGAAAATCTTTGAATAGCCTGTGACTTGGAAGCCCCTGCTTTCAGTTGTCCTGCCTTTTCAGGCTGAATCAATGTACATCTTACATGCATTGATTAACGCCTTATGTCTCTCTAAAATGTATAAGACCAAGTTGTGGCCTGACCACCTTGGGCACATGTTCTCAGATCTCCTGAGGGCTGTGTCACGGGCCACTTATCACTCATATTTGGCTCAGAATAAATCTCTTCAAATAATTTACAGAGTTTGGTTCTTTTCATTAACAAGTTGATTAAAACAAACAAGCAAACAAACAAAAAACAGTCCAGAAGGAATTTAGAGAAAGTTAGGGAAATAATCTAAACCCAGCTCAGAAAACAAGGCGATCGTGAACTGAGACCCTCCTAGCCTAGGGGAAGAAATGTGTCTAGATCAATTCTCCAAGTCCACTGCAGCTGAATTCCTATTTCTGACCATTTCCATAAAATGTGTTTATTCTCTCTTCCTCAGGAGCCAGCCCACCATCATGACTGTTAAGCATGCTATATATTAAATTTAAGTAAAAGAAAGAAACAATCTTTGCAACTCCTTGTGAGCACATTTTTTCCAAGAGACACCTTTACAAGGTTGTAACTCGACGCCTTCTATCCAACACCCATGTGAGTGAAAGAGGAGTAAGACCCATTCGAGGTGGCTGTGTAATCTTGGGGTTCTGGGGTAGAAATCTGCAATTCCACCCCACCACCCAACCCACTCCCAAACACACATGATCTTCTGAACTGCTCATCAAATACTTTGTGTGCCAAACAGGCCAGTGGTAACATTTCTGCCAAGTCATCTCTGCAAAATTGTTTGAAAGCAAAAGTAGGAAACTAAAGCAGTTAACAATTCTCTTGTACCTTGAATGCTTCTTTTAAAAAAGGCCTTACATCCTTCACACGACCAGACTCCATAGTGATATCCCGATGCGTAATCACTGCAGACAGCGCAGAAGTGAGCGTCCCTCTTTGAACTTGGACTAGTAACAGGGCTGGTGCAACGGTTCCCACTAACCTTCCTTTTCAATGTCTCTCTAGGGAGCAAAGAAAATATCCATTGAACAGAGCATAAAAGGAGAAAAAAGGGCTTTCTAGGGAAAAAAAAAAAAATAGCATGAACATTGCCTAATTTAATCTCTTTTTCCTCCAGGGTTCATGGTAAATATATTCCCGGAAATCTGATAGAGCAAAGCTTTTGATACTGATATCATATCTACAAAGAGCCACGCTGTGGGGAATGACTAATGTTTGAAAGTGGGTAGGTGAGTTTATGCCCATCCACGTGATGCTGATGAGCATTTGTCACTGCAGAAGACCAGTCATAGCCATGGGGTGGGGGGTCCATCTCTAAGTGTAATGAAAGGAGTGGCTAGATCAAATCTTACCCACAGGTCTGAACCACAGGCAGGATATGCATTGGTCTTCTGTAGTTACTAGAGTTCACAAACACTGCATGGATGGGCCTGAAGGCACACAACCACTTTCAAACATCAGTCATTCCCAACAGCATTGCTAAGCAGCCCTTCAGACATTTTAGGTTCCCATTTAAATGGAGAACAAACATCTCACTCTCTGCAATTTCAGATAAAGGTCTAGATTTAAAATAACTTTCAGGTCGGGAGCAATGGTTCATGCCTGTAATCCTAGCACATTGTGGGGGCCAAGGTGGGCATATCACCTGAGGCCAGGAGTTTGAGACCAGCTTGGCCAACAAGGTAAAACCCTGTATCTACTAAAAATACAAAAATTAGCCAGGCATGATGGCACACACCTGTAATCCCAGCTACTTTGAAGGCTGAAGCAGAAGACTGCTTGAACCTGGGAGGCAGAGGTTGCAGTGAGCCAAGATTGTACCACTGTACTCCAGCCTGGGCAACAGAGTGAGACTCTGTCTCAAAAAAATAAAATAAAAATAATTTTAAGAGGAGTAACAAATGGACTTTAAGTTACCTTGAGATGAATGGGAGACAAGAAAAAGGGGGAAGAGAAGAGAAAGGGAGAGACAAAAAAGAAGAGAGAAGAGAAGAGAGAGAACAAGCAAGTGCCTGGCCTGGAAAGGCTTGGAAGGAAGCAGAGGCTTGAGGTTCATAAAGGAAAAGAGAGTCTAGCAAGGGAGCCCCAGGCAGGCCCCAAAACACATCTGGCTAGTTCCTGATGTTGCCAGGGCATGGTTCTTTTAGAAAGGGAATGGTGAAGGTATTATTGATTTATAAATGAAGGTAATTATATCATGGATTAATTTGCCCCAAAATTAGCAGAACTTTGATTATAATTCATGCTCAGAAACAAAATATGTCTTCCTTTAAAGAAGGAAGAAAAAAAAAACCATTACTTTAAAAAAGTTATCCACAATGTTTATATTCTCTTCTTTATTTTACCAATGAGTAAAATGTTTTTAAAAGAAGAAAAAAAAGAATTATGGTGCAATGTTACCGTCTCAAAGTTTTATGATAATATTTGAAAGTAACGAATTTCAATATCCAATATGCCCTTAGTACTTTGTTTTAGATGTTTATCTCCCCCTCTCCTTTCTCACTATACCATCCCTTCCCTTCATACCTATTATCATTAGAAATATTAATAATTAGATGGAAATAACCCATAACATTACCTTGCATTTAAAGAGTACACATATCCTTTATAACTTCAGGGAATGTTAACTGAAGCCTGTACTTCAATAGTTTCCACCAATCTTTATATAATGTTATTATTTTAGTTCATGGTTAAAAAGTTTATACCAATCATCTGTCTTTTCAGGCTTTGCATGTCTAGAATTTCATTTAAGTTGTAATACTGCCACAGTTAC
Source organism: Piliocolobus tephrosceles (assembly GCF_002776525.5). Lineage (NCBI taxonomy): Eukaryota > Metazoa > Chordata > Mammalia > Primates > Cercopithecidae > Piliocolobus > Piliocolobus tephrosceles. Next base: position 42,314,790 of record NC_045439.1, on the reverse strand, counting down.
TTTTATCCTGGAAACAATTTGTCATTAACATTAAATTGTGATTTCACTATAAGACGACTCTAAAACTGAAAGTAAAGTAAAAATTCATTTTTCAAATCCAAATAACTCTGTTAACAGTGACTTAAGTTCAGACCAGGCGCAGTTGTTCATCACATCTATAATCCCAGCACTTTGGGAGGCCAAGGCAGGTGGATCATTTGAGGTCAGGAGTTGAAGACCAGCCTGGCCAACATGGTGAAACCCTGTCTCTACTAAAAATAAAATAAATAAAATAAAAAAGAGCTAAGCATAGTGGCATGTGCCTGTAATCCCAGCTACTCAGGAGGCTAAGGCATGAGAATCGCTTGAACCCAGGAGGTGGAGGTTGCAGTGAGCCAAGATCGCGCCATTGTACTCCAGTCTGAGTGACAGAGCGAGACCCAGTCTCAAAAAAAGAAAAAGAGTGACTTAAGTTCAGTCTTTACTATATAAAGACAATAGTCATGATAGCAAATTCTCCCCACAACACCGATGTACACATACCACTCTTTAATGAGAACTAAAGTATCAGAATAGAACAGGCCATCCTGTGTTTTGAGTGCTCTAAGTAAACTATGTAATTAATAAAGAAATTAGGCCAGGCGCAGTGGTTCACGCCTGTAATCCCAGCACTTTGGGAGGCCAAGGCGGGCGGATCACGAGGTCAGGAGATCAAGACCATCCTGGCTAACACGGTGAAACCCCCTCTCTACTAAAAATACAAACAATTAGCCAGGCGTGGTGGCGGGCACCTGTAGTCCCAGCTACTCGGGAGGCTGAGACAGGAGAATGGCGTGAAATCGGGAGGTGGAGCTTGCAGTGAGCCGAGATAATGCCACTGCACTCCCGCCTGGGCGACAGAGCGAGACTCGGTCCAAAAAAATAAAATAAAAATAAAATTAAAATTAAAATTAAAGTTAAAATTAATAAAATAAAATAAAATAAAGACCTTGTCTAACATATTATTTCCTTCTCACTAAACCCTAAAGTGATTTGAGAAATGGCCAGGAACTATAATTCAGAATGAAGACTGGACTTACCTGTTTACAGGTAAGGTGTGTTCTAGTGATCTTGCTTCACACCAGGGACTCTTTTGAGGTTCTGCATACAGATGTGATAACTGGCGATGGACTGCTAAAGGAGAAAGGTGTCCAGGTGTTGGCCACAACACATTTGGGCTTGCGGTCTGCCGACCAGGCCCACCTTCCAAGTTAGTGACATTGCTGGGAATGCTGTAATTCATCACAGCAGGGCTATAGAATGCCATGGCTGGATATTCATGGTGGCTCTCTACATAGGAGGAAGGTATGTATATAGAGCCGTGCTCCAGGGATAAGATGGACTGACTGCAGTTGTAGGAGGAAGGAGAATTAAGGCTAGATGGTGAATTTTTTATATCCATGTCTTGAGATAACAGCTGAGAAAACACCTTGCAAGAAGAGGCACGAAGGTCATTATACTGTTCTCAAAGATTTATGGGCAAGTATAATGGCTGTAAAGAAACACAGAGGATATTGCCAAGTTAGTTAGAGCTACAGGTGTAACTATGAAAATTTAAATATTCTCATTAAAAAAAACACACATTTGTATGAGATTACAAATACATCCTGAAAATATATATATGAAAATATTAACCTCAGAGGAGTGGGAATGTGAGGCATGAAACTCACATTTTCTGCTTCATTCATCTCTTCATTGCTTGTTTGTTTAATCAACAGTTTAAGCACAAGAGTTTAATCATGAAAATTTATTATAAAATAGTCTTTAAAACTAGATAACACAGGATTAAATAAAAATGAAAGTTGGTATGGAAAAATAAGCAAGAATAACCAAGTAAACCCTAAAAGAGAAGATCAATGAGCAAGGCTAGTCTCAACCAATATTAAAATACATGGAGGCCAAGTGAGTGGCTTACGCCTGTAATCCCAACACTTTGGGAGCCTGAGGTGGGTGGATCACTTGAGGTCAGGAGTTTGAGACCAGCCTGGGCAACATGGTGAAACCTCATCTCTACAAAAACTTAGCCAGGCATGGTGGCATGTGCCTGTTGTCCCAGCTACTCAAGAGGCTGAGGCGGGAGGATGGCTTAAACCCAGGAGGCAGAGGTTGTAGTGAGGAGAGATCATGCCACTGCATTCCAGCCTGGGTGATAGAGTAAGACAAGAAAAGAAAGGAAAGAAAGGAAAGGAAAGGAAAGGAAAGGAAAGGAAAGGAAAGGAAAGGAAAGGAAAGGAAAGGAAAGGAAAGGAAAGGAAAGGAAAGAAGGAAGGAAGGAAGGAAGGAAGGAAGGAAGGAAGGAGAAAGAAAGAAAGAAAGAAAGAAAGAAAGAAAGAAAGAAAGAAAGAAAGAAAAGAAAAGAAAAGAAAAGAAAAGAAAGAAAAGAAAGAAAGAAAAGGAAAAGAAAAGAAAGAAAAGAAAAGAAAGAAAGAAAGAAAGAAAGAAAGAAAGAAAGAAAACACATTATGAATCTTTAATAATGAAAGACAATGGGTATTAGCGGAGGAGACTGACCAGTGTAACTGTGTCACTTATCAATCTGTTGCCTCTAGGTTTTGTTTGCTTTTGTCCTTTTTTTTGTTTTTGAGACAGTATCTCACTCTGTCACCCAGGCTGGAGTGCAGTGGCGTGATCTCGGCTCACTGCAACCTCCTGCCTCCCAGGTTCAAGCGATTCTCCTGCCTCAGCCTCCCAAGTAACTCTCAAGTACACACCTCCCAAGTACTATGGGTGTGCACCACCATGACTGGCTAATTTGTTGTATTTTTTAGTAGAGATGGGGTTTCATCATGTTGGCCAGGCTGGTCTCGAACTCCTGATCTCAAGTGATCCACCTGCCTCGGTCTCCCAAAGTGCTGGGATTACAGGCATAAGCCACCATGCCTGGCCTACCTCTCAGTTTTGAATGTGCCCTTCAATTTTTGCTCTACAGTAAACAACATAATTTTTGTATGTAAAGTGAGCACAAAGCTGGGGGTACTGGCTCATTACAGGCAAATCTTTTTTTTTTTTTTTTTTTTTTTTTTTTTGAGACGGAGTTTCGCTCTTGTTACCTAGGCTGGAATGCAATGGCGCCATATCAGCTCACTGCAACCTCTGCCTCCCAGGTTCAAGCAATTATCATGCCTCAGCCTCCTGAGTAGCTGGGATTACAGGCACATGCCACCACACTAATTTTTGTGTTTTTAGTAGAGACAGGGTTTCACCATGTTGGCCAGGCTGGTTTCGAACTTCTCGCCTCAAGTGATCTGCATGTTTTGGCCTCCCAAAGTGCTGGGATTACAGGTGTGAGCCACCATGCCCGGCCACAGTAATAGACAATATTATATGTGAAGTATAATTCATCACTTTCTTTCCCAAAACCACTCATTCCCTATTTGTGTTAATAGAAAAAGCCCATTATAGTTACCTTTGACTTCTCCCCTTGACTCAGTTAACTTTAATCACCAAGGCACGTTGGTTTTTATTCCCAATGCCTTTTTTCCACTGTCTTTTGCTGCCATCTTGAAGTAAGCTCTCATTACTTCTTCTTCTTTTTTTTTTTTTTTTTTTGAGATGGAGTGTCACACTGTCACCCAGGCTGGAATGCAGTGGCGCTATCTTGGCTCACTACAACTTCTGCCTCCCGGGTTCAAGCAATTCTCCTATCTCAGCCTCCCAAGTAGCTGGGATTACAGGCGTCCATCACCACACCTGGCTAATTTTTTGTATTTTTAGTAGAGACGGCATTTCACCATGTTGGCCAGGCTGGTCTCAAACTCCTGACCTTATGATTTGCCCGCCTCAGCCTCCCAAAGTACTGGGATTACAGGTGTGAGTCACCGTGCCTGGCCCAAAGTTTTGTGTGTGTGTGTGTGTTAAAATACAGGTAACATAAAATTTACCATCCTAGCCATTTCTAAGTATAAAGTTCAGTAGTGTTAAGTATATTCACATTGTTGTGCGACCAATCTCTAGAACTCATTTCATCTTGCAAAACTAAAACCCTCTACCTGTTAAACAAATTCCCCACTCCTCCCTTCCCCCAGCCCCTGGCAACCACCAGCCTACATTCTGTCTCTATGGATGTGATGACTCTAGGTACCCAGCAGTGGTGAAACCAACTATCAGACCACACCAACAAATGACAAATGCCAGGATGCACCTAGCCAGTCAATCAGGTGCATGGCAACTTTGCTTAGAAAATACAGATCTCACATCTCAACATATCACCAATCAACTTGTGTAGAATTTCCACATACCCCCAGAAGGATGATAATTACAGTCAGAGAACTGACTTCTGGAGAATTATTAAAAGGCTAGGTGCTTTTTGTTTGGATATATTTCAGATATACCAGATTCATGTGATTCACAGATTCACTCTTTGTCAGTGGCATCTTGAATAGATAGGAACTTGGTAGCCAATGCAAAGATTTTTTCTTCCTAAGCAGAGCCATAATAAGGGGAAGGAATGATGAACTTACACCATTGTAATAGTTATCTGAGACAGGACAACAGGTAGTAAAAAAAAAAAAAAAAAAAAAAAGCGGGGGGGCGGTCTTCTCTACCAGAGGTCTATAAAAATAAATCAACAAACCCATTCTGGTTGAGAAGCCCTCCTCTAAAACAGAGATATAAACTGGTCAAAGGAAAGACTCCCCAAAAGATTTAATTTAACATTGTAGGGCAGCATTTTCCCAACACATTGTTTGAATGTTCAAACATGGCCTCAGTACAATGTTCTGGTACAACAGGAAAAAAACGTCTCTAAAGAGTTTTTTTTTTTTTTTTTTTGAGACGGAGTCTCGCTCTGTCGCCCGGACTGGAGTGCAGTGGCCGGATCTTAGCTCACTGCAAGCTCCGCCTCCCGGGTTTACGCCATTCTCCTGCCTCAGCCTCCGGAGTAGCTGGGACTACAGGCGCCCGCCACCTCGCCCGGCTAGTTTTTGTATTTTTAGTAGAGACGGGGTTTCACCGTGTTAGCCAGGATGGTCTTGATCTCCTGACCTCGTGATCCGCCCGTCTCGGCCTCCCAAAGTGCTGGGATTACAGGCTTGAGCCACCGCGCCCGGCTCTAAAGAGTTTAATTGTTGGGCCTGGCATGGAATTTCACCTGGCCAACCAAAGAACCAGTACTCAGACATCCTGATTCTAAGAATTATTCATTTATTTGCATGTAATTTTTCTTTAATTAGTCACCATAACTAAAATAGTTGGTCCATATCCTGGGTGGGGAACAGCCCTGTGTTCTGTCCAGAGATTTCTCTCACTCCCCCAGCATATACCCCTGTGTTTGGCCATCTCAGGTCACATCCGAATTCAGCCAGAAAGCTTTTTGTACACATGGGATCATGCATGGTGTTCTAACATACTGGCTGGGGAACATACTATGGCTTTTGAATAAAAAAAAAGGGTATTTAAAATTCCCAATATTGACAGTGATTCATGGAGTAGGAAAAGGTTGGCCCTAGAAATGGCAGAAAGACACTCCAAAAAGACTAGACTGATTTTTATCAAAGCAACTATAAATCTAGTTAATAAGAAATCAGGGCTGGGCTTGGTGGCTCACGCCTGTAATCCCAGCACTTTGGGAGGCCAAGGCGGGCAGATCACGAGGTCAGGAGTTCGAGATCAGCCTAATCAACATGGTGAAACCCCATCTCTACTGAAAATACAAAAATTAGCTGAGTATGGTGGCGTATACCTATAATCCCAGTTTCTTGGGAGGCTGGGGCAGGAGAATTGCTTGAATCTGGGAGGCGGAAGTTGCAGTGAGCCGAGATCATGCCACTGCACTCCAGCCTGGGTGACAGGGAGAGATTCCGTTAAAAAAAAAAAAAAAAGAGAAATCAGTCACCCGGGCATGGGTGGCTCATGCCTGTAATTCCAGCACTTTGGGAGGCCAAGGTGGACGGATCACCTGAGGTCGGGAGTTCGAGACCAGCCTGAACAACATGGAGAAACCCAGTCTCTACTAAAAATACAAAACTAGCCAGGTGTGGCAGCGCATGCCTATAAACCCAGCTACTCAGGAGGCTGAGGCAGGAGAATCATTTGAACCTGGGAGGTGGAGGTTGCGGTGAGCTGAGATCGCACCACTGCACTCCAACCTGGGTGATGGGCAAAACTGTCTCAAAAAAAAAAAAAAAAAAAAGGTCAGCCACCATCAAGCCTGTTCTTATGTATATTCTATCAATGGACAGAGCAGAACAGTCATTCTAGCCCCAGCTCTGCCTGAAAACCAGGCAATCTTAGACAAATCCACAAATTCCCTGAGCTGCCACATCTTCTTCAGTAGAAACAGGTACCTATTTGGTGCTGTATCTTTTCACAGTGCTCTAAGGATGAAATGAGATGATGCCTGTGAAAGGATTCTGAGGCCGGGCGCGGTGGCTCACACCTGTAATCCCAGCACTTTGGGAGGCCAAGGTGGGCAGATCACGAGGTCAGGAGGTCGAGAGCATCCTGGCTAACACAGCAAAACCTTGTCTCTACTAAAAATACAAAATTAGCATGGTGGTACATGCCTGTAATCCCGGCTACTCGGGAGACTGAGGCAGGACAATCACTTGAACCCAGGAGGCAGAGGTTGCAGTGAGCCAAGATCGTGCCATTACACTCCAGCCTGGGCAACAGG
>NC_045439.1:42274925-42308059 GCF_002776525.5 Piliocolobus tephrosceles | reverse complement strand
AGCCCGGCGTGGTGGCTCACGCCTGTAATCCCAGCACTTTGGGAGGCCGAGGCGGGCGGATCACAAGGTCAGGAGATTGAGACCACAGTGAAACCCCGTCTCTACTAAAAATACAAAAAATTAGCCGGGCGCCGTGGCAGGCGCCTGTAGTCCCAGCTACTTGGGAGGCTGAGGCAGGAGAATGGCAGGAACCCGGGAGGCGGAGCTTGCAGTGAGCCGAGATCGCACCACTGCACTCCAGCCAGGGGGACAGAGCAAGATTCCGTCTCAAAAAAAAAAAAAAGAAAGAAAGAAAAGAAATGATTCTGTAAGGTATTATTACACATCCAAGAAGATGAAGCCAGTCTATTGGTATGTCATTGGATACACATACAGTGTTGGTTGGAATTTCCAGACAAGTTGCAATGTCTTTATGGCCACCCTGAAGATTTTTGCCTCCTAATTTTACTTTTTGACTTCTGTTCTACAGAAATCCATCACCCCTAGTCCAGATAGCTGGGCTGCTGGTAGCCTGCCAACACTGTGTGTGTGGACAAAATGCCACATATTCCTGATGCCATATTCTCAAGCTTGCAGACCAGGAGGACTTAGACAGCTCATCCCTATTCTTCTTCCACCTGCCCATCACACTTTCCCAAGCATTCAGTTCAAATGCCCCACATTTGTGTGCCCTGCAGAAGTAAAAAGTTCACACTCACAAAGCAGCAACTAGAAGGAATTTCATGGAAAAGATTTTAAAAGATTTCTTAAGCAGCAAGCATCCTTGATGTGCCTAAGCAGCTGTTTGACAATTATTCGCTTTCTTTTTTTTTGAAACACGGTCTTGCTCTGTAACCCAGGCTGAAGTGTAGTGGTAAGATCATGGCCCACTGCAGCCTTGACCTCCTGGGCTCAAGGGATCCTCCAAACTCAACCCCCCAGGTAGCTGGGACTAAAGGCATGCACCATCATGCCCAGTTAATTTTTAAATTTTTGTACAGATAGTGTCTCACTGTGTTGCCCAGATTGGTCTCGAACTCCTGGCCTCAAGCAATCCTCCCACCTTGGCCTCCCAAAGTGCTGAGATCACAGGCATGAGCCACCACACCTGGCCAATGATTATCTTTAAATGTATTCTATTTATTTATTTATTATTTATTTAGAGATAGAGTCTTGCTTTGTTGCCCAGGCTGGAATGCAGTGGCATGATCTCGGCTCACTGTAACCTCTGCCTCCCAGGTTCAAGCAATTCTCATGCCTCAGCTTCCTGAGTAGCTGGGATTTTGGCATGAACCACCATGGCCAGCTAATTTTTTGTATTCTTAATAGACAGGGTTTCATTATTTGGCCAGGCTGATCTCAAACTCCTGGCCACCTAGGCCTCCCAAAGTGCTGAGATTACAGGCGTGAGCCACCACACCCAGCCTTTTTAAATATATTCTTTCAAAACAAAATATTAAGGCCCTCAATTAATTTAATATTAGGAAGATAAAACACTCCAAAATCACCATAGAATTCATCATTAACAACTGATTTGCATGTAATTCTTAAGAACATGTACATCAGGAAACCCTGCTTCCTTCCAAAATGAGGAAAAGCTAATTCTCCTAGTAACCAATTGGCGCTTATTTAGTTGAATAGGAAATAGAGTTTTGAGGGCTTGAATAAGGCAAGAGGACCAAGCCTCAAAGGCAGGGGTGGGAGAGAGTTCATCAGTCTTCTTTAGTGTCTTCTCTCTCAACAGCAAGTCTCTGCTCTTGCCTAATACCAACAACAGCCACAGACCATGCTCTGTAGGAACTGGACCAAATTCAAATATTCATTTGGGACAGGGTTAGAGAGAATTCTGAGTGAAGAGATTCAAGATGACACGGCCAATCCAGAAGTTAGGTTGGATGCTCTCAACTCCCCTTCCAGGCCTGGGTTTGACAGTAGAACACACAACAATTTACTAACAAAATGCTGCAGTCTAGCTTTGAGGAAACATACAAGTCCAGCAATCTATCTTTCCAGGTCACCCTAACTCTCCTGTCCTCTCTCAAGTACACCCACGCAAAGATTCTCCACTAAATGCCCTTCATTTTCAAGACCTATCATAATTCTAGCTAGGAAGGCCAACTATCCAGTTTGCTGGTTCCTCATAAACTTGCCACTCTGCATATCCTAGTTACTACCACTGTAACTGGGTATGCAAGGTAAGTTACATATTTAAAATACAGGCTGTTTTTCATAGAACAAAGGAAAAAGGAAAAAGACATCAATTTTATATACGTATATTAGCAGTACCTACCAATAACAGGCTCCTAACTGCATACTGAATTGAATACTGCATTATACAGTGAAAGCTATTAGTTTACAAAAGATTTTGCATCTCTACCTGCCAGGAAAATCTAGACTTTAAGACTTGAGCAGAGAAATTTAAAAATCCTGACATCTACAAATAAGTTGGGTACAGACCTAAGCCCCTACGAAGATAAATATTTTACCTTCAGCAATTGTAATCACTCTGCATTTTAAATGTCTTCAATTTGTCATTTTCAAACCCTCTTTTGCTTCTCACTATTTAATAATATGCAATTTCAGGTAGCTTTCTTAATCTCAGGTATAATGAAAGTAGTTTTTTTTTTTGATATAGAAGTTTCAAAATTCAAAGATTATACCAGGATGATGCATTCTACTAATATGATATAAATAACTTTTAATGGCCTTGTATTTCAATTCAGGATAACTAATGATATATGCCATAACCAAAGGCTTAAATCACAATAGAATCTAAATCTGCTAAGAACTAAATCTATTAGCCCTATATGAATTTAACACTTAGTCCAAGTCTCTAGTTTCCCATTTGCAAGTAGCGTTGTCTTTGCCTTGATTTATCCCAAGGTACTAGAATTCAAAATATCACAAACTGACTCATCCTATAAAAAGGGAAAAACAGGTTTTTCTTTCAAAAAAAAAGTGAAGGAAAATATGTCTAAGTAAAAACATACTAAAGAGCAAAACTACAGATTTATTATGTAGTTTTGATCAGTCATTTTCAGGGGCAGTGGGGTAGGTGGAGGTACAAAGGGGACTTTTGGGGTGATGGAACTGTCTTGTGTCTTGTCTGTGGTGCTGGTTACATAACTGTGGATCTGTCAGAATTCATAGAGGTACACTTACAGAGGCTAAATTTTACTGTATGTAAATTATACTGTAGTAGCCTAATTTTTTTAAGTGCTATTACATATAAAACAATGTGCTAGACAATGAATTATGACATCTAACACTCAAGCATACAATTCTCAAGGGTTCTAGATGTATTATCAAAAACTTACCATTAAACACTTAAAGTTCAGCCTTCAGTATTTTATATTTTATCCACATTTATATTCTATAAAATGACTCAAAACATCACCTAAACTTATCACAAGATGAATTTTGAATCATTATGTGTTCAATACACACTTAAAGAAAATCTCATTGTCTTATTCTTAGAAGTGAGCATCTCAATATCTATTAAATGTTAATTATATGGTTATGAGTTGAATTTGCTACTAAATTTTACCTTTTCTGAATTATAAATACATTCTGAGAAATGCAAACTGTGATTAGATTTATTCACATCCCTTAGAACACTACAAAATGTGTCCTAAACATGTTAATTGATTTCAGAGACTTCTATGTCTTGAGCAAGACTTCAGTGTTAACAAGTGTCTGATGGCTTTTAAAATGAGAACGTTTCAGAAATTCATCTAAAAAATTGCTTGAACGTAAAATGCAATCCTAAGGTGTATACTCTAATGCCTATTGATAAACAGATAACTTAGTTTCCTTCTAGAACTCATGTCAAAATACATTTTCTTCAGAAAAAATAGGAGTCAAAGATGTTTCATGTTCTTTTCATAGTCACATTACATTTGCTTTTTACAACACTCTCAGAAAAGTCTTTCCTTTCACATGTTCACTTTTTAAATGACAAACATCTTTACCCTCACAAGACACTGAGTCACGAAACTTAGAGCAAAAGTAAAACTTTCTAATGGAATGCTCATGTAAATACTAGAAATAAAACAAAATAAGGCAAACTCTTTCCTTCAAAATGTTGCCTACCACACCCAAACACAATCCTGCTTTTTAAACAGCAAGTAAAATTAAATCAACCTTATTTTCCTAAATAGAAGTCCACTCAAAGTTTTTTTTCACAAATATGACATTCACTTGACTTAATATTATCCTTCCCAGAAGAATAACACGCAGGGTGCTAGAAGGCAGTTGTTGGACTCCTCTTCAGCAAATAAAGGAGACCAGATAGAGCTTAGCTTGGTCTGCCCAGGAAAGGAGGAACGCAGCTTGCTGATATGGCTAAGGAATGCCAATTAATACATTTTAAAACCCCTATCATCTGCCTGAGACCTGTACATCTTCCCAGGCCCTCTAACTTCAATCAGAAAGTGTGTTCAACTCCACTGTCATTTCACCCACAGTGGGGAAATCCATCGAGGAAAACCATAGGAAAAAAAAGTTTTTCAGACATTCATATTAGCACAAGCAACCCAGAGCTCACAGCACAAACTAAATAAGTTAACTTGCCGGTATCTTGAATGAAGACATTTAATCAAAGCATACATTTTCCATCTTTCCAGTAGCTTTCAAGACAGTTGGTTTTGGTGACCGTTTTTTGGTCTTTTATTGTTCTCAACATGACTGGTTTCTCACCGCAGGATTTCAAACAAAATGAGACAATTAAATGACATCTCGAGCGAAAGGGTGCTTACCTTGCAGATAAACACACGGGCCTTGCCTTCTCTAAAATGCGGACACGTGCTTTTCCAGCATTAGGGGGCTCCTGGCGCGCGCCCCGCGGCCACCTGTTGAGAAAAGCTAGCGCAGCTCCTGCAGCCCAGGCTCCGGGCGCCAGCCCTGCCCCGCAGCCCCGGAGCCCGTCGCAGCTCGAGTGGTCCCTCCCCGGCCCAGCGCTCGCCGCCTGCTCTCTGCCCTGCAAGTTTCAAGAGGCAGTTATTTCTCCCAGCCACTGCGCTTGCAACTGTCTCCGGGCGGGGGAGTGGGTGTCCAAAAAGCCAGCAGCTGGAGAAACTGAAAAGATCACAAGCGACTAAACGATAAGCCCCTTCTTCCTTTTAAGGACCGAGAGGAGGGTAGAGGGGAGTAGTGCCTGAGCCCACGTGACCACCGAGCCCGGCGGTCTCAGGAGCGCCCGGCGCCGCGCGTGACCCCAAAGTGGGAGCACCCTCGAGCCGCCTCCTGGCCCACCCCCAAGGATAGTGGCGCACAGATGGCGCTCCCCGCAGCCCCAGTCTCAGATTTAAGAGGTCTGTAGTAGGGCCTGAGAACATGCATTTCCAACCAAGTCCTGCGGGATGCCGACCAGCCAGTCTGGAGACCACACTTCGAGGATCACGTCCCCCAGCCCCTGACTCACATAAGTGTCATTCAGTACAGAAGTCTGATTCTAAGGAGCCAGTGGTGAAACCAGAGAGGCTTTGGGTTTGTCAAATCCCCAGCAGCAAACGTTAACTTCGGGTCCTGGAGTGGCAAAGCCGTGGGCTAGAGGTGGAGGGCGTGGGTTCTCAGCTCTCAAGAGCTCTCTAGGAAGGCCTTTCGCGTTGGATCAAAGATCCCAGGTACTTCCTCGAACTCACTTGGTGGAAGTGGCACTGGGGAGATCTGTGCCTCCGGCCGCTGCGCCCTTCTCGGCTGGAGGTACCTGCCCACCCCTCTCCTCGGGCGAAGGCCCCTCGCGCCTCCTGGTGGCAGCCCCAGTTCCCCCAGCTTAACGGGGTATTCCCCTCACCCAACCGAGGAGGAGCCCCAGGGTGTGAGACTGCGACCACAATCTTAACTGGCTTTAAGGCAGCTGCTGCTGATGAAAAGGAAAGTAACGTGTGACCCACAGGCCATTGCGAGAACCCAGTGTCACATCTGTGCCTAATTAATCATCAAACCATCTACTCAGGTGGCATAAGGGACATGGTTTTTGAGGGTTGTGATCCAGATCTCTAACAGAGGAAGACCAAGGGGGCATTTGGAGGGAACCTTTTACAGTACCAGCCTCAACTGTTCGGTGTTTAGCCAAAATAGACACAAGTGTGCTCTGGGTTGATAAGGATGAGGTCCACAGGTAATGAAGACAGGCTCCAAAGATGGAGAAGCACCTGCTTCATCAGCTAAACAATAGCTGTGAAAAGTCTCCACTGCCCCACACCAACTCCAATTTTCATTAAAGCTGACCTGGTTTCTCTCAGGTTGAAAGGCAGAGTCTCCCAGTCCTTGAGGCAGAGAAGTTAGTTTGGACAGGAAGAGTGTGTCGCTGGCAAATAAACGCAGCGGACAACATGCCAATCTCAGCCTCCCTGTCCCCTGTCCTGGGGTCTCTCAAGGTACCCAGTTCCCATATACTCCTCCTCCTTGCCACCTTATAAAGAAAATGTTAAATGATGGTTTAAAAAAATCAGCTTCATGGCCGGCATGGTGGCTCACACCTGTAATCTCAGCACTTTGGGAGGCTGAGGCAGGTGGATCACGAGGTCAGGAGTTCGAGACCAGCCTGACCAACATGGTGAAACCTCATCTCTACTAAAAATACAAAAATTAGCTGGACGTGGTGGCATGCACCTGTAATCCCAGCTACTCAGGAGGCTGATGCAGGAGAATCGCTTGAACCCGGGAGGTGGAGGTTGCAGTGAGCCAAGATCGTGCCACTGCATTCCAGCCTGGGTGACAGAGACTATGCCTCAAAAAAAAAAAAAATCAGTTTCATTTGGTGGTATATACGTGTTAACAAGATATCTCTGGAAATGGAAACCGTCATGAAGGAATTTCAACCATAAGCCAACAGGCAGAAAAAGATGGGTGAGGGTGAAGAAAATGCATCTATCAAGATTAACATCATACCTGATGCTGTGCTAAACACCTGCACAGCATCTCGTTTAATCCTCACACCAGCTCAGTGAGATATTGACTCCACTTTCGGGTGAGGAAATTGAGGCTTACAGAGCTTCTATCAGCTACCTGAAGCCACATGTGAGAAAGGAACCCAGTAACAACAGTGGCTTCATAGACAGCTACCACTTATTGGACATTTATGCCCTGCTTTCTGTCAATAATTCTTATTTTGTATGCAAGCCTATAAGGCAAATTCTATTATCCCCATTTTATACTTGAGAAAATGAATGTTCAGGAAGGTTAAACAACCTCCCTATGGTCACATGACCTATCAGTGGCTAAGAAGGACTTGAATCCAGGAGAGAGGCCAAGGACCCATTTACCTCCACACCATGCCTGCAATCAATCAGAAATGAAGATGGCTTGACTCTCTGCTCTACGCGGAACACTGCAGACAAACTCCTGCCACCTGTGAGCCAAGCTTCTGCTCTGTGTTCACTGTGATGCTTCCTTCAGAAAGCATTCTACACACAGGAACAGCATGTTCTCTTTTTAGAGCAGCTCAAACACCCACAGATGCTGTTTATTATACGAGGAAACTTCACTGCAGGAAATAATAAGCAGAAAATGAATGGGAGTGAATACGTTGCCTTCTGACTCACCCTGTCTGTCAAGAAAGACAATTGTACCCAGGGATGGAAACTTTGCCTGGTTTAATGCAGAGGGAGAGGTTGATTATTCCAATTCTACCTGAATTGTGACCACAATGACGAAGGGATTATTCTTGAGGCAGTTTATATCAATGGCTAGACCAAAAAGCACTCTGAAGCCTGGTATTGAGGACGATGCCTGCTATATAAATGAGCCTCCCAGCCTCATTTCCACCTCACCCCTGACCTGCCTAAGGAAGCACCCACATATGACATTGAAAGGACTGCCTGTCTCCAAAATAGATTACAATGGGGACTGAAATCTTCACCATTAAGTCATATTTTGGGGATAAAGCATTGAATTGTTAAAATTAAGTCATGTTATATATGATGGGTAATATTAATTTGCTACTATTTATGATTAACAAGAGGAGCTTGCAAGATGAGCTAGATGTCACCTGGGAAAGCAAAGGAAGTCAATGTAGTACAGGTATGGTTTGCTGTGAAGAGGAATGAAAGCTTCTCCATAAAGGTGCACCTTCCTCATCTTCTCACCCCGCCCCTTCTCTATCTAGTGAAGTCTTACACATCCCAAAGCAAAGAGACTGAATAAGGTGAAGAGCACATTAGCCCAGTGGAACGTGCACATTGCCTCCCCCACAGCCCTCATCTTACCTGTCAACACAACCTGCGCTGCAATTGAACAGTGCATGTCTTATATCTCTAGCATTCTCCATGGTCCATAACACCCACCTAGCACAATCCAGACATTCAACAAATGTTTGCTGAAGGCTTTGACTTGGAAAGATCAGAGGGAAACAGTAGGGAGAATTTTCCATAGGAAAGAAACTACCAAGAGGCAAAACAAAACCCTGTCAAAGGCAAGAAAGCAAAAGCTAATACAAAAAATGGAGGGAAAGAGGAACCCTACAGACGTCTAGAAGGGTGTCATGCCAAAGGGTGCCTTTGAATTTTTGCTTTATTCTCTGAGCTTGAGGTCAAGTAGGAGGATTTGGGTTCTGGGATACTCTTATCTGCTCCAGAGTATTATAGGAACAAGCTTATTTATATTATATGGGTACAAATTGGTCTGTTTTAAGAGAATCTGAGAGATAAAACCCTACACTTATGGAATTAATAAAGGAAAGGGGAAAGATTAATTGAACCTGCAATAACACCTTTTTTTGGTGGTGATGAATGAAAAAGATGGGATTACTAATTAATATGTCAGAGATCATCTCAACTGAACATAAATCAAAGTTCACAAAATGTGATTTGATATTTGAAACTTGAATTTGGATAGAGCTCTTTAGGATCACATCTTTTGTAGAAATAAAAACAAACCTAATATTTATTGAGCATCTTTCTAGCCTGGACACCACAGTAGGCAGGCTTGAATAGGTTGATTCACTTTTATTTCATTTAATCCTCGTAAATTCCCTGGACTGTCTATTTTACGGATGGGAAAACTGAGGCTCAGAGAGCTAACATTTCTTTTATAAGTCACCCACGTGCATTTGGTAGAGTGAAAGTTCCAACCCAACTTTACCCTCCTACCTGTACATCCCATGTTTTCTCCGCTGTTACTGAGATGCTTTTCTTATTTGTTGCATAAATGGAGGCATGTCTGTCCCGTGGAGCCCAAATATTGTTGAATGAAATGTTGTCAATTTCTTGTCTAGGAATGACCACCTATGAGCATGAGCATATTTATGTAACTTATTCTTTATTGATCTGTGTTGGACTGGGGACCTCAGAGGGTAACAAGGACATAAGCAGCAAGATAGACCTAACCTGATACCTGGGCACCAGGACCAAGAGACAAGGTTACTCTGACCTGCAGTTTAAATGAACCACCTGAGCAACCAGCACCTGCAGCCAACTCTTTCTAAATCACCCTTATTTGTCTCAGTCTTGATCTTTGCTATTTGTAAACAAACAGGTAAAAAATAACTTTTTGTCCTGTCTACAGGCTCTTGAAGGTACTTAAATTCCACACAAATCTCTTACATAACTTAAGTTTCTAATTTTCTATGCATTTGAAATCAAACATGAAGAATACACATTTTTTTCCTTACTTCCAACTCTGAAGCAATTCTCTTGAGCTAGAAGAGAAATTAGCCCATAGAGGTCATTGACATGAATGTGAACACCCCGATAAGAAAAAAAAAAAAAAAGTTATAGGACTGTTAGAAATGGTGGCAAATTGTTACATGCAATTTCACAAATGACTCAAGTACAATTCTGAAAATGCAGCTTCCTTACCTTTTCTGGCTCAGAAGAAGATATTAATAACGGGTCAGCCAGTGTAATATTCCCTGAAATGAGATCAAAAAAGAAATAAGGTATAGACATACATGGCTTAAGACCATAGATAAGACTGATTCCATAGAGTTTAATATTTCAAAAAATGTTTCAAAAATTTTGACTAGAGTTTTTTCTACATCTTCTTGTAAATGTATCTAACATTTTCAATATCTTTGTTCATATCATGGAAAGTTACTATGAATGCCTCATATTGTCCCTTAGACCCATAGCAACTAACTCTCCAGTGATGCACATTGCAGAAACGGCTTTTTTTTTCGAGACGGAGTCTCGCTTTGTCACCCAGGCTGGAGTGCAGTCTCGGCTCACTGCAAGCTCTGCCTCCCAGGTTCACGCCATTCTCACACCTCAGCCTCCGGAGTAGCTGGGACTACAGGCACCCGCCACCACGCCCAGCTAATTTTTTTGTATTTTTTTTGTAGAGACAGGGTTTCACCTTGTTAGCCAGGATGGTCTCCATCTCCTGACCTCGTGATCCGCCCACCTCAGCCTCCCAAAGTGCTGGGATTACAGGCGTGAGCCACCGCACCCGACCCAGAAGTAGCTTTTATAAAAATACAGACCTGATTTTTTGTGCATAGAAAGTGCTTCTTTCACATATGTCACTGTTTGATCTGATGAACCTAACCAGAGAAAGGAATCGTTTTCTTTTTCTCTTATTCAGTCCTCTCCTTTGCTGGGAATTATAACCAGAAAACGAACTTCTCCAAGTAGTTCATGCAGCTACTTAAGGATCTCCAATGCTGTTCCTTGGACCAGGATCTCTGCATTCTCCTCTCCCCTCACATTGTTTCTCTTCCTTTTATGTCCTCACATATTATTTTTCTACTGTCCAGGCAGTTTAGCTAACTAGCTTAATGGTTCTGCTCATATTCAATTCAAGTGCTTCCTCAGCCTGCTCCACATAGTCTACCAACCCACCAGCCACAGCTTACGAGGAGACCTACTGTCCTAGCATATTGGCTTCTAGTTAACAAAGCACTTGCATGGCCACATCATGCTGCATGTTCACACCAACCCTATGAGGTTGATTTTATCACCAATTTACTGACAAGGAAACTTGAGTTTTCCAGATTTGCACTCAGAGAAACACAGGTCATCTGACTTGTATATAAATGTACACCTGCCTCCCTGCAAAAGGTTCAGTTTCTGTGTTCCTAGCACTGAGGCTGTCAACGTCCACCATATTACAAAACTGCTAGTATTTCATAGGCCTTTCAACCGGACCCCATCCCTTCCCTCCCATCCTACCTCTACCTTCCCCCATCTCAGTCTAAAATACCACTGAAGGGAGAAAATTCTTAACTTCTTTAGTTATTTTCACCTTAAAATTTTTCTGACAGGCTGGGTGTGGTGTCTCGTGCCTGCAATCCCAGCACTTTGGGAGGCCAAGATGAGAGGATCACTTGACCCGAGGAGTTCAAGACCAGCCTGGACAACATGGCGAAAACCCATCTTTACAAAAAATACAAAAATTAACCAGGTGTGGTGGCACCTGTAGTCCCAGCTACTCGGGAGGCTGAGGCTGGAGGATCACCTGATCCCGGGAGGTTGAGGCTTCAGTGAGCTAAGATCACACCACTGCACTTCAGCCTGGGTGACAGAGACCTCGTCTTTAAAAAATTTTTTTTTTTCCGACACTCAGCATTACTTTATTCTTTCATAAAACACTCTTGAGACTGCCTCTTGCCCTCATGCATTCCTTAATGCTTGCAATACCTTAAGTGTCTACCTGAGACACAGGAAATATGAGGGTGTTTGCTCACAGATGAGGAGGAGGAGGCTATAACTACCGTTCATTCAGCAGTTGCTTGTAAATCCTTTGCCTGTACTATTTCATTTTATCCTCAAAATAATCCAATGACGTAGGTACTACTTATGTTTCTATTTTACAGATGAGAAGAATAAGACTCGGAGAGTTTAAGGAACTTGCCCAACAGCTATTAAGTAGCAGAGGGTTCAAACCAGATTTGTTTCACGCCAAAGCCCATTCTCTCTGAAGTGCTGGTCTCCCTAAGACTTTATACACTAGCTGAAGGGAGAAGACAAACACATAAGATGACCTGCAATGCCTGTTACAAATGATAAGTGATAAATGAATGGTGGCAATCAGGAATTTTGTGGACTTTCAGAAGGTGAGAAGTCACGTTCCTGCATGTTTGGGTTCCTCTGAGACAGTTACAGTAACTCCCAAAGCTCCTTACCAGGGCTAATTGGAAGGTGTTGATCTCCTCTGCCGTATCATCTGAATTCCACAGGTGCATGGGCCCATCCTTAAATCCTTCCCTTGGAGTCCCTCGTTCTTCCTCTTTAGCACTCTAGAAGCTTCATTCAGGGCAGCTGTAGGCTACAAACGACCTCCATCTGCTCTGTTTTTCAACCTAACCTTGTGGTTGGGAAAAGAGAGCCCAGGATTCCTACGGAGAGAACAGAGAACACAAGGAAACTAGCACACACAGATCAGAATTGCCCAGTGCAGGGATGGAACCCAGGCTTGGAGTTCCAAGGCTTGGACCTGGGGTGGGTTTTCAGCCCCAACACTTGCTAGTTGTGTGCCCTTGGACGTTTACCCGACTTCTTTGATTTTTCTCTATAAAATGGGAACAGCACAAGAAGCTACTTCACAGAAATGACAAATTGTTGTAACGTGCCTGACGCTTTGTAAATTCTCAATAAGTAGTAGCTTGAAAACAACCCAGAGATCCTTGGATTGAAGGATTTCCTAGGTGTACAGAAGCTTTGGCCTAAGAGATGGCAATGAGCAGGTTTTCCTCTTTGGGAAGTTTGAGCTCTGAGGGTAGAGGAGATAGTGAAAGGGTTAAATGCTTGCCTGCAGTGTGTTGTAGAACTCTGCATATATCTCTTCAAGCAGGCCCAATTGTGAAGTTAGAGAAAGACCCCCGACACCTGACCCAATTATAAGAGTAAGTTACAGCAGTGTTTCTCCCAGTTCACTAGGTCATAAGAGTCACCTGGGTCCTTTTTTTTTTTTTTTTTTTTTTGAGACAGAGTCTCGCTCTGTCGCCCAGGCTGGAGTGTCAGTGGTGAGATCTCAGCTCACTGCCAGCTCCGCCTCCAGGGTTCACACCATTCTCCTGCCTCGGCCTCCCGAATAGCTGGGACCACAGGCGCCTGCCACCACACCCAGTTAATTTCTTGTATTTTTAGTAGAGATGGGGTTTCACCATGTTAGCTAGGATGGTCTCAATCTCCTGACCTCGTGATCTGCCCGCCTCAGCCTCCCAAAGTGCTGGGATTACAGGAGTGAGGCGCCCGGCCTCACCTGGGTTACTCATTTAAAATACAGATTCCCAGCCCACTCCCCCAAAATGTTCTAACCCAGGTGCTCTAGGGCAGGTCCTGGGAATGCTCATTTTACACAAGCCACTGGGTGATTTCATGACCAAAGAAGTTTAGGAAACATTGCTTTAAGCATTCAAAGAACTTATGTGTCCTCTGTGTAATAGAATCTATATAATGAGCAGATTTATCATCCCACTTTATAGGAAAAGTAACTAAGACCCAACAAGTTTCAGCAGCGTGCAAGAGCCTGCTCAGGCTGGCTCAAGAGAGCCTACTGTTGTTTTGTTTTGTTTTTTTGAGATGGAGTTTCACTCTTGTTGCCCAGGCTGGAGTACAGTGGCACAATCTTGGCTCACTGCAACCTCTGCCTCCTGGGTTCAAGTGACTCTCCTGCCTCAGCCTCCCAAGTAGCTGGAACCACAGGAACCTGCCACCATGCCCAGCTTTTTTGTATTTTTAGTAGAAATGGGGTTTCACTATGTTGGCCAGGCTGGTCTAGAACTCCTGACCTCAGGTAATCCTCCCTCCACGGCCTCCCAAACTGCTGGGATTACAAGCATGAGCCACCTCACCCAGCCAAGAGAGCCTACTGTTAAATATTCAAGGAATTTGCAATTCGGTGATTAAACCCTGAATGGTTTGAATTTGGCCATGGTGGAATAACTACACTCCAGATTTCTCCTGGCCAGAAAGGAGCTCACGGGTGCCCAGGTCGGCTTCTTTTTTCAAGCAACACAGGGCACTGATAGAAGTGAACACATCTTGGCTGTTTTCCTGTTTTCAGTCCATGGTTCAGTTTGAATATTTGTCTTTTTCTCTACTGAAATTCATAAAGATTACATACAAATCAGCAACCTAGGTCTTTTTTTTTTTTTTTCCTTTTCTTTTCTTTTTTTTAAAAGAACTGTTTTACTAGCACATCACTGAGTCAGGGTAAGTAGTGTGTCTGAGTGTTAGCAAAAGAGCTGAAGTTCACCTGTGTTCTCGCTCCTTAATCCATGTGCATTCTCCTCCTGCTCCCCTTATGGTTCCTCCAGCCTCCAGTCCTGGATAGAGTTAAGGGCTCAAATTCTTTTTTTTTTTTTTTGAGACGGAGTTTCGCTCTGTCGCCCAGGCTGGAGTGCGGTGGCCGGATCTCAGCTCACTGCAAGCTCCGCCTCCCGGGTTCACGCCATTCTCCTGCCTCAGCCTCCTGAGTAGCTGGGACTGCAGGCGCCCGCCACCTCGCCCGGCTAGTTTTTTTGTATTTTTAGTAGAGACGGGGTTTCACCGGGTTAGCCAGGATGGTCTCGATCTCCTGACCTCGTGATCCGCCCGTCTCGGCCTCCCAAAGTGCTGGGATTACAGGCTTGAGCCACCGCGCCCGGCCAAGGGCTCAAATTCTAACAAGGATCACCTGCTAGAGTTGGTGCAGAATTTCTAGACTTTACGTGATCGTTCTTTTCCACAACAGGTTGATGTCTCCCTCTAGTGGATAGGAAAGAGTAAGACAAGTTTTTAGATCATTGTATATACCTAACATGTTGAAATGTATAGAGGAGAGTTAATTTCCAATAGCAGCACAAAATTTTCCTTTTTATTCATTTAATATTTCATTCACTCAGCATTTATAATTTGCTTACTATGTGCCAGATATTGAGGTATAAAGATTAAAAAATGAGAATAGTCACTATATACTGAGAAAGACTGCCAAGATACATTGAGAAGAAAATCAGAGTGCAGAGCGTTATGAAAAATATACTATCGGCCGGGCGCGGTGGCTCAAGCCTGTAATCCCAGCACTTTGGGAGGCCGAGACGGGCGGATCATGAGGTTAGGAGATCGAGACCATCCTGGCTAACACGGTGAAACCCCGTCTCTACTAAAAAATACAAAAAACTAGCCGGGCGTGGTGGCGGGCGCCTGTAGTCCCAGCTACTCAGGAGGCTGAGGCAGGAGAATGGCGTGAACCCGGGAGGCGGAGCTTGCAGTGAGCTGAGATCCGGCCACTGCAGTCCAGCCTGGGCGACAGAACAAGACTCTGTCTCAAAAAAAAAAAAAAAAAGAAAAAGAAAAAAAGAAAAATATACTATCATTTGTTTAGAAAGGCAAAAGAAAGAATACATACACACACATTCGCATAAGATATCTTTAGAGAGACACACAAAATAATGTTAATATTAGTTGGTTTCCCTCTGGAAGGGAAATAGAGGTAGGAGAGTTTTCTAGTAAATAGGGGTAGGAGAGTTTTCACTGCATTCCTTTTACGTGTGAGTGTGTGTGTGTGTGTGTGTGTTTAAAATTTTTTTCTTTCAAGATAGGCTCTCACTCTGACCCTGTGCTGGAGTTGCAGTGGCACAATCTCAGCATGCTGCAGCCTCAACCTCCTGGACTCAGGTGATCCTCCCACCTCGGCCTCCTGGGTAGCCAGGACTACTGGCACGCACCACCATGCCTGGCTAATTTTTTGTATTTTTTGTAGAGACAGGGTTTCACCATGTTACCCAGGCTGGTCTTGAACTCTTGGATTCAAGCGATCCGTCTGCCTTAGCCTCCCAAAGTGCTGGGATTACAGGTGTGAACCACTGTGCCCCAGCTCCCTTTTATATTTTTTTTATTGTGAACCACATGAAGGTATTTCCTAATCATAAAGTAGACAGATATTAAAACTTAAGAAGAAATTGAGGAGGCCAGTCCTGCTTCAGTTTCTCAGAAGGAAATTCATACACATATACAGAGAAGTGTGATCAGGCTGTGTTAGAAGCAGGCACAGTGCACTACAAAGCACCAGGCAGAGGCCCCTACCCAAACTGGTTGTGGGGACAGAGTGGAAGCAGGAAAGATCAAGAGAGACCAGGTTAAGGAGGACATTGCATGACAAGCTAACGAGCTTTCACTTGATTCTGTAGCAACAGCAAGCCATTCAAAGGCGTAGATTCTCATTTCAGAGGATCATCTGGCAGCAGTGCAGGGGAGGATTCGAGGAGGTCTCCACTAGAGGGAAGGTAGAGTCATGAGCCCTTTTTTGTAATTTCTCTTCTTCAAAGACGTGTTCTCTAGGGTCAGAGGATTCAGGTTAAGAACAGAAATAGTGAGTCTAGGTTATAAATGCTTTATGTGGTCTTTATTCAGATGACTTGTTCTTAGTCCGGGGAGAATAATTTATGTGTAATCCACTTGCCAGTGGGGTAGGAACACTAGCAAGTCCTTTACAAATGACACCTCATTAATCTTCACAATAATCATAGAAAATGGGGGCATGATTATTCTAAAAAGTACAGATGAGAACATTGAGACTAAGCAGATTAATCAACTTGCTCAAGATTAATAGCAAAAAAAAAAAAAACCTGTCAGATTTAAGTTCATCTGTCTGATTGCAAAACCCATATTTTAAAGTATCGGCAAGAGTCTCCTCTAAACTGTTCAACAGAAAACCACTACCCGTCTCTGCCAAAACCAAGCTTCTGAAATATTCCCTTTGGCCAGGCGCAGTGGCATGACTCACACCTGTAATCCCAGCACTTTGGAAGGCTGAGGCCTGCAGACCGCGTGAGCCCAGGAGTTCAAAAACAGGCTGAGCAACATTGTAAAACTCCATCTCTACAAAGAATACAATTAGCCTGGCACAGTGGTGCATGCCTGTAGTCCTAGCTACTCAGAAGACTGAGGTGGGAGGATCACCTAAGCCCAGCAGGTTCGAGGTTTCAGTGAGCTATGACTGCCACTGTCCTGCAGTCTGGGTGACAGAGCAAGACCCTTTTCACACAAGACTAGTACATATGCCACAGCAATTTGATTGGTTACAGATTGCTAAATTCCGAGAAAGAATAATCTATTACTCTAAAGGAGGGGTAATGATCTAAGGGGGTCTTTCGTGCTGTTTGGTCTTAATTATCTACAGGAATACAAGGCAAAATTTGCAGCTGCATGCCATGTGACTCAGGCTGCACAGTCACACTCCTCTCAAGGCTTAGTATAAAGTTCCAACAGCTTTAAGTTTGAATTATTTAATTTCACATATTTATTCAAAAGTAAATTAAAAGCTGGGCATAGTAGCTGATGCCTGTAATCCCCTACACTTTGGGAGGCTGAAGCAGAGGATCACTTGAAGTCAGGAGTTTGAGATCAGCCTGGGCAACATAGTGAGACCATGTTTCTGCAAAACGAAAAAAAAAATCTTTTAAAAATTAGCTGGGTGTTGTGACTCATGCCTCTAGTCCTAGCTACTTGGGAGGCTGAGGTGGGAGGATGGCTTGAGCCCAGGAGTTTGAGGCTACAGTGAGCTATGATTGTTCCACTGCACTCTAGCCTGGGCAACAGAGCGAGACATTGTATCAAACAAACAAACAAACAATAAATAAATAAAGTATTAAAATTTAAAAAGTTAAAACTGGTTTTAAATGTTTTCAGAGCTATTTTCTTCTAAAATATTAAAAGCAAACTGCTTATAAAAATTAATAGGTGCC
Organism: Piliocolobus tephrosceles; assembly: GCF_002776525.5. Lineage (NCBI taxonomy): Eukaryota > Metazoa > Chordata > Mammalia > Primates > Cercopithecidae > Piliocolobus > Piliocolobus tephrosceles. Next base: position 42,290,472 of record NC_045439.1, on the reverse strand, counting down.
CAGGCGTGGTGGCTCACACCTGTAATCCTAGCACTTTGGGAGGCCGAGGTGGGTGGATTACGAGGTCAGGAAATCGAGACCATCCTGGCTAACACAGTGAAACCCCATCTCTACTAAAAATACAAAAACTTAGCTGCGCATGGTGGCAGGCGCCCATAGTCCCAGCTACTCTGGAGGCTGAGGCAGGAGAATGGCATGAACCCAGAAGACAGAGCTTGCACTGAGCCAAGATTGTGCCACTGCACTCCAGCCTGGGCGACAGAGAGAGACTGTCTCACCAAAAAAAAAAAAATAATAATAATAATAAAATAAAAAATAATAGGCAAAATACAAGTCATAATTTAGAAATATTGAGATTTTAACTCAAAAATATTTAAAGCTAATTTTAAAAATTATTATACTAGGCCAGGTGCAGTGGCTCATGCCTGTAATCCCAGCACTTTGGGAGGCCGAGCTGGGCGAATCTTGAGGTCAGAAGATCGAGACCATCCTGACTAACAAGGTGAGACTCCATCTCTACTAAAAATACAAAAAAATTAGCCGGGCGTGGTGGCAGGTGCCTGTAATCTCAGTTACTCGGGAGGCTGAGGCAGGAGAATGGCATGAACCCGGGAGGCGGAGCTTGCAGTGAGCCAAGATCGCACTACTGCACTCCAGCCTGGTTGACAGAGCAAGACTCTGTCTCAAAAAAAAAAAAAAAAAAAAAAATATATATATATATATATATATATATATATATATATACACATACACACACACACACACACACACACATACACACACACTATATAAAATACTTTATACAAATTAGTCATAATTCTACCATTTAATGTCCATCTGGTTCATGCAGTAAAGAAGCATAGTATGTCTAGAACTACCTATATACAGATTTAAGTCAATGTGAGGTATTTAACACTACCAAATGTTCCTCAGCTTCTATGCATAGCCATTGTAATACTGTGCTAACTCCTGAATAACTGTGAAGCAAGAAAACGGGACTACAGAAAAACAGACCGGGCATGGTGGCTCACGCCTGTAATCCCAGCATTTTGGGAGGCCAAGGCGGGTGGATCATGAGGTCAAGAGATTGAGACCATCCTGACCAACATGGTGAAATCCCGTCTCTACTAAAAATACAAAAATTAGCTGGGTGTGGTGGCACGTGCCTTCTATCCCAGCTACTCGGGTGGCTGAGGTAGGAGAATCACTTGAACTCAGGAGGTGGAGGTTGCAGTGAGCTGAGATCACGCCATTACACTCCAGCCTGGGCAACAAGAGTGAAACTCTGTCTCAAAAGGAAAGAAAGGGAAGGGAAGGAAAGGGAGGAGAGGGGAGGGGAAGGGAGGGAGGGGAGGGGAGGGGAAGGGAGGGGGGGGGGGGGAGGGGGGGGAGGGGGAGGGGGGGGGGGGAAGGGAGGGGGGGGAGGGGAGGGGAAGGGAGGGGAGGGAAGGGAAGGGAAACTACATTGTGCAAGAAACACCTGCATTTTGGTTCTTAAGAAGAATTAAACAAGTTAATTTGTCTTTTTTCTCATCCAAATGCTTCTGCTACTCCGCTCCGTCCTGAGCTTAAAAGTAATGTTTATCTCGGACATCAGCAGCAACACAAACCTTCATGGCATTTGGACACAGTTGGATTTTGTTTCAAGGACTTGGAACCCAGAAAAAGACAAAGGACCCTATACCTAGTTTGCTGAGTTTTTATTAGGAATGGACGTTAGATTTTGTCAACACTTTTGGTGGATCTGTGGGGGTAATCATATGGTTTAATTTTATGTTAATGTAGTGACTTATATTGATTGGGCTTTGAAATGAAGACTTACATGCATGAAATAAACTCCAGTTAGTCTTAATGCATTGTCCTTTTTACATATTGTTAGGTTGAATTTGCTAAAATTCCTTGAGAATTTTTGCACCTGTGTTCCTGAGAACTACCGATCTGTAGTTTTCTAAGAATGTCTTTGTCAGGTTTTGGTATCAGGGTAATGCTGTTATCCTAGGATGAGTTGGGAAGTATTCCATTGGCTTCCATTTTCTGAAGGAGGTAGTACAGAACTGCTGTTATTTCTCCTTAAACGTTTGATATAATTCACCACCAAAGCCACCTGGGCTTGGAGTTTTCGTTGTAGGAAGGTTTTAAACTACAAATTCAATTTTTTTTTTTTTTTGAGACGGAGTCTCGCTCTGTCTCCCAGGCTGGACTGCAGTGGCTGGATCTCAGCTCACTGCAAGCTCCGCCTCCTGGATTTACGCCATTCTCCTGCCTCAGCCTCCCGAGTAGCTGGGACTACAGGCGCCCGCCACCTCGCCCGGCTAGTTTTTTGTATTTTTCAGTAGAGACGGGGTTTCACCGTGTTAGCCAGGATAGTCTCGATCTCCTGACCTCTTGATCCACCCATCTTGGCCTCCCAAAGTGCTGGGATTACAGGCTTGAGGCACCACACCCGGCCCAAATTCAATTTTTAAAAATAGATATAGGACTACTCAGGTCAGCTCTTCTTGTACAATTTTTGGTAATTTTTTTTTCCAGAGGGTTTTGTCCTTTTTATGTATGTTGTTGAATGTTTTGTTAAAAAGTTGTTCATAATATTCTCTAATTATTATTTTAATAGCTGTAGAATCTGTAGGATATGTCTTTCATTCTTGATGTTTGTAATTTGTGTTTCCTTTCACTTTTTTTCTGTTCAGTCTAGTTAGAGGTTTATTATTTTTATTTTATTTATATATTTATTTATTTTGAGATGGAGTCTCGCTCTGTCACCCAGGCTGGAGTGCAGTGGCACAATCTTGGGGCTCACTGCAACCTCTGCCTCCCAGGTTCAAGCAATCCTCCTACCTCAGCCTCCTGAGTAGCTGGGATTACAGGCGCACACCACCATGCCCAGCTAATTTTTTTTTTTTTTGTATTTTTAGTAGAGATTGGGTTTCACTATATTGGCCAGGCTGGTCTAGAACTCCTGACCTCGTGATCCACCTGCCTCAGTCTTCCAAAGTGCTGGAATTACAGGCATGAGCCACTGCGCCAGGCTTTTAACCTGTTTTTTTGTTTTGTTTTGTCTTATTTGTTTGTTTTTGAGACAGAGTCTCGCTCTGTCACCCAGGCTGGAGTGCAGTGGTGTGATCTCAGCTCACCGCAGTCTCCACCTCCCAGGTTCACGCTATTCTCCTGCCTCAGCCTCCCGAGTAGCTGGGACTACAGGCGCCCACCACCACGCCTGGCTAATTTTTTTGTAGTTTACTATTAGTAGAGACAGTGTTTCGCCACGTTAGCCAGGATAGTCTCAATCTTCTGACCTCGTGATCTGCCTGCCTTGGCCTCCCAAAGTGCTGGGATTACAGGCGTGAGCCACCGGGCCCGGCCTAGGGGTTTATTAATTTTATTGATCTTCTCAAAGAACCAGCTTTAGGCTGTATTGATTTGCTGCTATTTTTGTTTTCTATTTCATAAGTTTCTGCTCCAATCTTATTTCCTTTTTCATTTTATTCTGTTTAACTTACTCTTTTTCTAATTTTGTTTTTTGTTTGCTTGTTATTGTTGAGACGGGGTCTTGCTTTGTCACACAGACTGGAGTGCAGTGGCATGAACATGGCTCAGTGCAGCCTCAATCTCCCAGGCTCAAGCCATCTTCCCACCTCAGCCTCGAGGAACTGGGACCACAGGTGCATGCCACCCTGCCCAGCTAATTTTTGTATTTTTTGTAGAGAGGGGGTTTCACCATGTTGCCCAGGTTGGTCTTGAACTCCTGAGCTCAAGCCATCACCTGCCTCTGCCTCCCAAAGTGCTAGGATTATAGGCATGAGCCACTGCACTGAGCCTCCTATTTTCTAATATAGGCATTTAGTGCTGTAAGACTCCCTCTAAGCACTGCTTTATTGCATCTCACAAGTTTTATTATCTTGTGTTTTAATTTTCAGACAGTTCAAAACGCTTTCCAATTTCTCTCTTTTTTTTTTTTGACACTAATGTGTGATATAGAAGTTTTATTTTCCAAATATTTGGAGATTTTCTAGATATCCTTTTTGTTGATTTCTAATTTAATTATACTGTGGTTAGAAAGTATATTTTATGACAGAAACAATTTTAAATTTATTGACAAAAATAGTATGGCCTGGCCGGGCGCGGTGTCTCAAGCCTGTAATCCCAGCACTTTGGGAGGCCGAGACGGGCGGATCACGAGGTCAGGAGATCGAGACCATCCTGGCTAACACAGTGAAACCCCGTCTCTACTAAAAAATACAAAAAACTAGCCGGGCGACGTGGCGGGCGCCTGTAGTCCCAGCTACTTGGGAAGCTGAGGCAAGAGAATGGCGTAAACCCTGGAGGCGGAGTTTGCAGTGAGCTGAGATCCCGCCATTGCACTCCAGCCTGGGCGGCAGAGCGAGACTCCGTCTCAAAAAAAAAAAAAAGAAAAAAAAAATAGTATGGCCTATTTTGATAAATGTTCTACAGGTACTTTTAAAAATGTATATTCTGCTATTGTTAGAGTGCTCTATAAATATCAATTGGGTCACATTGGCTTTTTTTATTAATTATTTTTTATGATTTTATATAGTAAACTTTATACTACATGTTGTTTGTTTAAAAGGTCATTTATCTTTTGAACAGATATAAATTTATTTTATTTATTTTTTAGAGACAGAGTCTTACTCTGTCACCCAGGCTGGAGTACAGTGGCACTAGCATAGCTCACTGTAACCTCAAATTCTTCACCTTAAGTGATCCTCCAACCTCAGCTTCCCAAAATGCTGGGACTACACACCTGAACCACCATACCCAGCCCCCTCAGTTTCTTTATTTGTTGAAAAAGAAAGAAAAGAAAAAAGAAGAGAAGAGAAAAGAAAGAAAAGAAAAGGAAAAGAGGAATAATACCTGGGTATTTGGTAAGGATTAAATAGCACACCTAAAGCATATGACACAGTGCTTGATGTGCAGTTGTTGTTCAGTAAATGATAGCTATTATTGCCAGATTCTTCTATCACCACAAAAGTGGAATTATCTGGCATTTCTAGAGTCCCTAAAGAACGCAAGGAGAGCCCCTGTAACTCATACTCATTTACTGCTTAAGGGAGTATGTTATCTAAGCTGATGTTACATAGGCCAAGCACACCATGGTATAATATTTTAACAGGTTGTTTTATTCTCAAGTAATAGAGAATCTTAAGCCAGGCACAGTGGCTCATGCCTATAATCCCAGCACTTTGGGAGGCCGAGGCAGGTGGATCACCTGAGGTCAGGAGTTTGAGACCAGCCTGGTCAACATAGTGAAACCCTGTCTCTACTAAAAATACAAAACATTATTGTATTGGTGGCAGGCGCCTGTAATCCCAACTACTCTGGAGGCTGAGGCAGGAGAATTGCTGGAACCTGGGAGGCGGAGGTTGCAATGAGCCAAGATTGTGCCACTGCAAGCCTGGGCAACAAGAGTGAAACTCCATCTCAAAAAAAATAAAAAAGTAGAGAATCTTGCATCAAGTGAACTAAACAGAGGGAGATGTAACATCTCACTTAACAAGATGGGGTATAAGCTGGGCATGGTAGCTCACGCCTGTAGTCCCAGCACTTTGAGAGGCCAAGGCGGGCGGATCACAAGGTCAGGAGATCGAGACCATCCTGGCTAACATGGTGAAACCCCATCTCTAATAAAAATACAAAAAATTAGCCAGGTGTGGTGGCAGGTACCTGTAGTCCCAGCTACTCAGGAGGCTGAGGCAGGAGAATGGCATGAACCTGGGAGGTGGAGCTCGCAGTGAGCCAAGATCACACCATTGTACTCCAGCCTGGGCAACAGAGAGAGACTCCATCTCAAAAATTAATTAATTAATTAATTAATTAATTTTTAAAAAAAGAAAAAGAAAGAAATCTCATCTCTACTAAAAATACATAACTTAGTGGAGCATGGTGGCAGGCACCTGTAATCCCAGTTACTCAGAAGGTCGAGGCAGGAGAATGGCTTGAACCTGGGAGGCGGAGGTTGCAGTGAGCTGAGATCACGCCACTGCATTCTAGCCTGGGCTACAAAGTAAGACATCGTCTCAAAAAACAAACAAACAAAACAAAAACAAAAACAATTCTGGGTATAGAGCAGCTTCAAATTTGATTGATTCATAAGCTCAATATTGTCATCAAATCTGTTCTTTCCATTGAATATGTAACTATAAAGATTCTGTTACCAAAGGTAAAATTTTATGAGTGCAGTTTGCCTTTTTCAAAAAATGCTGGAGAACTTTTTTTTTTAGATGGAGTTTCTCTCTTGTTGCCCAGGTTGGAGTGCAGTGGTACGATCTTGGCTCATTGCAACTGCAGCCTTCCAGTTTCAAGCAATTCTCCTGCCTCAGCCTCCCAAGTAGCTGGAATTACAGGTGCCCACCACCACGCCCAGCTAATTTTTGTATTTTTATTAGAGACAGGGTTTCATCATGTTGGCCTGGCTGGTCTGGAAGTCCTGACCTCGTGATCTGCCCACCTTGGCCTCCCAAAGTGCTGGGATTATAGGCGTGAGCCACTGAGCCAGAGAACTTTTACATACAGTACTTTCCTTTGCTTTAGTGGGGTCAAACAGTAATGTCGCATCTCTCCTTCTTGACTGTATCCTTAAAAGTCCTTATTAGGTACAACAAAAATGGCATATTGATTTCAAAATATCATTTATATCTTATTTATAGTACATTCAAAATACTTAACAATTCAATCTGTCTGACCTACTCCTATTTCCATGTTCCTGATCATTTTCTGTCAATTATTAGTACATCCTTCCCTGCAAAATTGAGTCATTTTATCATATTAGATTTTTACTCACAGTTCTCTGAAATCATTTCAACTTACAGCTGTGCTTAGAAGACTTAAGGATGCTGAAATTACAGTGAAAGAATATTAACTTAGGGGTTGGTTTCAAAACCATTATGGAGCCCTAGTGGCTTACAGTGGGTTAAGCAATACTAAAGAAAATTATTAATATATTAAAATGCATTCAAAGGAGAACTTATATTACTTTACAAAACTCTAACTTAAATTTATGTTTGGGCCTCTTGACATTTCAAAACCTACTGTTTGATTCACTGCTGGTAGAACAATTTTGCTTTACATTTTAAAAGCCTACAACAGACTGGGGATGGTGATTCATGCCTGTAATCCTACCACTTTGGGAGGCTGAGGCAGGCGGATCACTAGAGGTCAGGAGTTTGAGACCAGCCTGGCCAACATCGTGATACCCTGTCTCTACTAAAAATACAAAAATGAGCCAGGTGTGGTGGCGTGTGCCTATAGTCCTAGCTATTCAGGAGGCAGAGGTGAGAGAATTGCTTGAGCCTGGGAGGTGGAGGTTGCAGTGAGCCGAGATCACGCCATTGCATTCCAGCCTAGGTGAAAGAGGGGGACTCCGTCTCAGAAAAAAAGAAAAAAAGTTAGCCAGGTGTGGTGGTGCATGCCTGTAGTACCAGCTATTTGGTAGGCTGAGCAGGGGGACTGCTTGAGCTCAAGAGTTCAAGACTGCAGTGAGCTATGATCACACTACTGCACTCTAGCCTAGGTGACAGAAATACCCCATCTCTAAAAAAAAAAAATTAAAAAAAAAAAAAAGACTTACTAAATAATGAAGTTCTCCAAAGAGAAAGAAAATGATTTTTAAAAATGAAGGAATCTTGGAACATCAGGAGAAAGAAAATATAATAAGCAAAAATGTGGGTAAATACAACAGGCTTTTCTTCTTCTCTTGAGTTTTCTAAATTATGTTTGATGGATAAAGCAAAAATTATGACACTGTATTATGTGGTTCTAAATGTATGAAGAGGAAATAGCTACGATAATTATGTAAACAGGGAAAAGTAGAGACATAATGGAAGCTAAGAGTTCTATACTTTGCTCAAACTGGTAAAATGACATCGATACACTGTATTAAGTCATACATAAAAAATGTAATACCTAGAGCAACCACTAAAAAAGCTATACCAAATATATATGTTTATCATCAAAAACTATAAATAATTCAAAATGGAATTCTAAAAAATGTTTCAGTAACAAGCATGAAATTAGGAAAAAGAAAACAGAAATTTAAAAAACAGAGAAAACAAACTAAATGAAAAGGAAGACTTAAGCCCTAATATAGCAATAATTACATTAAATGTAAATGGTCTAGATATACCAGTTAGGCCGGGTGCAGTGTCTCACACCTGTAATCCTAGCACTTTGGGAGGCTGAAGCAGGCAGATCACCGATGTCAGTGAAGGAATTAAAGAAAGAGGAGAGAAAAGAAAGGTGGCTTGCCAGTCAAGACAGGTTTATTTTAGAGAAAACAAACCTGAGAAGGGCATCTGGCCAAGTTAGGTCAGAGGCACATTCTCTTACAGACTAAGAGTTTTTAAGGATTCAGGGTGGGAAAGTTTATCAGAGGCTTGGACTGCTTCTGTATCTCTTTGTTGTGCTTATTTGGGAGGGAGAGTTGTGTGTCTGTTCCCATATAGTCAAAAGTCCAAGACCAGCCTGGCCAGTCTCTACTAAAAATACAAAAAAATTATCCAGGCGTGGTGATGCAGACCTGCAATTCCAGCTACTTGGGAGGCTGAGGCAGGAGAATCGCTTGAACCCGGGAGGCAGAGGTTGCAGTGAACCAAGTGAGCGGGAGGCAGAGGTTGCAGTGAGCTAAGTGAGAATCACTATACTCAAGCCTGGGCAACAGAGTGAGACTTCATCTCAAAAAGAAAAAATAAATAAATAAAAATAAATACGCCAGTTAAAAGACAGAGTTAGCAGAGGGGATTTAAAAGATGATTAACTATATGATATCTATAAGAAACTCTTCAAATAATAATATAAGGAATTTGAGGATGGAAAAAATATATTATGCAAATATTAAAGGAAAGCAGGAGTGGCTATATTAGTGTCAAACAAAGTAAACTTCAGAGCAAATAAAATTACCAGACACAGAGAAGGACATTATGTAATAACAAAAGGGTCAATCAACCAAGAAGACATAGTAATCTCAAATGCCCCCAAACAACAAAGTTATAAGATATGTGAAGCAAAACCTGATAGAAATGAAAGAAAAAAGGCCAGGCATGATAGCTCACACCTATAATCCCAGCACTTTGGGAGGCCAAGGCGGGTGTATCACCTGAGGTCAGGAGTCTGAAAGCAGCCCCGCCAACATGGCGAAAACCCATCTCTAATAAAAAATACAAAAATCAGCTGGATGTGGTGGTGCATACCTGTAGTCCCAGCTACTTGGGAGGCTGAGTGAGGCAAGAGAATCACTTGAACCTGGGAGGCTGAAGTTTCAGTGAGCCGAGATCAGGCCACTGCACTCCAGCCTGGGTGACAGCGAGGTTCTGTCAAAAAAAAAACAGAAAGAAAGAAAGAGAGGGAGAAAAGAAAGAGAGAAAGAGAAAAAGAGAAAAGAAAGAAAAAGAAAGAGAAAAATCCACTATTGTTGGAGGATTCAACTCCTCTCTCAGTTGATAGAATGAGATAGATAATCAGCAAGAATATAGAAAAACTCAACTACACTAGCATCAACAAAATCTAGTTGACATTTGCAGAATATTCCATCCTACAAGAGCAAACTACACAACCTTTTGAGGGTCCATGGAAGAAATAGTAAGATAGACCATATCCTGAGCATTAAAACAAACCTCAAAATATTTACAAGAATTGAAATCATATAGAATGTGATCTCTGACCACAATGGAATCAAACTAGAAACCAATAACAGATAACAGGAAAATCTCCAATCACATGGAAATGAAACAAGTACTCTTAAATAAAACATAGGTCGAAGGAAATTTTAAAAATACATGGAACTGAATGAAAATGAAAATAAAACATATCAACATTTGAGGGACACAGCTAAAGCACTGCCAAGAGGGAAATTTAAAGCACTAAATGTGTGCATTAGAAAAGAGGGAAAATCTCAAATCAATAATCAATAATCTTCCTAGCTTCCACATCAAGAACCTAGGAAAATAAGAACAAAATAAATCCAATGCAAGCAGAAGGAAGGAAATAATAAAAGTAAGAACAAAATTGATTAAATGGAAAACAGGAAAAAAATAAGAGAAAAACCGGCCCGGCGCGGTGGCTCAAGCCTGTAATCCCAGCACTTTGGGAGGCCCAGATGGGCGGATCACGAGGTCAGCAGATCGAGACCATCCTGGCTAACATGGTGAAACCCCGTCTCTACTAAAAATACAAAAAACTAGCCGGGTGAGGTGGCGGGCGCCTGTAGTCCCAGCTACTCCGGAGGCTGAGGCAGGAGAATGGTGTAAACCCGGGAGGCGGAGCTTGCAGTGAGCTGAGATCCGGCCACTGCACTCCAGCCTGGGCGACAGAGCCAGACTCCGTCTCAAAAAAAAAAAAAAAAAAAAAGAGAGAAAAACCAATGAAACAAAGAACTGGTTATTTCGAAAAATTAATAAAATTGGTTGGACACGGTGGCTCACGCCTGTAATCCCAGCACTTTGGGAGTCTGAGGCAGGCAGATCACCTGAGGTCAGGAGTTCAAGACCAGCCTGGCCAACATGGTGAAACCACATCTCTACTAAAAATACAAAAATTAGCTGGGCCTAGGCAACAAAAGCGAAACTCTGCCTCAAAATAATAAAAAAATAATAATAATGATAACAATAATAATAATGTATTAATATTAACTCATTGTAACAAATTTATCACACTAATGCAAGTTTGTTACTGTGAAGATGGGGAAGGAAGTTTATGGGATCTCTGTACTTTATACTCAATTTTTCTGTAACCCTAAAATTGCTTCAAAAAATAAAATATTTTTTTTTAATGTGGCACACAATATCCACACAATAGAATACCATTAAATAAAAAAAAAAAAAAAAAAAACACAGTACTAATGAATGCTACAACATGGATGGACCTCAAAAACAATGCTAATTTTAAAAACTAGACGCAAAAGACTGCATATTGAATTTATTTCTATGAAATGTCCAAAAAAGGAAAATGCATATACACAGAAAGCAGATTGGTGGTTGCCTGGCACTAGTGATAGAAGAGGGCATTAACTGTTCAGAAGCAAAAAAAAAAAAAAAAACTTTTTTGGGTGATGGAAATTTTCTAAACCTGGATTGTGGTGGCATTTGCACAACTTTATTAACTTACTAAAAATCATTGAATTGTAAACTTTAAATGAGTGAATTTTATGGCATGTAAATATCCCAATAATGATTTTTTAATCACATAAACAAACTGATAGACATAAACACATTTAAGTGACTACCTATGGGCATAAGGAATGCAAGTGGGGAATGGAACCAAAACAATAAAATTAAATAAGAGATGGACCATTATGTCCCCAATGATAAGGCATTATTGAAGAAATTTGAGGGCCGGGCGCGGTGGCTCAAGCCTGTAATCCCAGCACTTTGGGAGGCCGAGACAGGCGGATCATGAGGTCAGGAGATCGAGACCATCCTGGCTAACACGGTGAAACCCCGTCTCTACTAAAAAATACAAAAAACTAGCCGGGCGAGGTGGCGGGCGCCTGTAGTCCCAGCTACTCAGGAGGCTGAGGCAGGAGAATGGTGTAAACCCGGGAGGCGGAGCTTGCAGTGAGCCAATATCCGGCCACTGCACTCCAGCCTGGGCGACAGAGCGAGACTCTGTCTCAAAAAAAAAACAAAAAAGAAAAAAGAAATTTAATTTGATTAGATAATCATATTTGATTTGATTGATAATCTTCTGCACCTAAGATCCAAATTATGGGAAGAAGGAGGCAATCTGTAGAAAGGAAAAGCCAAGTGGTCAACAGGCATATATAAAGGTGCTTACCAGCCATTGAAAAGAATGAGATCACATCCTTTGCAGCAACATGGATGGAGCTGGCAGCCATTATCCTAAGCAAATTAACACAAGAACAGAAAGCCAAATATTACATGTTCTCACTTATAAGTGGGAGCTAAACATTGAATACACATAAACATAAAGGGGGGGACAATAGATGCCAGGAACTACCAGACATGGGAGAAAGGGGGCACGGGATGGAAAATCACCTATTGGGTACTAAGCTCATTACCTAGTGACGTATCCCAAACCTCAGGATCGTGCATTACGCCCATGTAACAAACTTGCACATGTACCCCTTAATCTATAATAAAAGTTAAAATTATTATTATTATTATTTGAGAAAGAGTGTCACTCTTGTCACCCAGGCTGGAGTGCAATAGGGTGATCTCGGCTCACTGCAACCTCCACCTCCTGGGTTCAAGCCCTTCTCCTGCCTCAGCCTCCCGAGTAGCTTGGATTGCAGGTGCCTACCATCACGCCCGGCTAATTTTTGTATTTTTGGTAGAGACAGGGTTTTGAAATCTTGGCCAGGCTAGTCTCGAACTCCTGACCTCAGGTGATCCACCCACCTTGGCCTCCCAAAATGCTGGGATTACAGGCGTGTGCCACTGCACCTGGCCTGAAATTATTTTTTTAAAAAAGAGAGACGCTTACTGGCTGAGTGCAGTGACTCACACCTGTAATTTCAGCCCTTTGGGAGGCTGAGAAAGGAGGATAGCTTGATCTAGGGGTTTGAGACCAGTCTGGGTAACACAGTAAGACCCTATGTCCACAGAAAGGAAAAAGAAAAAAAAAAAAAAAAAAAAGATCCTTACCTTCACTAGTAAAATGTAAATCACAGTAATAATGAGGTAGTTTGGTTTTTTTTTTTCCTTTTTTTACCCAACTAACGACAGCATTCAATGCTAGCTGGATGTAAAGGAGAATGATTTACTCTTAAATGAACTGCTTCTATCCTTTTGCAAATAGTAATCTGACAATGGCTATTAGAATTTAAAATACACATTGTGACCCTATCAGCTCGTATTTGTCAATTAATCCTCTAGCAACAAACGCACCAGTGTGGAAGGATATATGTTGAAAAATATTTATTTTCATATTATTTGTAGTGACCAAAAAAAGAAAATAATTATATCATCCCTCAAAAGGAAAATGGTTGAATTAAGATACATGCATACTATAGAATATTATACAGTTATTAAAGTAAGAGCTATATCTTTTAACTTAAGATACAACCATGAGGCACTACTAAATAAGTAGAGGAAGTTGCAGAATATTTTTATTAGAATGATCTTAGTTTTGTGAAGACACCATTACCCTTATATATATGTTTACGTATTTCCATAACTATGGGAGTGGTTAACATTGGTTACTGAGGTGAGATGGGCAGAGAAAAGATTATTATTTTCTTTAAATTGTTTAGCATGTCCGGGTGCGGTGGCTCAAGCCTGTAATCCCAGCACTTTGGGAGGCCGAGACGGGCGGATCACGAGGTCAGGAGATCGAGACCATCCTGGCTAACACGGTGAAACCCCCGTCTCTACTAAAAAATACAAAAAAAACTAGCCGGGCGAGGTGGCGGGCGCCTGTAGTCCCAGCTGCTTGGGAGGCTGAGGCAGGAGAATGGCGTAAACCCGGGAGGCGGAGCTTGCAGTGAGCTGAGATCCGGCCACTGCACTCCAGCCCGGCCGACAGAGCGAGACTCTATCTCAAAAAAAAAAAAAAAAAAAAAAAATTGTTTAGCATGGCTTTAAGTGTTGGGGCAAGCACATGTTATTTTGTTTTTTGTTTGTTTTTTGAGACAGGGTCTCACTCTGCTGCCCAGGCTGGAGTGCAGTGGTGCGTGCGATCTTGGCCTACTGCATCCTCTGCCTCCCAGGTTCAAATGATTCTCCCACCTCAGCCTCCCAGGTAGCTGGGACCACAGGCATGTGCCACCATGCCCAGGTAATTTTTGTGGTTTTAGTAGAGACAGAGCTTCACCATGTTGGCCAGGCTTGTCTTAAACTCCTGACCTTGAGTGATCTGCCCACCTCGGCCTCCCAGAGTGTTGGGATTACAGATGTGAGCCACCATGCCTGGTCAAGCACATGTTATTTTGTACAATCTTAAGAAAACTTAATAAAGGATTATTTTTATTTGCATGGATTAACCATTCAATGTATTATTTCCATATACATATTCAAAGGCAGAGGTGAAGTCTAGATGAGATGATATATTTATCTTTAAACTCTATATGGGCTACTGTTGACCTCACTTCATTAAGTCCTATTTTATTTGTTTTGAGACAGAGTCTTGCTCTGTCGCTCAAGCTGGAGTGCAGTGGGGCAATTTCAGCTCACTGCAACCTCCACTTCCCAGGTTCAAGCGATTCTCCTGCCTCAACCTCCCAAGAAGCTGGGATTACAGATGTTAGTTACTACACCTGGCTAATTTTTGTATTTTTAGTAGAGACGGGGTTTCTCCTCGTTGGCCAGGCTGGTCTCCAACTCCTGACCTCAGGTGATCAGCCCACCTCAGCCTTCCAAAGTGTTGGGATTACAGGCGTGAGCCACTGCGCCCAGTCAGTCTGTTTTTAAAATCTGTGGTTGGTCAATAAGTATTGAATAAATGAATGAATAAGCAAATCACTCAGTTTGTGAGTAAAAGAAATGAGTGTGGGGCTGGGCGCGGTGGCTCAAGCCTGTAATCCCAGCACTTTGGGAGGCCGAGACGGGCGGATCACGAGGTCAGGAGATGGAGACCATCCTGGCTAACACGGTGAAACCCCCGTCTCTACTAAAAAATATTTAAAAAAACTAGCCGGGCGACATGGCGGGCGCCTGTAGTCCCAGCTACTCGGGAGGCTGAGGCAGGAGAATGGCGTAAACCCAGGAGGCGGAGCTTGCAGTGAGCTGAGATCCGGCCACTGCACTCCAGCCTGGGCGACAGAGTGAGACTCCGTCTCAAAAAAAAAAAAAAAAAAGAGTGTGGTAGCCAGACTTTAAGATGACCACCAATGATCTGCACCACCTGGTACCCTTACACAGTCTCCAGCAATATTGTACCTGGTTGGTCTGTTTGACTAACAGAATATGGCAGAAGTGATGTTCTGTAACTTACAAGAAGAGATTATAAAAGACACTATACTTTCTATATTATATTGATGGTTTTATCTATCAAATATGTACATAGTGAAAAAACTGAAGATATGGGAAAGGGCATGCTTTTTGATAAAATTAGAAGCCTAACTCTAAGGATTTTTTCCCCTCACTTTTCCAATGTTAAGTGAAATATAAATAGTTTCATCAGCTTTCTATATCAAATAAAGTTATTAATATTAGAATAATAGTCAATTTCATTGCCCAAAATAATATCTATAATTCAGGAAAGTCTTTTTTTCATACTCTAATCTTTTAAAATGTCATTAAAGGCCGGGTGCGGTGGCTCAAGCCTGTAATCCCAGCACTTTGGGAGGCCGAGACGGGCAGATCACGAGGTCAGGAGATCGAGACCATCCTGGCTAACACAGTGAAACCCCGTCTCTACTGAAAATACAAAATATTAGCCAGGCGAGCTGGCGGGCGCCTGTGGTCCCAGCTACTTAGGAGGCTGAGGCGGGAGAATGGCGTGAACCCGGGAGGCAGAGGTTGCAGTGAGCTGAGACCCGGCCACTGCACTCCAGCCTGGGCGACAGAGCAAGACTCCGTCTCAAAAATAAAATAAAATAAAATAAAATAAAATAAAATAAAATAAAATAAAATAAAATAAA
>NC_045439.1:42262666-42274915 GCF_002776525.5 Piliocolobus tephrosceles | reverse complement strand
AAATAAAATAAAATAAAATAAAATAAAATAAAATAAAATAAAATAAATAAAATAAAAAATAAAATAAAATAAAATAAAATGTCATTAAAAGCAATTTTTCCTTCCAGGTATTTCAAGGATCTTTTGTTGTTCCCTATACTTTTCTTCAAGTTGGAATGATTCACAAACACCTCTTCATAAAGTTGATACAGCTGTTCCATTTGCTGAGGGAGCATCTGAATTTCCTGCTGAAGATCTTCTGTTCTCTATAGAAAAAGAAGGAAATACTTCCTGATAGTTAACAGTTACGTTTAGAGTGATATTGTGGTGACAATAAATCAGTAAATAGAGGCTAAAGGAAGACTATTAAGACTTGACATTTAAAAATTAATTTAAAAATAAGTGGATCTGATACACAATAGTATGACAGTTTAGTTTGTAAAGAGTAATAAAGTTGTAAAATAAGGTTTAAGAGATCAGAGGTTAAAAAATTATAGGCCGGGCGCGGTGGCTCAAGCCTGTAATCCCAGCACTTTGGGAGGCCGAGACGGGCGGATCACAAGGTCAGGAGACCGAGACCATCCTGGCTAACATGGTGAAACCCCGTCTCTACTAAAAAATGCAAAAAACTAGCCGGGCAGGTGGCGGGCGCCTGTAGTCCCAGCTACTCGGGAGGCTGAGGCAGGAGTATGGCATAAACCCGGGAGGCAGAGCTTGCAGTGAGCTGAGATCCGGCCACTGCACTCAGCCTGGGCGACAGAGTGAGACTCCGTCTCAAAAAAAAAAAAAAAAAAAAAAAAATTATAGACTCCCGTAATAGAGATAACAATGTAGCAGATGTCACTAGCATATTGAAACCTGATAGCCATATTCATTACACTCAATTGTTGATGGAGTGGAATTGCTGAGTCACAGGGTAGGATATACTTTGATTTTAGGGATATATTTTGGTTATAGGAGATACTGCCAAATGAATTTCCAAATGAGCTGTACCAATTTAATCTCTTATCAGGAATGTAGGAGAATCCTGTTTCCTTGCCTAGCTCTGACATCATTTTAACCACATGTGAAATCCTCAATTACTTAACGAAAGAATGTAATACCTTCATTTCCAACCCACACATCATCCAAAATCTCCTGTACTTTTATGCAGCTCTAGGATCTGAGTAAGCAAGTTTAGTTTCTGGACTTTCGTTAAGTAAAAGTAGGAAACAAGAGGAGAGAAAATTATTCATTTCATGAATTTGCATCAGAAAGAATGTAGAAAAAAGAGGAGGGGAAGAGAAATTATGAGCAGCATAGATTGGATCTGGGAGAGTTTTTTTTAAGAGAACGGAGAGTAAGGCACAGGAGAAAAAGGTTTAGGATGTGATGTGAGAGATATAGGGAGAAAAGTGAAGAAAATGAAGGTGTTATTGTAAATTATGAATATTCAGCCTTTTATTAAATTAAGAAAATGAATTAAGGCAAATAAGATTGGAATTACAGTTGACCCTTGAAGACCGATTTGAATTGCATGGGTCCACTGATAACGTGGATTTTCTTCTACTTCTGCTACCCTGGAGACAGCAAGACCAACCCCTCCTTTCTTTCTCCTCATCAGACTACTCAACATGAAGACGATGAGAATGAAGACCTATGATGATCCACTTCCACTTAATGATTAGTAAATAAATTTTTTCTTCCTTATGATTTTCTTAATAACATTTTCTTTTCTCTAGCTTTACATGTTACGTCAAGTGTTTATATTACTGGTAAGTCTTCCAGTCAACAATAGGTTATTAGTAGTTAAGTTTGGGAGGAGTCAACAATTATATGCATTTTTTTTTTTTTTTTTGCATGAGGGCAATATCCCCTAAACCCAAATTATTAAAGGATTAACTGTACTTTCAACTAGTTTTGACTACTGAAATATTCTTTTATAAATGGAGCCCACACATAAAGTGGATCATGTAGACCCTTGCTTTACATACGGATTACATTAAAAAATGGTTATAGGGCCAGGAGCGGTGGCTCACGCTTGTAATCCCAGCACTTTGGGAGGCCGAGGCGCGCGTATCACGAGGTCAGGAAATCGAGACCACGGTGAAACCCCGTCTCTACTAAAAATACAAAAAAATTTAGCAGGGTGTGGTAGCGAGCACCTGTAGTCCCAGCTACTCAGGAGGCTGAGGCAGGAGAATGGCGTGAACCCGGGAGGCGGAGCTTGCAGTGAGCCGAGGTCGAGATCGCGCCACTGCACTCCAGCCTGGGCTACAGAGCGAAACTCTGTCTCAAAAAAAAAAAAAAAAAAAAAAAAGTGGTTATAGTCGAAGGTATTTGAAGAACACTTTCACTACTTCCTCAGCAATATTTTACCCCCAACAGACTTCTATAAAATCTTCTCTTCTTTTTTATTCTTTTCTACTGACTACTCCTCAACCCTCCTTCACTTAATGAAGATTTGAGGACTCACACTCTTTATACCAACTCATACCATAATTCAAGATTTCAGGGGTCACAGTAGATGATCGATCCAACAACACAGCTTTGTGATTCATGTGTCTACTTAATTCTAATGCTCTACACCTACACTCAGTGATTGTTAAAGCCAGATCATTCCAGCTCCCAAGAGCTGATTATTCATATCTCTTTCTAATTCTATGCTCAATGACATGTTGGTATCAAAAGTCAACAAATGCTCAAATTGGGTGCTTTTTCTCAAGAGCCGGTTTACCAGCATATGACTGCCTTTACACCCTACTTCAACCACCTACACCTAGATCCAAAAACAACCCTGGATTTTGTCATCAGCAGGAATTGCTCCATAACAGAAATCTGAACCTCTGCTATCTTATTCTGTAACATGACCTCAGCTTTCAGCTTTCTCACAGCCCTATTACCCCTATACCTTTCTTTTCAGTACCACAGAGACCTTCACGCCCCACTTGCATTTTCTCTCCATATATTAGAAAGGCATAAAGGCTCCCAGTCAACCATGGTATAAAGGAACCATGGCTTCCTCCTATCCTCTCTTTGGGAGAGAACCAACAAACAACTTAACATTTCTCAATTACCTCCTAGAGTTACACAAGATAACAAAAATCGTTTTTCTTCAAAAATCAATCAAAACTTATTCTCACCTTTAGCATGAAAATATTCATGGTTCCTTGTCCTTTCATATTCACATGGGAGTGAATCTGTTGGCATCTACCAATTGATCTAGAATGGCTTTTTTTCACTCTGCCTTTTCTCTTTCAACCAGATATACCTTGTGTCAATAGACTGAAAGATATCAGTGGACTGAAAGAATTCAAACAATTTTCAAATGTCCGTTCTAAAATTAAAAAGAAATGTTCCCTTTTAAAATATATGTATAGTCGGCCAGGTACAGTGGCTCATGCCTGTAATCCCAGCACTTTGGGAAACTGAGGCAGGTGGATCACCTGAGGTCAGGAGGTCGAGACCAGCCTGGCCAACATGGTGAAACCCCATCTCTACTAAAACTACAAAAATTAGCCAGGTGTGGTGAGGGGCACCTGTAATCCCAGCTACTTGGGAGGCTGAGGCAGAACTGCTTGAACCCAGGAGATGGAGGTTGCAGTGAGTCAAGATAATGCTATAGCACTCCAGCCTGGGCGACAGAGGGAGACTCCACCTCAAAAATAAAAACAAAAATACAAAAATTAGCTGGGTGTGGTGGCATATGCCCATAATCCCAGCTACTTGGGAGGCTGAGGCAGGAGAGTTACTTGAACCCAGGAGGTGGAGATTGCAGTGAGCTGAGATCACACCACTGCACTCTAGCCTGGGCAACAGAGCAAGACTCCATCTCAAAAAAATAAAACTAAATAAAAACAAAATATACGTATAGTCAAAATATATTTCTAAGGCCAGGCGCAGTGGCTCAAGACTATCATTCCAGCACTTTGGAAGGCCAGAGTGGGTGGATCTCCTGAGGTCAAGAGTTTGAGACCAGCCTGGCTAATGTGGTGAAACCCATCTCTACTAAAAATACAAAAAAAAAAAAAATTAGCTGGGCATCGTGGCATGCACCTGTAGTCACAGTTACTCGGGAGGCTGAGGCAGGAGAATCGCTTGAACCTGGGAGGCAGAGGTTGCAGTGAGCCAAGATCACACCACTGCACTCCAGCTTGGGCATCAGAGCGAGACTTCGTCTCAAAAACATAAATAAATAATGAAACCTGTCTCTACTAAAAACACAAAAATTAGCTGGTGAGGTGTTGCACACCTGTAGTCCCAGGTACCCAGGAGGCCGAGGCAGGAGAATCACTTTAACCTGGGAGGCAGAGGTTGCAGTGAGCCGAGATTGCACCACTGTACTCTAGCCTAGGTGACAGAGCAAGACCCTGTCCCCCCTCCAAAAAAAAAAAAAAAAAAAAAAGATTTCTAATGAAAACAGCTGTTCAGTCATCCAAATAGTCCCAAGAGGGTGTCATTTCAGAAACCGTCCTTTTTAAGAAGACATTTGGACAGCACTATCTGCCTGGGTAGTAGGATAATATTATAAGGATTAGGACATTACACATGGTATCTTAGTCCATTTGTGTTGCTATGAGGGAATACTTGAGGCTGAGTAATTTTTTTTTTTTTTTTTTTTTGAGACGGAGTCTGGCGCCCAGGCTGGAGTGCAGTGGCTGGATCTCAGCTCACTGCAAGCTCTGCCTCCCGGGTTTACGCCATTCTCCTGCCTCAGCCTTCCGGGTGGCTGGAACTACAGGCGCCCGCCACCTCGCCCGGCTAGTTTTTTGTATTTTTTAGTAGAGACGGGGTTTCACTGTGTTAGCCAGGATGGTCTTGATCTCCTGACCTCGTGATCCGCCCGTTTCGGCCTCCCAAAGTGCTGGGATTACAGGCTTGAGCCACCGCGCCCGGCTGAGGCTGAGTAATTTATAAAGAAAAGAGGTTTATTTGGCTCACAGATCTGCAGACTGTACTAGAAGTATGGCACTAACATCTGCTTTGGATGAGGGCCATAGGTAGCTTCTACTCATGACAGACAGCAAAGAGGAGCCAATGTGTGTAGATCACATGGTGAAAGAGAAGGCAAGAGAGAGAGGAGAGGTAAGTACAAGGCTCTTTACAACAACGAGTTCTTGTGGGAACTAAGAGTGAGAACTTAGTTACTCTTTCTAGAAGGGCACCACACCATTCATAAGAGATCTGCCTTAACAACCCAAACACCTCCCACCAGGCTCCACCTTCAACATTAGTGATCAAATTCCAACATGAGACTTGGCAAACAAACAGTATCCAAACCATAGCACACAGACTAAAATGCTTCTACAGTAACAATTCCTGAGTGGAATTCTTTAATTGGGATGTGAGAAGGGGGAAGGAATTGGAAATAACTAAAATAATTTGGGCCAGGCACTGTGGCTCATGCCTGTAATCCCAGCACTTTGGGAGGCCAAGGCGGGTGGATCACTTGAGCTCAAGACCAGCCTGGGCAGTGTGGCAAAACCCTGCCTCTATTAAAAAAAAAAAAAAGGGCCGGGCACGGTGGCTCAAGCCTGTAATCCTAGCACTTTGGGAGGCCGAGATGGGCGGATCACGAGGTCAGGAGATCAAGACCATCCTGGCTAACCTGGTGAAACCCCGTCTCTACTAAAAAATACAAAAAAAAAAAAAAAAAAAAAGAAGGAAGGAAGGAAGAAATTTGTATGTGAAAATTTGTTTTGTGTCATACATACAAATAGCTTAGATACATAAATGACTAATTACATGTTTGGATCTTGCTTTGAATACTAATTGCTAGGGAATGATAATATCTCTCTATTTTAAGGCTAATTCATAGTTTCAATCCTATTTCTATGTTTTTTATGTCCTTTTCTATCTTAGAATTGCAGCCAAAGGGATTGGTGAGCCTGAAGTCAAGTTAAAATAAACTACCTGGCCAGGTATGGTGGCTCACACCTGTAATCCCAGCACTTTGGGAGGACAAGGAGTGGTGGATCACTTGAGGTCAGAAGTTTAACAGCAGCCTGGCCAACATGGTAAAACACCATCTCTACTAAAAATATAAAAATTAGTTGGGCATGGTGGCACTCGCCTGTAATCCCAGTAACTCAGGAGGCTGAAAATATCTAACATACATATAATTGGAGACCCAGAATAAAAGGAAAGAGAGGATGTAATTAGAGAAATTTTGACCAAAAAGTTGCCAAACCTGATGACAGGTATCAATCTACAGACTGGCAAATCTCAAGCATAATAACTATAAGTAAAGCCATACCAAAGCACGTCATAGTCAAATTGTTTACAATTAAAGACAGAGAAAATCTTATAAGGAGCCCCAGGGGGAAAAAGACATATTACCTTCAAAGGTACAACAATAAGACTGACAGCTTACCTTTTTGTTTTTGTTTTTGTGTTGAGACAGAGTTTTACTCTTGTCACTGAGGCTGGAGTGCAATAGGGCAATCTCGGCTCACTGCAACCTCCGCCTCCTGGGTTGAAGCAATTCTGCCTCAGCCTCCCAAGTAGCTGAGATTACAGGCACCACGCCTGGCTAATTTTTGTATTTTTAGTAGAGAGAGGGTTTCAGCATGTTGGCCACACTGGTCTGGAACTCCTGAGCTCAGATGATCCACCTGCCTTGGCCTCCCAAAGTGGTGGGATTACAGGCATGAATTACCATATCCAGCCTGATGGCTCACCTTTTAACAGATGCTAAGGCATCCAGAAAATAAAAGAATGACATTTTTAGTGTATTGAAAGCAAATACTGCTAACCCAGAAATCTATTACCCAGTGAAAGAAGCATTCAAAACTTAACATTAAATAAGGATGTTTTCAGAAAACAAACTAACTGAAGGTATTTACCGTCATGAGAAGTGCACTATAAGAAACACTAAATGGAGGCTGGGCATGGTAGCTCACACCGTAGTCCCAGCACTTTGGGAGGCCAAGGCAGGTGGATCACCTGAGGTCAGGAATTCAAGACCAGCCTGGCCAACATGGTGAGTCCCCGTCTCTACTAAAAATACAAAAACTAGCCAGGTGTGGTGGCACCCATCTGTAATCCCAGCTACTTGGGAAGCTGAGGCAGCAGAATCGCTTGAACCCTGGAGACAGAGGTTGCAGTGAGCCGAGATTGTGCCATTGCACTCCAGCCTGGGCAACAAGAGCAAAACTCCATCACATACACACACACACACACACAAAGAAAAGAAAAGAAAAAGAAACATTAAATGGAATTCTTCAGGTTTAGAGAAAATGATCTCATATTAGAAGCATGGAATCATAAGAAGGAAAAAAAGCACCAAGACAGATCATTATGCAGGAAAATAGAAATAAATAATGGCAATTAATAATGACAATAATAACAACATTTTATGACAGTTATAACATATGTAAAAGTAAATACGTGGTAAAAATATACAGTAGATTGGGGTTGTTAAATGAAGGTAAACTATCATAAGATTTTTAATTTTGGGAAGAAGTTTTAAAGGTATAAAGTAAGCTATAATAAAGTAAGCTATAATAAATCACGTATAAATTTTTAAGTTTCTAGGCATAGGGTAATCACTAAAGATAATAAAAGTATATAGTTAAAAATAATAAAAAGGAAAACACAATAATAAAAATACTCAATTCAAAGAAAGTAATACAGCAAAAAATAAAGAAACCATATTAGGGTTCTCCAGAGAAACAGAACCAATAGGATGTATGTATATAGAATGAGGTTTGTTTTGAGAAATTGCCTTGGCTAGGTATGGTGGCTCACACCTGTAATCCCAGTACTTTGGGAGGCCAAGGTGGGCAGACCACGTAAGGTCAGGAGTTTGAGACCAGCCTGGCCAACATGGTGAAACCGCATCTCTACTAAAACTACAAATATTAGCTGGGCGTGGTGGCGGGTGCCTGTAATCCCAGCTACTAGGGAGGCTAGGGCAGGAGAATCACTTAAACCCAGGAGGCGGAGGTGGCAGTGAGCCAAGATCGCACCATTGCACTCCAGTCTGGACAACAAGAGCAAAACTCCACTCAAAAAAAAAAGAAAGAAAGAAAAAAAAAAATTGCCTCACTAGATTACAGACACTTACTGGCAAGTCCAAAATTTGCAGGGTGGGGCAACAGACTGAAGATCAGGGAAGAGTCAGTGTTGAAGTTCAAGTCCAAAGAATGTCTGTTGGCAGAATTTTTCTTTGCTTGCGGAAGGTCAGTCTTTTGGTCTCTTCAGATGTTCAACTGATTGGATGAGGGCCCCCCCAAATTATGAAGGTAATCTGCTTTACTCAAAGCCCACCAATCTAAATGTTAATCTCATCCAAAAACACCTTCACAGAAACATCCAGAATAATGTTTAACCAATTATCTGGGCAGCACAGCCCAGCTAAGTTAACACATAAAATTAATCATCACGGCCAGGCACAGTGGTTCACGCTTGTAATCCCAGCACTTTGAGAGGCTGAGGCAGGCAGATTACGAGGTCAGGGGTTTGAGACCAGCCCTGGCCAACATGGTGAACCCTGTCTTTACTAAAAATACAAAAAAAAATTAGCTGGGTATGGTAGCAGGCACCTGTAATCCCAGATACTCAGGAGGCTGAGGCAGGAGAATCGCTTGAACCCAGGAGGCATAAGTTGCAGTTAGCCAAGATCATGCCACTGCACTCCAGCCTGGGTGACAGAGGAAGACTCTGTCTCAACAGAAAAAAATTAAAAAATTTAAAAATAACAAATAATAAAAAACAAATTACTATAAGAACAAAGACCAGAAGAGAACACAGTAAGTAGCAGTATGGTGGACTTAAATCCAACTATATCAGAATTTAATGTAAATAGCCTAAACATTCCAATTAAAAGACAAAGATTATCAGACTAGATTAAAAAACAAAACTTAATTATATGCTGTTTACAAGAGACATACTTTAATCACATAGAAACATTGAAAATGAAAAAGGGAAAAATACATACCATGCAATCTAATTTAAGAAATATTATTTAGTTATGTTAATATCAGACAACCTAGACTGTAGGGCAAAAAGTATTACATGAAATAAGTGAGATTTCATAATGATAAAAGGGGCAATTCAATAGAAAGATAAAAATCCTCAATTTGTATGCAAATAACTTCAAAATTAAAAAATAAATTTTGATAGAACTAAATAAACAGACAAATCCTTAATCAATGATGGATATTTTGACATACTTTTCTCAATATAGAACAAGCAAGAAGTCCTAGGCCTAAAAATCTCAGTCAACTCAGCCCACACTGTACAAGAAGGATAGACAAAGGGCTGGGAACCAGACACGGTATAAAAAGATCCTTTGCAGCTGGGCGCAGTGGCTCACACCTGTAATCCCAGCACTTTGGGAGGCCAAGGCAGGCAAATCAGGAGGTCAGGAGTTCGAGACCAGCCTGACCAACATGGTGACACCCTTTCTCTACTAAAAATACAAAAAATTAGCTGAGTGTGGTGGCGCACACCTGTAATCTCAGCTACTAAGGAGGCTAAGGCAGGAGAATCCCTTGAACCCAGGAGGTGGAGGTTGCATGAGCTGAGATCGTGCCATTGCACTCTAGCCTGGGCGACAGAGCGAGACTCTGTCTCAAAAATAAAATAAAATAAAATAATCCTTTGCATAAAGTCTCCTTCAAAGAGTACTTCTCTCCCTTTTCCAACACTGGTAGAATGATGAAATATTGAGAAAAAATATCACGGTGTGTCACTCAGCCAGCATTTCAGCACTAAAGACAAAAACTGATGGTCCCTAGAGTCTCACTCTGTAGTCTTATTTGAGACTGTGCTGAATTTAGAAGATGAAAAGGACAAAGAAATAAAATTTTTAAAATGAAATTATCCTGAAGCGTTTGCTATGCCTGATCACCTGTTATACATCATTATGGCTATGGTTGATGAATTGATTTAATTACTTTTTCACTTGAACTTTTCAGCCATCTTATTTCAGACAATATCTGCACAACCAGAAAACACACACACACCTTGATGTCTTGTTGCTGGCTACTGAGTTTAATCTCTTAGTTTGAGTAAATACTTGTTTCCCACTTCAGTTTCGGGCTCCTGTGTTTTCCTTTTAAAAGTGATCTGGGAAATGCAAACCCCAGAGGAAAATGAAAGCTATCAATTGGTCTAACATACAGTAAATAACAGAATAAAGATGGTCTACAACAGAATGTAAATCTGGATAGAAAAGCTTTTCATATTTTGTGGCTTTCTTAAATATTACTCTTATTATAAGAAGATAATGACTATCTTTTCTCCTGCTATCAACAAGAGTACTGTATATGATCAAACATCTCCTCTCTATACACATTGACCAGATAATCACAAGTCTTTTTTTATTGAGATGGAGTCTGGGCTCTGTCGCCCAGGCTGGAGTGCAGTGGCACGATCTCAGTTCACACCATTCTCCCACCTCAGCCTCCCAAGTAGCTGGGACTACAGGCGCCCGCCACCACGCCCGGATTTTTTGTATTTTTTAGTAGAGACGGGATTTCACCATGTTAGCCAGGATGGTCTCAACCTCCTGACCTTGATAATCACAAGTCTTATAATGAAAAATTGTAATAATGTTAGACCAGGCAATAAGTAAAATTCTGTGAGATTCAACTCTGATCAATCAGGAGCATGGAGCTCATACACTGTCTGTGCGTTTATGATCAGAGACATGTTTCAAAAATAAACTAGAATTTTCTACTTTAGTTTTATAATTCATTCCATTAAGTCCTGCTTGCCTCTTTTAAGACTCTGAATACTTGTTTTTCAGACTTAATTCTGGTTAAAGATACAATATGTTCCTCTAGATCCTTGACATCCTATTTCAGGGACATTATCTGGGATGGCTATTAAACATTATTTTCTTTGTAGTTTTTTAGTTCAGACTTCAACTTTTGAAATGAAATTTCTTTAATAATGTATTAGTTCATTTTCACACTGCTGATAAAGATATACCCAAGACTAGGTAATTTATAAAGAAAAAGAGGTTTAATGGACTCACAGTTCTACATGGCTGGGGAGGTCTCACAATCATGGCAGGTGAAAAACACATCTTACATGGCAGCAGGCAAGGTAGAATGAGAGCCAAACAAGAGGGGAAACCCCTAATAAAACCATCAGATCCCATGAGACTTATTCACTATGATGAGAACAATATGGAGGAAACTGCTTCCCATGATTCAATTATCTCCCACCGGGTCCCTCCTACAACATGTGGGAATTATGGGAGCTACAATTCAAGATGAGATTTGGGTGGGGACACAGCCAAACCATATCATATGAGAAGTTTGTTTTGAGGATTCTTTACCTCAATAGAAAGTGTTTTAAAACTTATTTATAATTATAAATTTAAAATATTCATTATTTCAAAATCATGACATTTTATATATAAATATATATTAAAGTCAAATCTTTCAAATCTGTATGTTCCAGTGTTCAATACATTTTAAAAATAAAATCAAATTAGCACATATAGCTTGGAATACAGTACTTTATGCTAATCAACATAAAAATTGTTTTTTAAAAAAGTAAATTGTACCAACAATGAATTCTGTAATTCCTAGTAGAAAAGAACATTAAGTGTATGCTGCTTTGTGCCATGCCTGTTTTGCTTTATGATGTGTCCTAAAGGGGAGTGTGTTCAGTCTTCTCATTCTACCACCAAACTTAGTAGCTTACAGAGCAAACTATCTGAAAGGAATCCAAAAGTGGCTTTGTTGAGGGATTCAGCTAAGGGCCTCTTTTGAGACACTGATTGAGGATGATAAATACACTTCTCAGGTGGCTCATTCACATGCTCACAGAAGGCTTCAGTTCTTCCCTGGCTGTTGGGAGTAGGCCTGTTTCTCACCAAATGTGCCTTTCCATAGCACTGTTTGATATGTCCTCATGACATGGCAGCTGCTTTACTTCAGAGTGAATGATCGAAGGAGAGAACAAAAAGGAAGTCATGACCTATTGACATACCTGCACATTGGCCATATTCTACTCATTAGAAGCAAGTCACTAAATCCAGCCTACACTCAAGAAGAGGGGAATTAGCCACCACCTTTGGAAGGAAAGAGTATCAAAGAAATGGTGGCCTTATTTTATTTTTTTGAGACAAAGTTTCCCTCTTGTTGCCCAGACTACAGTGCAATGGAACAATCTCAGTTCACTGCAACCTCCGCCTCCTGGGTTCAAGTGATTCTCCTGCGTTGGCCTCCCAAGTAGCTGGGATTAAAGGCGTGTGCCACCAGGCCTGGCTAACTTTTGTATTTTTATTTATTTATTTATTTATTTATTTATTTATTTATTTATTTATTT